>NC_039361.1:154739605-155060468 GCF_003573695.1 Papaver somniferum
CTCTTTTCAATTAGGCCTAGTTCATCACCGACAGGATCTCTTATTATTCTGGTGCCAAAGGAAGATGGAGATTGGCGCATGAGTATTGATTATCGAGCACTCAATAAAATAACTATTAAGAATAGATACCCTCTTCCACGTATCGATTAATTGTTCGATCAACTAAAACATGCTAAATACTACAACAAGATAGATTTGAAATCTGGATATCATCAAATTCGCATGAGAGAAGAAGATGTTTGGAAGACCGCGTTTAAGATTAAACAAGTGCTTTTGAGTGGTTAGTTATGCCTTTTGGGTTAACAAAGGCTCCAACAACTTTCATGCGACTAATGAATGAAGCTCTAATACCGGTATTAGATAAGTTTGCAATGGTATTCCTAGATGACATATTGGAAGTCAAACATTGGAAGAACACCTTTTACATCTGAAAACAGTTTTACAACTGCTCCAGTCTACACAGTTGAAGTTGAATATGAAGGAGTGTGGGTTTGATAAGAAATCAATGCGCTATCTAGGACACATTGTGGGTAAAGAAGAAATTCAAATTGACCCAAGTAAGGTGTCTGCGGTAAAGGATTGGTCGCCACCAACAATAGAAACAGAGTTGCGTAGTTTTATTGGAGCAACAATATTTTATAAAATTCATCAAGAATTACTCAGGTATAGCGACACCGTTATTACGACTACTATCCAAGGATGGGGGCTATCACATGGGGATTGCAATAGAAATAAACATAAAGGATTTGAAAGAGAAGGTATGTGAAACACCAGTTCTCACACTCTCCAACATGCGCATGCCATTTGAAGTGGAAACTGATGTATCCGGTTACGCAATAGGGGTTCTTCAACTACAAGGAGGTAAACTTGTATGCTATCATTCTGAATTATTTTATGGGGTCGTTCTAAACTATCCGACCTATGACAAAGAATTTTATGAAATAGTTCAATCTATCAAAAAGTGGCGACATTATTTGTGGGGAAAAGAAATAGTTATTCATACTGACCATAAACCTTTGAAGTATCTAGACACACAAAGCAAGCTCCAACAGACAGGGAACTTCAAGTGGATGGGTTACCTACAACAACATAGGTTGTTGATTAAGCATAAAAAAAGGGATGACAAACAAACTAGCTGACTTTCTCTCAAGACCCCCGTCCAAGATAGATGTTTTTGTGATGCAAATGCAACCAACCGGAATAGAGTCATACAAGGAAAACTACATGGAAGAGGCTGAATTCCAGGAATTCCTTTTGTCTAAAGGTGAAAGTGGAATAGAAAATCATAGTTACCCTGTGGATGATGAGATGTTGTACAAAGAAGACAAGTTGTTTATTCAAAAAATCATTGATTCTCAATAATTCGAGAAGCGCACACATCACTGGTGGCAGGTCATTTTGGCATCAAAAAGACACTCGCAAATCTTCGACGTCATGTCTATTAGCCAAGTATGACTCCTGATACAGAAAGATTTGTCAAAGGATGCAAAATATGTTGCACCAGCAAGCCTAGTAACCAAAAACTTGGAATCCACACCCCCTTACCAGTTCTGACAAGACCGTAGGAAAGCGTATTAATAGATTTTATCGGTGGCTTAGCAACTATGAAAAAGGGTAATGATTATGTTTTTGTCATAGTAGATCGTTTTAGCAAACTGGCAATCATGATCCCTTGCAAGAACACAATTACAGTGGAAGGAGCAGCACAAGAATTCTTCCAAAATATTTTTGTACACTTTGTCTTACTAGCAAGTATCATTAGTGATAGAGATACTAGGTTTTGGAAGAGTTTATGCGGATTATTGGATACTATATTGAAAATATCTACTGCATTTCATTCACAAACGGATGGGCAAACAGAGGTTGTCAACTGAACTATTGTTCAACTAATGGAGGGTTCAATCAACAAAGGAAGTGAAAACTAAAGAAAGACTCAGTTAACGTATCGCAAGAGGTTATTGAACCATTCTCAGAATCAGTCTGTGAGCAATTGCTTACTTACAAAAATGGGTTGAATATCTCTAACGATCGATTAGTGAAAGCTCAGTATGAGTTGAAAGCAATAACTACTGAATGTAAAAGGCTTCGTCAAGATCAAGAAATTTGAGGGAACTTGGTTCTCAACAAATACAGGGTCTTGAAGACAAAGCAAGTGCTAGTCTCTCTCAAACAAAATTGTTAAAGAAAGAGTATGATGCTTCTCTTGAAAAGGTTCTTTTGTTGGAAAAGAAACTTGTTGAATATGATGCAACCATTAAATCTCAACAAAATAGTTTTGAAGAGAAAGAAGGTGTATACGTCTCTCGATAAAAACACCTTGAGGCTGGTCTAGCTGGTGCTCTTGATAAAATCAAGACATTGGAAGAAGAAAATTTGGACCTTAAAAAGTTCAATGTTAGCTCAAACAATTTAACCTCAATTTTAGAAGCGAGTAGAAACCATCGTGATACACGAGGATTGTGCTATAAGGGAATAGATGCTTCAAATATTAGCAAAGAGGTAAAATTTGTTAAAGCTACAAATTCTTCTCAACCAGAGGCTTCCACTAATGTCAATGATGCTCCTATTTCTTGTCAAGAAGAAAAACCTGTCAAGCCTAAGGATTTTGTTCAACCAACGGCTATCAAAGAAGGCACTTATACTAATGTCAAGAAAACAACAACGTTGAACAAAGATAAGAAGAAGAAGAAAACTCATAGATCTCCAATGCAAGAGGATCCTCAAAAAGGTAACATTAAAACTCGGTCTTCGTATGTTACTAAGCGTTGTTATTATTGTGGTAATAAAGGATATTTTCTATGGGATGCAAAGGTCGTAAGATGCAAGATGCTCTTTCTTTTGTATCAAACGAATTGTCTAAGTTTGCTCCCGAAAGAACTCGGACCATTATTATCCTAAGTTTAGGCAAAAGAATTATTATAATGATAGTTCAAATTTTGCCTATCGCTCGACAAGGTCATCTCAGCAAAAACCCGAATATAGAAAGAGATATGACTTTGTAAATGTAAAGACAAGATCTGATGTTCCAAAATGGAGAAAAGTTGTTTTGCAAAGTATCTAAAAGGGCGGTGGTCCTAGTGGTATAAAGGAGAAAGCTTCTCCCGCGAAATCTATCTCTAAATTGGACCCAAAGTCCTCCATAGCCAAAGAGGGACCAAAACTTAGTCACAAGAATGACACTCAATTGATCAATATTGAGAGACTCCTTAAAAGACTAAAGAAAGACATTATGTTGTCTAAAGTCTCTTGTACAAATGAATGTTGTGATAATGACACTCTTCAGCACAATTCAAAGAAGAAAAACAAGAGATGGAACAAGAGAAAACAAACCAAGCAAGAGGTCAAGAATGATGATTCTGTCTTAGTCCCTTGTGACGAAGAAGACAAGTCTCAAATAAACACAACCTATAGTTGTGTTGGAATGTGCATGCTCATCTTTGTGCTCAATCTTATGAAGGGTGAGGAAGCACATGAAACAAATCACATGACCTTTCGGTTATTATATTAACATATTTAGGGAAATTTTTCTCTTTTATACTCATACCTTATCTATCTATATTTGAGCTTTTGATATAAAATGTAATTTTGACTTCATGGTGTTGATATCTACATGTCATATATGTGTAGCTCTTGTTTTTACGTTTAAAACGAACTAAAAATCACAGAATTCAGACATTGTATGGAAAATTATGTCTAAAACAATTTTGTGTATGGATTCATGTTGTAACCGGTTCTAGTGATTGGTATGGCCGGTCACAAGTAATCACCATAACCGGTCCTAGTGATTGGTGTGATTGGTCCATACGAAGGAGTGTAAAACTGTTTTGCCCATAACTTCTTCGTCCGAACTCGGAATGACCTCATTCTTTTTGTGTTGGTTTCGTAATTCAATTTCCTACAAGATTGTGGTAGTTTAAATACTTGATTTTCTGTGGAATATTTATGGTGTATTGCATTTGATTTTATGAGATAAAACATTGTGTTTCAGTCTCATATATTGGCTCACTTCCATATGGTTAGTGACTTTTGAGTATAGCCGATATTTGGATCACATCTTCGTGATTGCTATATCAAAATCATAACAAAATTGTGATGTTGTAGATCATATGTAAGTCACATATACTAGTGTTTTTTTATGTTCCATAAACCAAATTTTTGGTGTACATATGAGAACTATGGATGTATGACATGTTTGATTTCGGTTTTTATTGACCTTAATATTCGATCTCATATGGTGTGACCCTTATGGTTTGTGTGGCTTTTTGATTTAGCGGGATTGAGTTCTAGACCATATATTTTAGGCTTTATCAAAGGATCATAAGGTGTTCCGATTGAAACTCATATGTGAAAAGTCACAATATGTTGAATCAATTTATGTTTACATGAGTTGTTTTAGCATAAAAAATATGTGTTTCGGGTTTTCAACTTTTGCTATTGGCACGTATTAGTTAAAACCGATTCAACCTTTCTCTGGTAAAGGTTGCTCTTGTTGTTGTTCTTTTGTTCTTGCGAGAGGATGACAACATACTGGGAGAGAGTTATAACTTGAAAGCACTGCTCGTTCGAACTCGCAAGCATTGCTATCTCAATCTTGTTTGTCAAGTTTAATTACCAAAACTATAAGTCTTGATTTCTAGTCTACTTATAGCTAAGTCTCGGATTAGGATAATAAGTGTAGTTGAGCATTAGACTTCACGGCGTTCATCGATTGAAGATGAAGAACTAATAAGGGGATCTTGTGGAACTTCATCAACAAAAGGTATGTGGAGACTTGAACTCATCTATCACTCAAAAGTCTATCTACAATATCTCCTATTTGAGACAAAAGTCGTATAAATATATATACTTCGATTATACGCATTTGATACTTCGAGTTGAGTTTAACTCGCTTACATATTTCTCGAAATATGTGTTGGTAAGCTTTCGATTTAACCAAGTTCATCTTATATTCTTGATGAAAGTCAAAAGATGATCATGTGAAAATCGCCTGGTAACATCTTACATGATTTGTGTGAGACAATCATTTGATGTAGACTCGGAATATTTCGTATTGATCATTCGATCACTTGAAAATTGCTTTGAAGCTAATAGTTTGTGTAAGACAGCTATTCCCGTCTTCCGAGAATGTTTCAATGATTGAAATGGGAGTTTAGAACAATTAACCATGATTGGATATAGCACAGTATGCGCACTTGTATGTAAACTGTTGCTTGATATTCCAAGTCCGGGAACCATAGTATGCATACCCGTATGCGTACTGGTTGGTTAATGAAAGTCCGGGAACTTAGTATGCATAGACGTATGCGTACTGACATAAGTTCAGTCTCGGGAAATTCAACTAAGTATGGAGGTATGCGTACCGTTCGCATACTGGCGAACCCAAACTTAGTCCGTCCACTTAGGTATGCGTACCCGTTTGCATACTTGAGTAGGTTATGTTCGAAAATCGGTTTTTTCATGAACTAATACATTTATATATTAAGATATGCAATCTTTTGCAAACCGTGGCTATAATGTTAATGAATTGATTCTAGTGAATCAAAATCGATTTTGCTTCAATTGTGTCTTGTATACTTCTATGAGAATATAAACAATTGAACAACTCTAGAACTAGTTTCATTTGAGTCATTTGAACTAGTTATGGTTAAGATGAATAAGTTTGATATGAAAGTATTCATATGGATAACTTCGGTTAACTATTGTTGAGCCAACAAGGTGCACACGTTTAGGTACGGTTAGTTCATATCTAAATGAAGTCACTTTTCATTTGTGTGTAACAAGCTAAGTTCGATCTAATGTTTGAAAGACATTAACTTGAGTCTAATCAGGTTTTTATCTAACGGTGAACATTGATTGCTTTTTTACCAAGGTAGCAATGATTGCAAACCCTGATTTGAAGACTATACAAGGGAGAAATCCAGCAACTGGGAAACCTAATACCCACACCTCCTGTGTGATACTAGTTGCGACTAGAGTCGATTCTCCTTTAACCTTAGGTTTTTCCAAAACCCTGTAGGTTAACGACTTGAAGACTTCATTGGGATTGTGAAGCCAGACCCAACTATTTTCTCTGTAGTTGCGTGTTCTGATCTTGTTGTTTTCTATCGTATTGAGTACTATCTTCTCTAAGATTTTCTCGAGATTTAATCTCCGATAGGCAAGATAAAAAGTAGTCACAAACGTCTTCGTATCATCGTTTGTGCTTCCACAATATCTTGTTTTGCTACCATACGATTAATATTATTGTGAGGTGATTGATATTACTAGGCTGTTCTTCGGGAATATAAGAATGGTGTATCAATTGTTTCCTGTTCACCTTGGTTTATCAAAAGACAGAACAAAACTCATAGGTATTTCTGTGGGAGACAAATTTATCTATTCAATAGACTTTTCTGTGTGAGACAGATTGGTTTATCAAGTCTTTGACTTTGGGTCGTAGCAACTCTTAGTTGTGGGTGAGATCAGATAAGAGAATCAAGTGCACAGAGTCCTGTTAGGATTCAGAGGCGTAAGGAACGCGACTGTACCTTGATTAGTGTGAGATTGGTTAGGGATCAACTACATTCCAGTCCGAAGTTAACTTGGAGTAGGCTAGTGTATGTAGTGGCTTAATACAGTGTGGTGTTCAAATCTGGACTAGGTCCCGAGTTTTTTTTTTTTTGCATTTGCGGTTTCCTCATTAACAAAATTTCTGGTATCTCTGTTATTTCTTTTCCGCATTATATTTGTTTATATAGATGAAATGTCATAGGTTGTGCATAAGTTCAATCAATTTTTAATCCAACCTTTGGTTGTTAATTGAATTGATTGACACTTGGATATTGGTTGTTGATACCGTCCAAGTTGTTTCTTATAATAATCAATCTCACGGATTTCTATCTATTTGATTTACCAATTACATTAAAAAAAAGAATTATATTGGATATATTTCTTGATTGAGCTAGCTTTATTAGTTGGTGCTCTAAGAATTATATTGGAATTTGTCCATACAAATTGCCTAAACGAAATATTGGGTGAGGTTGTTAGACCCCCGCTTTTTCACGAACTATAATTCAAAATAGGTTCAGGGACCTTTGTTTGTCAACCCAGTTTGTGAACTGTCCAGTTCACGAATTCCAGTTACCCCCGTTTGCGAACTTAGTTCGCGAACTGACTTGTCTTCTGTATTTTATAAACTTTTTTTGGCCGTAACTTCTTCGTCCGAACTCTGAATGACCTCATTCTTTTTATATTCTTTTTGTAATTAAATTATATAATAAATCCTGAATTTGAATGAGTTAAGATTGGTCTTTGGTCCATCTCTTTATTTTGAGTGTTTTGCTCATTTTCGTCGCACTTTCTTCAACTTCTCTTTGATTTGGATACTTGGAATACTTCTCTTCTTAGATATTTTTAGCACTTTGTAGCTCCTTTTTGCTAAAACTAGTATGGAATGGACACTAAAATCATATGAATTATGCACTTATCAAATTCCCTCACACTTAGATTTTGCTAGTCCTCGATCAAACTAAACTAAACTATACAACAACTCTCTTTAATTGAGAATACAATTACACTTAGCTAATGCAACATGCCTTTAAACCCCTAAGTGTCCCTAGTGGATAAGTTATAGTTTCGTGAGGGTTTACAAGAGGTATACCCACAAAACCTACTCCAATTTCTATCCTTGGAAGAACCAATAAGGATAGACACAAAGCAAAAATCCAAATAATTATCCTACGTAGTTATTTCACTGCAAACATCCCACATAAATTCCAATAATCACACATAAGCAATTATATACGTGTGGCATTCAACCTGACTGCATAACTCTACTAAGATGGTCATTGTACTTGTTGCAATGTTAGTCGCAACACTCGAGTACTGGAATCACATGGATAGATAAGAGAATAGACATAGAATAGTGAAGTGTGCAAATGTTGACTAAGGTGAAAGATGTTACCCACAATACTAGTATGAATGTCGTCAAAGGATTTTTATATATATTAGCGCAATAGTTGAGATAAGTACCCATTTAACTTGAGAACATGATTAGATACTCTAAGTGCATGTTTCTTGTCAGGAAATATGTGATAGTTCCCATGGATCCTGCATTCCACGCTTGTTTAGGCGACGAAGACATGGAAAACTCACACATACTGCTATCCAAGTGTTGAGAACCTCATCGAGTCTTTTTGACTTGCTAACTAACGATGATAGGTTTCACTCATTTCATCGACTACATGATTAATTTCCATGTATCCGGTAGTTCTAAGACTCTCGGTTAATCGTCTTGAAACACCCTTGGAAGACGATGATGGTTATATTACACATACCACTAGTTCCAAGTAATTCTCAAATAATTATTAATAATACGAACGATCCCAAGTTAGCATCAAATGATTGTCTCACACAAATCATGTAAGATGTACGAGGTTATTTTCACATGACTAATGTTGGTATATGAAGAGGAGCCTTATATATATTTTTGAATTTTGAATTTTGACTCACTCTTTCTGAGTGTAAGATAATTGTCTATGGGGCTTTTATAAACTCAACCAATGATTAACTTGCTACAACATCCATGGAAGTATTAGGATCCCACCAAATCATTTAGAGAAACATATAACTACAAAAATAAAAAGAAAGTGATTTAGTAATAGTTAATTGCGAGAACTAATTTTCCAACGACTACCATGTTATTTCTAGCATCTGAGTTTCACATTCAATTATAAACGTGTATAATTAAGGATTGTAGAATGACAAAGTGGGAATCAAGCTATATCCCTAAGAACTGTTTCAACCTAAAAAGGTTTAGTGTCATCCTAATTAGCTCATAAATAACTCCAAAAGATGAAGTCTCAAGTAAGCAAGAAATCAAAGAGTGCTTTTATTTTTTATTTCTTTTATAAATATATACTAATACTACTATAATATCCAAACACACTTAACTACTCCCCCACACTTAAACTCAACATTGTCCTCAATGTTCAAAACTGAAAATTCTGATTTCTGACGTAACAACCTGGAAAACTCGAAAACTGCACAAATGGGTAGGAAAACATCCTAAACCAAAGTTGTTCTCCTAGATTTTTTTATAAAAGGTATCAAAAGGGAACAATGTTTCGATAAACAGTCTAAAAGTTATGGCCTACAGACTGACAGACATACAATCTGAAAAAGTTCTGGAAAAATATCGAAACTCAAATGTCTAGGAATATAGGTTCAACTTAAAAGATTCCGAATTCAGATTTTCTTTTTGGAATAGAAAGGTGAGTCTGTCCTTTTTTAAGGTTGGGGTCAACCACTCAAATCGGACTTCGTATAAAGTCTCGAGAGTTATTTTGGTGACAAGTGCGCAATTAGAATTTTCTGACGAGACTATTGTTCGTCAAAACTATCATTATTAAATAAAACTTTGTAAAATCTAAAATGAGAATGCAATATATGATATAAAAAACTAAAAAAACTAAAACTAAAATGTATAGAGATACAAAAACGATGGGTTGCCTCCCGTGTAGCGCTTGGTTTAACGTCGTCGGCCCGACGTTATTGTTATCGCCCGTAAACCAATAATATGAAAAAATTGATAATCCTTCCAAATAACAATCCGCAGTTCAAATAACAGCTTCACAAAAATATTAGCACAAGATATAAATATTGAATCTATCACTTTATTGAAGTTTTCCCCACACTTAGTCCTTTCTACACTCGAAAGTGGATAGAGAACATAGAATTCGGGAACTTCAAAAGGTTCCTAAGCTTGGTGAACCTGCAGAATACTCGAATCAAACATATCAAGTGGTGGATACTTAGAATCAAAATAATCAGTTAAAACTCTGGAAGCACACAACTCCAATCTAAGTGAGGTATTTTCCTAAAAGTCGAATTAACAACTCTTTGAGAAGCTACTTTGATTAGAAGAAAAGGATCAACAAATATAGAATTAAGCAAAGTATTAGAACAACCTTGTACCGGATCCTCATTAATTATCTCTAGTGAATTATTTACCTTAAGTATATCGTGGTCCTCTATCGAGATTTTAATCTCCGCTTCAACCGCAATCTCAGCATTATTATGTTCCTTCACAAGCTCAATTCGGTCTTCTACGACTTCAATCAATTTGGTTTCATTATCAATCTCAATCTCTTCAAAAATCTTGTCATCGGAATCTGAATTCTCTTCCAAGAATTCTAGTTCATTGATGCAACTGATAATATCTTCGTTTGAGTATGTTACACCATTTATAACAATAGATATGTCATACTCAATCTCCTCCTTTTGAATAGGAAAATGATCATTATAAAGATCCGGAGTTGGAATAATTGTATCATTGTTGCAAGAATTTTCCAAAGGTTTCTCATCTTCAAAATATTCTTTGTCATACATAGGAATTTCGTAATTGTTCTTGTTTTGATGCCATGCTTCTTCCTCATCCCTATTTTTACCGAGTTTAGCAATTTGTTCGTATAATTTCTATGAATTCCTTTGAATTTATCGATGTGATTCCTCCCAATCATAGGGTTGATAATTTGTAGTGATTCTTGCATGTGTTGTTGAAGCTCCCCCATCATGGTACACATCCGTTCTGTAAAACTAAAGAATTTCTGATCAAAAGCATAACTATCCTCCCATCCTTGTGGTTACTCACTTACATACCCGTCATAAAGTTGTTGATATGCATGAGAGTACCCATAAGGTTCCGTAGGATATTGATCATAGCCAAAAGATTGGTTTTGATTATACCCATATGATGGTAGGTAGTTGTCATATGAATGAAATTGAAAATCATATTGAGTATTACTGTTGTATGTGTAATCTTGCGCTCCGTACATGTTATTTCCATAAGGAAACATAACGACCCAAAAGAAACATAAAATCTAAAAAAAAATCTAAAAACAAGCTAAAAAAATAACAAATCAATTAGCAACTGCTTCACGGCAGAGACGTCAAAATTTGTATGGGTTATCGCAGGCTCAGTAAATTAATAAATATATTTCCCACTAATTAACTAATGAGAAATAAAGATATGGCTCAGTAAATTAATAAAGATATGGCCTGTCATGATGCTAATGGGAAACTCGGCAGTTCTCTCTTTCATATGTTCGGTATTATTATTCAAAAATGTGTGGGAGCACAGATTGTTGCTAGACTCCCACCCATCCCTATGTAATACTTAGGCAATCTAATAATAACACTCAGTGGCCGTTTTTTTTAACTTCATCTAGATTGTTTATATATTTTTTTTTCAAATTAAGATAATAAAAATTAAAAATTACAAACTTTTGGTAGGCAACCTAGCGACAAGCTGGGCTCCCACTCCCTTTTGAATAGCAATACCTAATCTATGAAAAATAAAGCTACCAAAACCGCTACTAGCGTCATTACTAGTTAAACAATTCTTCAGACGCTTGAAAAAACATAAAGTATCCTCACCAAATTCTCCTAAGGTAGTGAAAGCTAAAAAGTAATATATTTTATAAATTAATGCTAGCATTTAACATTAACTAATAATATAGCGGTAGTACGAGATTGTTCCCACATAGAGCTGTGTAATTAATAGGTTATTTGAATTAGCAAAATAAAGTAAATAACAATGGGGAATTGGTTGTAATAAGATAAATATAAAGACAATAATAAAGAAAATAGATGATCAATGAATCCTTTGCGTGTTACCAAGCGACAACTGGATTAGTATACTTATCTATTGTTCGTAAGAACCATTTATCATCAACTGTAGAATAACAGCTAGATCAGTGTTATCGCCAAAACTCCTTCTATCACTGGATACGGAAGTTCTCGACTACCAGATTTTATCCAATGAACCACCAAGTAGTATATTACTCAAGGTGTAATCCAGTCGAACACTATAAGCTTTGTGAATTAGGTTAATCCCAGTAGTTAAACTCTTAGCTCAAGGTTTACTTGTTGGTGTTGTTTTCACTCGCAATTGCTCCACAGAAACCCTCTGCAAGGTATCGCGATTTGTACTTATGTAGAGAGTTATTCGACGATTACTTATCTCCTAACCTCTACTAGCAATAGAACGATCAGTAGATCAATCTAGCGTGCACTCCAAATCAATTTAAGAATAACTCATGAACCTAGATATGGTAAAAGCAAACGATGATGATAAAAACTCTCAATAGATTTATATTTATAATAAAACTTCACGCTTAGAACATTGAATTCATCTTTAATCAATAAAAATTTTAGCTAATCATATTAGTAAGAAGATGAAGAAGTTGATTAATGGTGGTTTCCCTAAAGGGGTAAACCTTAGGTTTTTGATATAGAATAAAACCTAGCTTGCGATATGATATGTTTATGATGTTGAAAGGCCTAATAACTATTTATATAGCTTTTTGATAAAGAAAGACTTAAGAATAGTTAGGAAATTTGTCCTTCATGGTTTGCGAAACCCCGTTTGCAAACTATACTTCAAAATAGGTTCAGGGACCTTTGTTTGCGAACTGTTCAGTTCACGAATTCCAGTTGCGCCCGTTTGCGAACTCAATTCGCGAACTGACCTTCTTCGATATTTTATGAACTTGTTTTGGCCGTAACTTCTTCGTCCGAACTCAGAATGACGTCATTCTTTTTGCATTCTTTTTTGTAACTGAATTATATTTAAGATGCTGATAAGAAATACTGAATTTCAATGAGTTGAGCTTGGTCTTTGACCCGTCTCATGATTTTGAGCGTTTTGCTCCTTTTCGTCGCACTTTCTTCAACTTCTCTTGGACTTGGGCACTTGGATACTTGGAGTACTTCTCTTCTTAGGTATTTTTAGCACTTTGTAGCTCATTTTTGGATGATTCACCTAATAGAGACAAATAAGAGAAAACAAGAGTAATAATACGAAAATATGCATGAATAATAGCTAAAACAAGTATGGAATGGACACTAAAATCATATGAATTATGAACTTATCAGTTCTATTCATCCTTGATAATTTCTAACCGCCGGAAAGAAAGTATGATGAATAAATCCTTTGTTTTTCTCGATAGTTTAAGAAAATCCCCTTCTTTGTTTTTCCCCTGAGTTAGAGTAAACCATTCCGCTTTCAAAGAGAAGGTCCAATTTTGCCGTGAGAAATTTCCTTGCAAAATTTCATAAATTTTCTCAATGAGGAAAATCCCTCTATCTATCTAGATAGAAATAATTGATTCATTTATTCCCTTTAGATCCAATGGAGCAATGCAGAGAACTCGATCCCTCTTGAATAATCATTTCAGGACCTCCACCATTAGACTTTTGATTCATTTTTTTTATCTCAATCCATGGGTTGTCTTTCTCGTTCTCAGCCATTTCCCAGGAAAGTTACTCGAACTCAGATGAGAGAATTAAAAGGCGAGGGTACCCAAATATACCTCAAGGTAAAACTTTTCCTACCTATAAGTCATTTCTCCGAAAGTGATTGTCTATGGACTAAGTCGAGAAAATGCAACTATTAGGTTCACACTTCGTGTGATCGTCTATGGATATGAGATCGAGACAATACAACAACGAAGTATGTTTAATTGATAAAAGGTTCGGACTTAACCAAGCACAATAGGATTGCTTATCAAGTAAATAGGAATTAACATTTATGTAATTTACTTTAATTATAATGCGGAAAATAAAAGTAAATGACACAGAAAGATTTTGTTAACGAGGAAACCGAAAATGCAGAAAAACTCAGGGACCTTGTCCAGAATTGAATACTCTCAGGATTAAGCCGCTACACAAAATTAAACCAACTTCGTATAGTTGAGACCAAGCAACTAAACTTATAGGTCACCTAGTTCCGTCTGTATTCCCACGCCTCCAACTTATGAATAAGTCACGTACTTGGAACAATTCCTTTGGTTCGTATTCCAAACAGTAAAGGAACAACAAATCTGTTTGGTAGCAACTCTCTTCAAGCAAGTGATGTGAGTTCGACAAAGGCTCTTCTGTTTATCTCAATAAACTCCTTCGTCAGGTTCTTAGATCTATCTTATGTTAAACTACCAAAGGTAATTGTTAAGATTTTGCAATCAATACTTTTAATCACAAAGAATTTTATTGATGCCGGTCTACACAAATAATCAATCCAATCTACCACAAGGATAAACCGATTATAGTTGGATCCTCTTATACCGAAACAAGTATTGTGCACACCAAAGATTATGAACCCCAAATCAGAAATCTTAAATATATTCTTTGTCTTCAAATCTTGTTAGATCTTCAATAAACACCTGCACACAACAACTTGAATCTCTTGTGATCAATCACGCACAGAATGGAGTCTGTTAACAATGGATTATCACAAGATTGTCTTTAGAACTAAAAACAGTCTAAAGATCCCTATAGAAACTTCGATCTAGTTTGAGTGAATCTTATATCAGAAGAGAAGATTCTCAATCATAAACAAACTAGGTGCAATCAAAGTTCAACCACCGTTAGTCAATTAAATCAATCGAAAACACAAGATAAGCCGCAATTATCTAGTTTCCCACCAACGGTACTAATAGAGCTTCTTAATCCCAAAGAAGACTTTAAACTGCACAGACGTAAGAGATTTCGTCTAATTAGGTTACTCTCCTCTCCGAATAGGCGGTTACACCAGTAACAACACAACCGAGGAAGTTTGCTGTCATGAAGGATTAGTTTGCTAGAAATGAAAACTTCAAGTATTTATAGACAAGGAATTTTGGACACCAAGGAATTTCCAAAACCGAAAATATTCTCAAGATATGCAATATATTCCAAATTCGGTTTCCATAATTCCTGGAAATGCTGTGTCCAAAATATTGACCGAAAATATCTTTGGAAAATCTTTGACTAGTAAATGCACATTACTAATTCTCATTTTCCTAAAATAAAATTAATAACCTTAAATAAAAGATTCTTAACTTAATTATCTTTCGATCTTGGGATTTTCTTCCTTTAGCTATTAAGGAATAATTTTGAACAATAAAAGATAAACATTACATCACATGTTCAAAGTATGTTGACATCCTTACTTTGTAAGTCCTATTTCATACTTATAACCTTGAAACCGATTTGCCACACTTCCAAAAAAGTTTAGAATTGGTTCATCTGACTTTCAAGAACTATGTGATTGATCAAGAATACTAAATCACAAATCATGGGTTTAACGGTTCTACCAAAACAAGTTTCGGTTCTACCTCCATGTGAGTATTGTGCATAGTCACACTAGCTTTGTCTATAGGATCGGTTCCCCTTTGCCTAAAAACGTGTTGCACATGTCCATAGGATCGGTTCCCCTTTCTGCTAAAAACTTGTTGTACCTCATACAAGGATCGATTCCCTTTTGTGATGTGTTGTACCTATTACTAGGATCAGTTCCCCTTTACCCAGATTCGGTCATACACAAATCACAAACTCGATCATACCATCTCAGGGGATTATTTAAGATCGGTTTCACTAATAAAAGTTAAACCAATACATAAGTCAGGACTTTGTGAATAGTTTTTCCAAGAAAACAAACAAGTCATGAGCGGTTATACTAAATCACACATATTGGTTGTTCACAAGATATGGAATGAATAACAATACCAATAACGCCTGGCGATTTCCTTTTCGATTCATAAACAAGTTTATGAACTTACTTCCTTAAAACACATGTAAAACATTGTTTCCTAGGATGAAATCCTCACCTCATACCCATAAATAAGCACAATAGCATTTAAACGATTATGTCGATGTCTTATCTACAAAGTTTAATGGTTAAGAAATAAACCTCGTATTGTATTCCTTAATACTATGTCTATCTACAGTGTTCATGCTTCGCAGTTTTGTTTTTCAATATGCACGACTTGAAAGATACGTTAGGGAATGAAACCGTTTAAGTCAAATATCACTAACCTCAAGTGGAAGGATGACGTTATCGTTGTAGCTTCTTACTTCTTCACTTCTTCAAGTCTTAGCAATACTTGTAATGTCACATATCCTAATACTTTCAAGCTAACCTATACGAAGTTGACTCTAGTATACATAATCAAGCGACTCTTAAAATGAGGTTTGATTCACTAAAATATGACAACCAAACTTGACATACCAATGCTTGGTGGGTTCAACCGAGCTATGCTCTAACAATATCCTCCTTTGCCAATTTTAATGACAAAACTTTTACAATCGTATAGATAAACAAATTACAAGAATTCATTACACATACGCTTGATTCCCGAATTCAACATCACAATAACCTGTATACACTTAATCCTTAAATGTCGTTGTTGACAAGATAATAACAAAGCTAATACTCCCCCTAAAGGTAAGATAGGTAGATTTTATCAATCCGCACGTCTTTGTTATTCCCTTGGTTATGATATGTTACTCCCCCTTAGTCTATGCTTTCACTCTTTCGTTATATAAACGTTTAAACACCAATGTTCTTTTCCTTAGTGATACCAATAAATATAAAATCAATGCCAGTATCACTTGTTTACTCCATATATTTCTCCCCCTTTTTGTCATAAAATGAAAAATAAACGAAAAAAATAAAGGACAAACCGAAAAGAATCTTACAAATCTCAAAATAGACTTGCAAACTTATAGAGTTAAGCATGATGGTTCCACACACCATTTCTGATAACCAATATCAAAACCAAAACTACAAAGTAATTTGTTTTGATATGTTATCAAGGAAACAATTGCCCGAAGCAATTTTTCCTAATAGTTTAGCAAACTGAAAATTAACTAAGCACCTTAGTTCCTTTGCTAAACCAATTGTATAAATACAACCGCTTCGTTTGATAAGACCAAAATAAAGATAACTCTAATTTATCATCAGGCTCTAATTATCGATATAACTTAGACCTTTAACTTTAAAAAAATACAAGTACTAGGTTAGTTAACTAGCATTTCTTGTTAAGGCATTCAATTAGACTTGAATAACCGAAACCTCCACTTTGGTAAGTCTAACTAAGATAAACTTAATTTCTCTTATCCGGAATCGAATTGGACTAAACAATTCATCCCATAAACTTTTTCTTTCGTTAAGCCATAAACAATTCATATAAACCAAATAAATCAACTTGCATAATTATTTACCTCAACCGGAAGCAATTGAAACAACATAGACATTATAGCACCGCAATTGCACCGAAATTTTGTAAGCCTAAACAATTGATACCACACAATAAAACAAGATAACAATAGTTTTTCTTAACCGGAACCAATTGAATCGCACACACATATCCATACACACATCATGGAATAAAACATCAATTGTACCGAAATTTTGTTAAGAAAAATCAATAAATATATGAAATAAAAATCAGGCTTTTCTTAAACAGGAAAACAATTAAGTAATAAGATTGTTACCTCAAATTTCGCATCCACTTCTCCAATATGTTTGCATCTTCTTCCAGGGAGAATTGATATTGAAATATCATTATGTTGTCATCCTTATGCAAAACAAAA
The DNA here is from genome assembly GCF_003573695.1 of Papaver somniferum. Taxonomy (NCBI): domain Eukaryota; kingdom Viridiplantae; phylum Streptophyta; class Magnoliopsida; order Ranunculales; family Papaveraceae; genus Papaver; species Papaver somniferum. The sequence continues at coordinate 154,757,000 of NC_039361.1, forward strand.
GAATAACAACAACCAACCTTTACCAGAGAAAGGTTGAAACCACCGAAACACATATGCTTTTATGCTAAACTAATACTGATTCAACATATTGTGACTTTTTCACATATTGTTTCTATCGGAACCCCTCATGATCCTTTGATAAAGCCTACCAACATGGGCTATAACTTAATCCTGCTAAATCAAAAAGTCACCCAAACCATAAGGTTTCACAACATTATGATATCGAATATCAAGGTAATAAAACCGAAATCAAACATCCCATAAACATTCATAGCAATAATAAAGTATTCAAGCACAAGCTATGTAAATCAAAAACCATCACAAGAAAAATTATAAATCAAATAATTTTATTCATAATAGACTTAATACAATCATTCAAAGAAATTAAAAATTGATGTCCATTTTTCAACAGATCTTTCAAAGATCATCTTCAATTTCCTCAAACTTTTCAGGATCTTCATCAACAGCATTTCGACTGATATCTCAGATTACGCACACAGTACCTTGATTATGTTCACAGGCTAATGCATTAACCTTTCGATTAATATTTCGAGCATACTCCCTGTTACCAATTCCAAGTTTAATCAGCTTTCTTTGGTTACGGATAACAGTTCTTAGTAATGGTGCCTGTATATGGTGAGTTTCAATAGTACTGAGGAGGACTTGACGAAGATTAGTGATATCAATCTTAGCATCCAGGCTGTTTTGGAAAAGGAGATTGGTGACATCTTCCTTTTCATTTTCTATATCTTCACAACCAGATTTCTTGAAGGTATCATCAAGATGAACGGTTTCCTTAGAAATCATTCCACCAAGGCTTTCAGAAGTTTTGCTTGAGATCTGGTTTGAGAATACATCCTTTAGCATAAGTTCTCAGACACGTTGAGTACGTATACTTGAGATACCTTTAACACATACCAAATATAGATATCAGCCTAAATAAATAATTCTGGCAAGATTTGAAAAGATTTTCGCATCTTATGTGTTACAAATTCACATATTTCTTCAAAAAGAAATTATCTTTCTGGATTTGTATCAAGAGATACATTTAACTCGGAAACTTATCCTGTTTTACACAAGTTGTTTGCAATACAACTTTTCTACATGAAGATCCAGTAAATTGCATCTTCATGTAGGTTGTATAAACTTTCTATGGTGAATAAGAGATTATAGACAGGATACAGAATTCCCGGGTATAAGTGCTTCCTTACATCAGAAGATTGGGCATTTTAAGGATGAACAATCCAATGCGGTTAAGCACTGGGATGAGGATATTCCTCATCAAATACCTCATGAGGATACCTTCCTCCTTTTTGGACATCATCATGTTCTTCTTCATGGGTTTTGAACCCATCCTATTTGTTATGAAAATTGCGAGATGCAATATCCTCAATTACATATCTTGTGCCCAGGATGGTATGTTCTTTGAACTTGAGCCCGTGTGATCTAGATCTGCCAGTCAGCAGTATGCTAATGTCTCCTGTTCAAGATATCTATATGTCCACTTAAGGTATCCATTCCTTGTTGGAAATATTTTTCTAAACTTCTGTTTAGATATACTTCTTGACATGTTACAGTAAGAAGTTTCTCAATAAGGACCTTATTTCTTATCTGTGAATGTTCCAGCGATTGAGTAAGAATTTCACACTCTATAGTCTGTTGTTGAACTTCCTTGCACAAGGCCAATTTTTTTCCATATAATCTGCCAGATTATTTTGAAGACTGAGTGTTTCTCGCTTTCCTTCACATATTCTTACATTTAGTTGAACAATAAGTTCTGTGACATCATCTAGACTGTCAATGGTCTTTCCCTTTTCTGAATATTTTTTAACATGTTTGAAAAATCTTTCCAAAATCCAGAACTTGGGCAGGCTAGTGAATCAAATCTATTTTCAGAAGATTGTTCACTAGGAATTGGAATCAGATCCAAAACATGTTTCTTGAGTTTCAGACTCATTCTTTTCTGATCAATAACCTGACTTTTTCTTTGATTTTTGAGACCAATTTCCATTGACCTTCTCTGAGATATTATTCTCATTATCTTAACATAAGTTAACTGAATTCTTCATAAGTTTAGCCTTGATTTTCTTATTTTGACTCATATCTTATAGGTTGGATCGCACCAAACACAGATTATTAGATCTTTTTGTTTTTGCCTGCTGTGATACCAATTGAAAAGGCGAGGGTACCCAAATATACCTCAAGCTAAAAAATTTCCTACCTATAATTCCTTTCTCCGAAAGTGATTTTCTATGGACTGAGTCGAGACAATGCAACTAATCGATTCACACTTCGTGTGATCGTCTATGGATACGAGATCGAGACAATACAACAACGAAGTATGTTTATTCGATAAAAGTTTCGGACTTAACCAAAAACAATAGGATTGCTTATCAAGTAAATAAGAATTAAAGTTTGTGTAATTTACTTTAATTATAATAAAACTATTATAACACGGAAAATAAAAGTAAATGACACAAAAAGATTTTGTTAACGAGGAAGCCGAAAATACAGAAAAACCCCGAGACCTTGTCCAGAATTGAATACTCTCAGGATTAAGCCACTACACAAAATTAAACCAACTTCGTATAGTTGAGACCAAGCAACTAAACCTATAGTTCACCTAGTTCCATCTGTATTCCCACGCCTCCAACTTATGAATAAGTCACTTACTTGGAGCAATTCCTTTGGTTCGTATTCCAAACAGTAAAGGAACAACAAATCTGTTTGGTAGAAACTCTCTTCAACCAAGTGATGTGAGTTCGACAAAGGATCTTCTGTTTATCTCAATAAACTCCTTCGTCAGGTTCTTAGATCTATCTTATGTTCAACTACCAAAGGTAATTGTTAAGATTTTGCAATCAATACTTTTAATCACAAAGAATTGTATTGATGCCGATCTACACAGCTAATCAATCGAATCCACCATAAGGATAAACCGATTATAGTTGGATCCTGTTATACCAAAACAAGTATTGTGCACACCAAAGATTATGAACCCAAAATCATAAATCTTCAATATCTTCTTTGTCTTCAAATCTTGTTATATCTTCAATAAACACCTGCATACAACAACTTGAATCTCTTGTGATTAATCATGCATAGAACATAGTATGTTAACAATGGATTATCACAAGAGTGTCTTTAGAACTAAAAACAGTCTAAAGATGCCTGTCGAAACTTCGATCTAGTTTGAGTGAATCTTATATCAGAAGAGAAGATTCTCAAGCATAAACAAACTAGGTGCACTCAAAGTTCAACCACCGTTAGTCAATCAAATCAATCGAAAACACAAGATAAACCGCAATTATCTAGTTTCCCACCAACGGTACTAAATAGAGCTTCTCAATCCCAAAGAAGACTTTAAAATGAGCGGCCGTAAGAGATTTATCTTAATTAGGTTGCTCTCCTCTCCGAATAGGCGGTTACACCAGTAACAACATAACCGAGGAAGTTTGCTGTCACGAAGGATTAGTTTGCTAGAAATGCAAACTTCAAGTATTTATAGACAAGGAATTTTGGACACCAAGGAATTTCCAAAACCGAAAATATTCTCAAGATATGTAATATATTACAAATTCGGTTTCCATAATTCCTGGAAATGCTCTGTCCAAAATATTGACCGAAAATATCTTTGAGAAATATTTAACTAGTAAATGCACATTACTAATTCTCATTTTCCTAAAATAAAATTAACAACCTTAAATAAAAGATCTTAACTTATTTATCTTTCGATCTTGGGATTTTCTTCCTTTAGCTATTAAGGAATAACTTTGAACAATAAAAGATAAAAATTACAACACATGTTCAAAGTATGTCGACATCCTTACTTTGAAAGTCCTCTTTCATACTTACAACCTTGAAACCGATTTGCCACACTTCCAAAGAAGTTTAGAATTGGTTCATCTGACTTTCAAGAACTACGTGATTGATAAAGAACATTCAATTTCAAATCATGGGTTTAGCTGTTTTACCAAAACAAGTTTCGGTTCTACCTCCATGTGAGTACTGTGCATAGTCTCACTAGCTTCCCAAAATTCGGTTGACTAGGTACTAGGATCGGTTCCCCACATATATATGGTATCTAACTTATATGTGTTGCACACGTGCATAGGGTCGGTTCCCCTTTGTCTAAAAACGTGTTGCACATGTCCATAGGATCGGTTTCCCTTTCTGCTAAAAACTTGCTGCACCTCATACAAGGATCGATTCCCCTTTGTGATGTGTTGCACCTCTTACTAGGATCAGTTACCCGTTACCCAGATTCGGTCATACACAAATCACAAACTCGATTCATACCATCTCAGGTGGTTACTTAAGATCGGTTTCACTAATAAAAGTCATACCAATACATAAGTCAGGCCTTTGTGAATAGTTTTACCAAGAACACAAACAATTCATGAGCGGTTATACTAAATCACACTTATTGTTTGTTCACAAGATATGCAATGAATAACAATACCAATAACGCCTGGCGATTTCCTTTTCGATTCATAAACAAGTTTATGAACTTACTTCCTTAAAACACATGTAAAACATTGTTTCCTAGGATGAAATTCTCACCTCATACCCATACATAATCACAATAGCATTTAAACGATTATGTCGAGGTCTTATCTACAAAGTTTAATGGTTAAGCAATAAACCTCGTATTGTATTCCTTAATACTATGTCTATCTAGAGTGTTCATGCTTCGCAGTTTTTTTTCCAATATGCACGACTTGAAAGATACGTTAGGGAATGAAACAGTTCAAGTCAAATATCACTAACCTCAAGTGGAAGGATGATGTTGTCGTTGTAGCTTCTTACTTCTTTACTTCTTCAAGTCTTCGCAATACTTGTAATGTCGCATATCCTAATACTTTCAAGCTAACCTTTAAGAAGTTGACTCTAGTACATAATCAAGCGACTCTTAAAATGAGTTTTGATTCACTAAAATATGACAACCAAACTTGACATACCAACGCTTGTTGGGTTCTACCGAGCTATGCTCTAACAGAAAAATATATTTTCAAGTACTACAGATTGGGCCTTTCCATGTTTACTTTGTGATAATAATAACAACTTGCGTTCCACAATGGAGTGGAAATACCTGTTATTTTTTTTAAATTTAAATATGAATTTGCCGCTCTAAAAGAGTATCAATACAGAAAGAGACATATTGTGTCTCCTCAACTGAAAATATCTCTCTTCTCACTTATTCAAAGATGGCATAAGCTATATGATTAGAAAATTTAAATAAGTAATACTCCAATCGTTAAAAGAAGATACAAAAAATTTAATCTCTGGTGACTTCTCTATTTTCCCAACTGAAAAATAAGTTATCCATTGTAATCGATAAAATGAGTATAATTTCTCTAGCGAAAACGAAAAACATACCGAGCCAAATATCCCGCAAATCTTCCCAACTCACACATGATGGTGGGACCTATCACCAAAAATGGTGGCGCATGTTAATCTATGTGGCCGACGGGCCCAAAATCCGTTTCACTCGGTAGGTTCTTACGGGATTTTGGTTCGTTGAGTATATCATCCGCTTTCTTTAGTGACTTTCCTATTTTCCGAACTGAAAAATAAATTATTCATTGTGTTTGACTTCACAATAGTTTCCACATCAGCTATTATATGATAGTTTAACCTAACTCAAAGCTTCCAAAATAGCCATGCACTCCCTTGTTTTTAGATCCATTACTTCAGCTGCATAAGATCATTTGACCCCTGTGAAGGCACCTGCATTGTACATAACACCATTCCAGTGTGACAATCATTAGTTAATTGATCAACGTTATGCTGATTTTGCACTCTATTCTCTTTTGTAGTAGAGGTTATTGTGTCATGCCTATCATGTATGAGAGAATTAAAACTTAACAGATGGTAGTTAATTTTAGAGACAATGTTATAAGGGTTCAGATATTTATCCTGGAAAGTACGTTCACATCTTTCTTTCCTTATTATCCAATATCCCACCATAAGAACTGACTCAATGAACCATTTCCTCCATGCATATAGTGTTAACATTAATAAACCAAGAGATAATCTAATCTTTGACATTGTGAAAGTTGTTGGTGACCTGATCTATGTTGATGTTAAGGATCCTCCAAACAACTTTTGGCATGCTTATCATTTAACATTAATGTTTTAGAAATCTACTATTAGCAAAGAAATATAGTCCATAAAAGAGTTATAATTTTTAAGAATCATTATGTGCACCAATTCAATTTGATTAATGGTGAAATCTTGATTTCCAGTTTCTCCCAATATTTTCATCACCTTTTGCATATTTGCTAGTTTAAATCAAAATTAGATCTAATATCAATCTTAATAAGTTTAAGTAAATGATACTTTATTTACCACTTTTACAATCTCATCAGCAGCCGTTGGATAACGAACGACGGACTAACTAATAGCATAACGTCGAGCGACAGTCTCTATATTGCTAGCAATCTACTGATCATCCGTCCATGTAGTAAATAGTAATCACCAAACAATGAAATCCCCATCAAGAATCTGTATCTCACCTGGCTAAGTAGGGTATATACCACTTAGTCTGTCATATTCGCCATTTTGCAATGCCCGATACAGATTCAGAAATGACAAACGCATTGTGCATAGGAACCGGCCTAACAAGACCGTAAACAAAATTTAAAATCTCTTGGTAAATGAATCAAACGGTACAAACATGACCTAGGAACAATTCATTAATGGGAATATGTGATCAAGTTTCTAGTAATTAAAACCTCAAACCGAGTACGGTACAATTGGAATTTATAATACCTGCAAGTTTTAGTTAGGTTTGAAATATTAAACTTGTACTACTACAAGAGTTAAAAGCTTACCTTTGTAATTGACTAACGTATTTAATTTGCCACCATTCCTTCTATCAATGAACATTTACTTAGGTGTTGCATTATTCACTCCTTGTTTAATTACCCTTACTCTATTCTATTGGTATGTCATTTGACTTAATCAAGCCATAATTGCTAGATCTCTCGTTAAAAGACGTTGTTTGGATCCCCATAAGTTTACTCAAACGAGTATGTTACTTGCGATATTGCTCAAACTTTACACCCTTTTCCCCATTCCCACATGATATACGATAGGTTGCATGTGGAAACAAGATATTCTTCTCCTCATTGAATTACAGTAAAAAAAATAATATCCCCTCGAACAATTTTACCATGTACTAAATTGTACGATCGCCAACAGGAGTGGCGTTAAGGGTGTAAGTTGAAAAATCTTGTCGTTGGGGTAAAACACGTGTTACTCTACAGAAACGCAAGAGACTGGCTTGGCTGGCTCATGTTAGAAATGGTAAATACCCGACAATCTTACCCGGGTTTGCGGTTCCTAAAGTTTATTACCCTAAACCGCATGGTTTTGATGTGTTTCCGTCTCGCTCTCGGTGGTCACACGAGAAAATGGAAAGCTAGCTGATTTCACTGTCAAGAAAAAAAGAAAACAGCAATATCATTTCTCGGTCTTTTTTGGTTTTCAACCGACAATTTCTTTTTGGTTGAGTCTAGTACTAACATTTATGTTGGAGTCTTGCAACAATAGAAGAAACGTCAGATGTATCAAGCAATAAATATAAAGAACCGTATCAAACAATTCTGCCACGAACAAATTGATGAGGACAGAATCACAGATTCAATAAGCTGTCCTTAACACATTAGTTCGCGGATATACTCTAAAGTAATGTTAAACCCCAAAGTGCGAAGATGTGTCCAGGATAAGACTGCCCGATATAACTTGTATTAGCACAATACAAGTTACCCACTCTTAAACTCAGCTTAGGGGATGGAAGTAAAACGCCGCACGAAAATAAAAGCAAGAAGATGAAGAAAAGTAGACCTACAGATGGTCGCTGCTTGTGTGTTTTGAAAAGAGATTTTCGAGTTGTATTTATAGAAAAAATAACTTGCAAATCAAGTTAGGTTTAGGTTTTTTCTTATAAAACGAGTTTTGTTTCTTGTAAAACAATTAAACACAAAAAAAGAATTTTTTCCATAAATAAAACTCTTAAATAAATTATTTATCAAGTTAAAAACTTGGAAAAAATAATTTCAAGTAGACACGGACTTGGTGCTTGGTACACGCACATGGGCATGGGTCGAAACATGTATTTCTCGCCCCACCCGTTCCACCCACATTGTTCTACAACATATCCATGAGAACATAGTGGAGCACCTCTTTAGTTTTTCACAATGTGGGACTAAAGGTTCCATTTCATTCACTCAAAAATGAGTGAGTATCCTTAGACCCTTAGGTCATGAGATCAAACCACACCAAGACCAAAAAATCATTTATTAAATAACTCATTTTCTCCAACAATTTATACTATATTGGCATGAAACCAACGTACCATCTGAATTCCATCCACAGAACCGACGGTTAGTCTAGTGCTAATAGAACCACCACCTTGCACCAAAAATTAGGTAGTAAAATGATCATACAACCACCGTTTTGTTCGGCGCTAGATGTTGTTCTTCACTCCAAAAAATTATTACGTGAAAACGTTATGATATTAAGTGCGAAATAATCTGAAGCCATGCTAGAAAAAAATCTTGAATATGAATTTGAAAATTCCAAAAAAAGTTATTACGTGAAAAGGTTGTGATATTAAGTACGAAATAGTCTGGAATCCAAACTGGAAAAAGTTCTTGAATATAAATATAAAAATTCTGAAATTTAATTGATCAGTAACATTGAAAAGAGGAAGTTAGTACAGTTAATATGCTACTCCCTCTGTTCCTTTTTAATAGGCTGGTTTCCATAAATAAATGTTTTAAAAAAATAGGCTGGTTTTCTAATTGGGAAAAGTCAAATGTTACTTTAATTTTCTGGGACCATTTTATTTCTTTTGCTGACAAGTGTCATGAAAACCATTCCACTTCACTTCTTTTACTGACAAGTGTCATGAGGACCACTTTCAATGATTAGTTTACGAATTATGGTTACTAGCACTGTCAAATTATTAATACATCATCAACCCCAAAAATCGTATTTAGACATATTAAATTTACACAAAATACGGTAATAATTTTCAAAATTTAAACTCATACGAAAACTTCCAAATGAAGTAAAGGTAAATACAAAAAGCAACCCATGTGAATGAACCCCATAATCACTCACCCTTCTCTCTCTCTCCATTCACTATTTCCTTGCTCCCAAAAGACGAAACTTACGCTCCCTTCCTTTTAAAACCCTTTCTTTCATTTCATTATAAAAGAGTCACAACCCTCTCATTACTTTGTCACACCAAAAACTCTCAACTCCCTTCTCATATCTTCCGTTTCATTCACAACATACATTGTTCTGATCTCATCAAGAATGGCTCACCCAATAACACCACTATCACCACCGCTGAAAGATGAACTAGACATTGTCATCCCAACAATCAGAAACCTCGATTTCTTAGAGCAGTGGAGACCCTTTTTCCAACCTTATCATTTGATCATCGTTCAAGATGGTGATCCTAACAAAACCATCAAAGTGCCTGAAGGTTTTGATTATGAGCTGTACAACAGGAATGATGTGAACAAGCTGCTTGGTCCTAAAGCTAGTTGTATCTCTTTCAAGGATTCGGCTTGCAGGTGTTTCGGTTTCCTTGTCTCCAAGAAGAAGTATATCTTCACCATTGATGATGATTGCTTTGTAAGTATTCATCTAATCAAATCTACCCTTTTTTTCTGTTTTGATTTTCATTTGTTTTACTGAGATTTTAGTACATTTTTCAGTCTGGTTTTTGGTACAAGTTGTAATTATGGCAGTTTCATGCATCCCAACCTTTTTCAACGGTTGTGGTTTTTGCTATAAATTCATGTCTGTAAGGTCTTAGGTACCGGGTACACAATGTGGGACCTACTTGTAGGACTCGTTCTGGTGTTGTGGGTCCCACAGTAAAGAGTCAAAGTACGTCTTGACTTTTGTCAGTAATTTTCTTGGGTTGATGCTGTGTGGGTGGAATTGCGTTTTCAGGTTGCAAAAGATCCCACTGGACAAGAGATCAACGCTTTGGCACAGCATATTAAGAACTTGTTAACACCATCAACACCATTGTTCTTCAACACTCTGTATGATCCGTTCAGAGAAGGTGCAGATTTCGTGCGAGGATATCCATTCAGCTTCAGAGAAGGTGTTCCGACTGCAATTTCTCATGGTTTATGGCTCAATATCCCTGATTACGACGCCCCAACTCAGCTCGTCAAGCCTCTCGAGCGTAACAATAGGTAATACTAATTCGCTTAGATCACATTGTTAAGTTCATTTAGTCTAGTTTTATTTTGCCTAAAAATTGCTTGTATTAATTTGTATTTTTAGCGCAAACAGGTATGTTGATGCAGTCATGACAATTCCCAAAGGAACATTGTTCCCAATGTGTGGAATGAACCTTGGGTTCGACAGGGAGCTCATCGGCCCTGCCATGTACTTTGGTCTCATGGGTGATGGTCAACCCATTGGTCGTTACGACGACATGTGGGCTGGATGGTGCTGCAAGGTATAATAGAAATTGCAAATGAATTCGTATGGACTTTGCACCATAACTGCAGATTCAAATTTCACTTAACTTGATATGATATAACAGGTGATCTGTGATCATTTGAACCTCGGAGTGAAAACAGGATTGCCATACCTCTGGCATAGCAAGGCAAGTAACCCATTTGTGAACCTGAAGAAAGAATACAAGGGAATCTATTGGCAAGAAGAGATCATTCCATTCTTCCAAAATCTGACTCTACCAAAGGAATGCACAACTGTTCAAAAGTGTTACATTGAATTGTCCAAGCTGGTCAAGGAAAAGCTTGGTCCTATTGACCCTTACTTCCAGACTCTTGGTGATGCAATGGTTACTTGGATCGAAGCATGGGATGAACTCAACCCACCAAAGAAAGCTGAAGGAGCAGCATCACTATCAGCTCCTGCACCAGCCAAGGCGGAGCCAACACCCAAGGCCAAGTAATAAAGAGAATAAATTCACGGACACTAGTTTCAAATAATTCTAGGAATTGGAATATGATCATATTTCTCCTAAGAATTTGCTTTCTGTTCATCTGATTATGTCGCGGTGCTTATTGCATCTATGGTTGTTATATTTTGCTGTACTTCAACTTTCTCTACAATGTATTAGGGTTTCATTTTGGTGTTTTACACATTTTATGGTCATGTGATCACTTGTTGTTTATTCATAAGTGAATCCTTAAGTTTATTAAGGATCAATCACAACTTCAATATAATTTTCATTTTCTTCTTATTGTAAACTTGGGTTGAAGATGCAGATGTTTGCCGAGCACAATATTCACCAAAGAATTCATATCGAGTTGATAAAGTCTTCGTGTACCAAGCTTATTATCAGCTGACCTTCCAAGATCTTCAGTTGTTGCAATATTCAACCCATAATCAATCGAAAGCTTGTGTGCAGCTTCATCGATCCCAGCTCTGACGAAGACAATCAGGGACTTGATTTTTATCGCAACCAAAGAACTGAAATACTAAACAACGACGTGCACAACATAATTGCAATACGTTGACTTGGATATACAATTTTAGTCGGAATGCTTTGATTCCCTGGAGAACCAGCAGTCAGTATTACAATACCACCAACTAAAGCTGATTCTAGTCCTAGACTAGTGACCACTACCGACTCCAGAGAATGTTTCAGAACCTTCTTCTTTGCTTCTAAGAATGTGAGCTTCTCAAGTAGACCTGTCTCAGCCGTCGCAATGGCTAATGCATATATAGAGAGAGAGAGCCCAAAGAACCCATGCCCTGGTAACACCCTTATCCTTGTGGTGCGCTCCTCTCCCTGATGCCAAAAGCTAAAGAACCCCATTAACCACTGCACATCACAAAAAACAGAAGAAAGAAAGATGATCAATTTTTATCATTATTCATGTAGTTCTCAGATTGGCCGTCTTACCAATCACCGGGCCTTAGTACACTAAAACTAAAAGGAACATAGGTATGAGCAGAGCTAAGCTGTGAGAAATTTATAGTAATTACCTGATTAACCTGGAACTCGGTGCGATTAAATCCAGAAACCAATATTTCGCGGAATATTCAATTCAGGTGCCTCCAATATCAATAAATTTAGCAGTGAACAACTGCTGACATCTTGTAAATGACGTACGACATAGCCTGCTAATATAATCCGGAAAAATATGACGAATATGCATTTACCACTTTCCCTCTCATTTTTGCCTTGTAGATCCAATGTCTAATTTTCTGTGGGAGTGTTCGCCTCACCAGCCACCACAAAAAAATTCATCTAAACCCCAAAATGATACCAAATGTCTTTGGGAATACATCATTCTACTATCTGACAACTGAGATCTTTCGTTACATTTCAAGGGGCTAAGAGATTTTAGAACTTGTGAATTTTCTAAGAAGGATCTAGATGATAAGGAGAACAGTCTCACATGAAAATCAACCATTGGAACAAGATGAGAGAAGGGACAAAGGAAGAAGAGATAAGGACAACGAGAGTATACTAATCAAACTAGAAAGTGTTGTTTGGTCCGGAAGCACAGACAATAGCTAGTTTTAATTTATTTAGTATAATATAACAGAAATGAAAGAATTCGATAACCTATCCTCTCGCACACAGTTAGCATATGCTATTACTGGGATGTCTAAAGATTATTCTTAAATCAAATTTCACAAATAAAGGAAAATGATGCTCAAACAACTATAGCTAGTCCTATTTGTGGAATATGGGGCACCTTGTACTATCCAAGATATTTTTGATCTACTGAACTACAAGCTACATATATATGGAGGAGTGCATAGGACAGCAACTCACATTTCCAGCATAAAAATTAAACAACAAAAAAGCAGAAGAATACTTTAACCTGTCAGCTTAAAATCGCATGAGTTACTGATCGTCAATTGAAAAGACATTACTTATCTCCAAAAAGATATGGTTGTGTCAATGTTGAACCAAACTGTTTGAAATCCACAAACCAGCTTGACCAGAACCAGAATCAAGTACCCCATGAGTAAAAAGTGAACCTCGACGTGAGTTCTTTTTTTTTTTTTTGCCTTAATTTTCTCAATGGCTATGTTTTGTTAAAGAATGACCCACATAAGTACGACCAACCCAAAAAATGGAGTTGGTTTACACCCTTCAGTCTAGTTGTTTTCTGTAACTTCAGTATCAAAAATCATACAGTTGTCTAGGATGTGCTACAGAGAACCAAACATAATTATGGAGACGAGCAGGAACCAACATTTTCTATACTTAACACAAAAAGGTGGAAAAACAAAAAGGGAGGATTACTTAAATACCCCTCCTTTTTCTTTTCTTTTCTTTGTAAAAGCGTCAAGACTACAGATTTTACCATTAGTCCAGATTGAACTTCTCAAACGAAAATGTGTTAAACCTGGCTGCAATTGTCGGTGCACATGAAGTTAACCACATAAAAACTAACACTAAATATTGTGCTCAGGCTAATCATATCATGACCAGACATTGAATGAGGTTCAAACTCAGTTAAGCAAACACATCCTATTGTCTCTATTTACTTCATGTACATGATATTTTGTAAAACCAGACAAGTGAACTAAATCCATTCGATAAGAAAAGTTAAATCCACCTCGTTTGTAATCAACCAAACTTGCAAAGTCAGAGAAAAATTAAAATGATGCTGTGACAGCCAATCCGTCGTTTGTAATTCACATCTGCTTTTGCTGTCCCATTAACATTTCTGGTTTATCTTTTCACGTCATGCTATCATTCGATCACGCCATAAAACTTGAAATGCAAGTGGGGATTGCGCCATTAGAGCAACAACACACCCACTCCGATGTAACATTTCATAATCAGGATGACTAAATTCCCCATTATACTTTCAATTAGATACCTAATAAACCAACATTTTTCGGGTGTAATTCAAGAAGAAGAAAAATGCTAAAGAAATAATCTAAAGGGGGCATGTTATGAGTTTTAAGCTGTAATACCACACAAGTGAGCATGCTTACCTGAGCAGCAAACAAGGAGATACAGATCAAACCCATCCAAGAATGTAAACTACAGAAATTAGATAAAGTTTGCCCGAATTCCGAGAGCGCCAGATGCCAAAGCAACTCCTTGCATAGTTAGATGTACCAATTTCTTCAAATTTCTCGACCCTGGACACCATTTATGCACCAATATTGCTGGAGAAAAATAACAATTTCTCATTCAATCATGCCATAAATCATATACTAGAATCAACATTTATAAGAGATATAGTGGGTTTTATATTCTGTACCTTCTCCGCTGATGATTACAAAAACCTATCACCATTACAAGATAATAATGAAGAACCTACAAATTTTTACACAAAATTGCATTATGCATAGCATGTTCGGCCCAAAATTTGAAGAGAAACTCATAATCATAAGCTTTAGAGAGAAAGAGAGAATGATTACAGAGTAGATGTGAGCATTGTGAGTTGATGAGGTGTGAGAAAGGAAGTTTGATCGACAGGAAAGGCCCCAAACAAGAACAAGCACTGCAACTAGAAGACCAGATAATCTAGCAAATACAATCAAATTTGATGATGTTGAAGACGGAGATGCAGTAGCCTTATTCGAGGTCTCCATGACCAAAACACATGAAAGAGGATGAATGAAGAAAGGTGTTGAAAAGGACTGAAATGAACACTATGTGAGAGTCAATGGTTATGTAGGTAGAGAATCGGTTTGAAAGTCGGAGGTGAAAAACGTTTTCAAGTCCGTTTTAACGGTTCTGGGACATTTTTAAGCAATTACGTACGTTTTTTATTCTTTCCACATGGCGATTTTTAATCTAAGACTGGGTCTGCTGGCTCTTCCCAACTGCCTTTCCATATCGTCTTGGGAAGAGCCTAGACCCAGCGATAATTCCCAATTTCAGCATAGAACGATCAACGGTTAACTGTTCTAGAGAAAAATAACGGTCAATCATGGACAATTTTATATCGGATATTCATCGGTTGTTTCTTAAAGAACGAACAACAAGTATTCATTTTGCCTATGTTGACTGGTCGACCACGATTGGAGCGGACAACTATTTTCCGTTTTATAATTTGTTCTCAAAATACACATAAAACTCGAGCAGGGTTTATTCTAAACTACCATTTTCATGGTTTTTGGAAGAAAAACCAAACTTCATCATAAAACTAAGTTCTTCCCACTGATTCATCCCGATTCTTCGATTAGATTTGTTCTTGAACCTTTCAATTGCTAGTTCCAACTGGTTTTAAGGAGTTTTATCAACTCAACAATCAAAGGTAATGCATTATAAACTTAAACCCTAAATTATATTTTGTTGTTCAATTGCTATGATCTTTGTCAATTTTTGTGATGAATAACTTAAATTGAATGAATGTATCTGTTTACGGGAAAAAATGACACGCTGGTTTTCTGGTGAAAAACGGTGGAGGAGGTAAGTGCTCGATGAAGCAAATCGTCTGAACCATTAAACAAATGTAATGCACTGGGGTACTTTGATTTCGAGAGACTAATTTGTAGAACCATAGCCTAAACCAAGATAATGGTAGTTCCAAGGTCAATTCGGTGACAACGAAGGATAAGGGTCAGTCTGTAAGGAGGGAAGTTGATAATGTGTGGAGATCAATGGAGATTGATCGATTGATGATGTAATGTGTTAAACTTCTTGGTTAGTTGATCCCTAGCCGAGTCTCACACTGATTAAGGTACAGTCGCTTTCCTTACGCCTCTAGAACCACGCCGGATTTTGCGCACTTAATTCCCTTAGCTTATCTCACCTACAACCAAGAGTTGCTACGACCCAAAGTCGACGACTTATAAACAAATTTGTCTCCCACAGATAAGTCTATTCTGATAGATAAATATGTCTCCCGTAGAAGTATCTACGAAGTTTTGTTCTGTCTTATGGTAAATCAAGGTGAACATGAACCAATTGATAATCCGGTCTTGTACTCCCGAAGAGCAGCCTAGAAATATCAATCACCTCACAATAACTTAACTATATGGTGGTAGAAGAAGTTACTGCGGAACCATAATGTCTTAGACGAAGAACTTTGTGATTACTTTTTATATCTTACCTATCATAGATAAATCTCGAGCAAATCTTAGAGAAGATAGTACTCAATACTATAGAACAAGTAAGATCAGAATACGCAACAACAGAGAAAATAGTTGGATCTGGCTTCACGAATCCCAAATGAAGTCTTCAAATCGTTAACCTAATATGGTTTTGGAAAAACCTAGGTTAAAGGAGAATCGACTCTAGTATGCAACTAGGACACAAGAAAGTGTCGGGATTAGGTTTTCCAGTTGCTGGAGTTCTCCCTTATATAGTCTTTCAAATCAGGGTTGCTTACAATCAAAGCTAAGATAGCTTAGTAACAAAGCATTCAATATTCACCGTTAGATGAAATCCTGATTTAAGATTCAATATTAGTCTGCTAAAAAATAAAGAAATTAATCTCCACGGTTAGACGGTCTTAGCTTGTTACAAACAAATGAAATATACCTTCATTTAGATATGGGTAACCGTACCTAAACGTGTATATTGAGTTGGCTCAACAACAGTTAACTGAAGTTAGCCATATGAACACTTTTGTCTTAACCATATTCATCTAACACTTCTAGATCAAATATGATGATCAATCAAACATGAAAGATAATCAAATGAATCTAGTTGTGTTTCACATAGAGTTGTTCAATTGTTCACAATCTCATAAAAATATATATGAACAAATTGGATTGATTCATAATCGTACAAAGTACTTATACAAGAATCAATTCATGAACATTAAGCCAAGGTTTGAAAAAATTGCATTCCTTAATTCATAAATATTTTAGTTCATGAGTATGAGAATCATACTTAATCGATTTTAGAACTTAACCACTGTGTTCGCTAACCAGGTACGCAAACAACAGCTCCGGACCTTGGCTTGTCCAGCTATTCGCATACCAGGTACGCCACCAGTCTTCCCGGAGCCAACTCAGGTAGAACCGTTCACATACTAGGTACACAAACAAGGTTTTCGGACCTTTACATTTAAAGCCGTTTTCACACTAGGTACACAAACAAAGTTCCCAGACCTGAATCACTACAAAACAGTTTGCATCCTATGTATGCATACCGTGTTGTATCCATACATGGTTAATTATTCTAAACTCCCATTTCAATCATTGAAATACCCTTAGAAGACGATAATAGCCGTCTCACACAAACTATTAGCTACAAGTAATTTTCAAGTGATCGAATGATCAATACGAAACTTTCCAAGTCGACATCAAATGATTGTCTCACACAAATCATGTAAGATGTTTCAAGGCAATTTCCACATGATCATCTTTTAACTTAATATTTAGTTTCCAACAAATAAATTATTTCCAACTAAACTCTTCAAGAATAATGATGAACATAATTAAAGAAAAAAACTTTCAACTCGCATTTCGAGAAATAGATAAGCGAGATAAACTCAGCTCGAAATATCAAATGTATATAATGTAAAAGTCTATATATCTATACGACTTAGTCTCATTAGAAGATAGAATAGAATATACTTCTGAGTTATAGATAAGTTTTAGTCTCCACATGGCCTCAGTAGATCTTCGTCTTCAGTCGATGAACACCATGAAGTTTAAAGCTCAACTACACATTTTATCCTAATCCGAGGCATAACTATAAGTAGAATAGAAATCAAGAATATAGTTTTGATCAACTAAACTTGACAAACAAGCTTGAGAAAGGAAAGCTTGCGAGTCCGACCGAACAAATGTTCTAATAGTTTCATTTGTTGTTCTACATATTTATGATCATTTGATCACTTGTTATTTTCTTATTCATAAGTGAATCCTCAAGTTTCTCAAGGATCAAATAATTTTCATTTTCCGCTTTAAATGTCTTATCATTTCATTCTTCTTACTGTGACATATCATTAGCAGGGAAAGTCTCGTAGGACTACTCGCTTCATGAAATAGTGTCTTTACAAAAAGAAAAAAGAAAAGAAAAAAAAAACTTGGTTGAACAAGCCTGTCTAGGGAAGCTTGGCACAAGAAAAGAAAAAAGATTTTTGTAAGGCCGCTTTTGGGGCCAGATCTTGCTGCTAGAAAAGGTGTTAACAGAGAGGAGAAAGCAAGCAGCCAAGCAGCATTATATGTAGCTTTAACCGAGAACTGACCAGTGTCATTAACCACTCCAAGCAGGCCAGCTTCCTCCTCATATTTGAGAATAATAAAATTCATTAGTTGAAGTAGACTAGCCATTTTTTCAAACTCAATATCGTACAATCTCCTGTGCATAATTCCCAACTCCCAGTTTAGGCCTGAAGCATGAGAGTGTAGGCCCGCTGCTCGAAATCAATTCTATCAAGAATTTCGCTTATTTTGTGACATGGTTATTATTTTCGGGCCATTATTTTCAACTCATCTTACATCTTATAATGTATGAATCTTCTTCACTAACTAGGTTATTATTTTCGCTTATTGATTATCCATTTATCCTTATATGTGCAATAAAAAAATATATACTAGTCATATTAATTAACCAATAACATTATGAAAGAACTATTTTAGTACGCATTTAATTTAATTTAACTTATTTCTTTCGTTTTTAAAGTTTAATCTGTCAGATGAAGAACAAAAACGTTTCTGTCGAAAACAAATGTATTTTCTAATTTAACTGCATATTTCAAGAATAAAATATTAAAAAATCAAAAAGAGAAAGAAAAACAAATGTACATTACATCCAAGCAGGCCCATCAGTAGAGAAGTTTTTTGTTTTGTAAATGAAGAGTTAAATATATATCATTAAGAGCAACTCTCACGCGATGGACAAACAAGTAGATTCTCTCGTTTTGCACTTACAGTGAGACCGGTAAACCATTAAAACGGATCAACAAACCTCCAAATAAAAAGTTTTGTCCATCGCGTTTCAGATTGAGTCAAACGAACCGTAGATGATCGGTGAGACGAGGTACGGCCCAATTTGAGGCGGTCGTCTCAACGTGATTCGATACCCTATTTTAAAACTAAGATTTTGTTAAATAAAAAGGTCCTTTTTAATATTATGAAAATATTTTTATATAAAAATGAGTCCCACTAGATTTAAAATATTTGTTTATATAAAAACGAAAACAACTGTGCGCACCCGCGAGTGCACATTCATTCCCTCCTCATTTGTCGTGGTAACGGAGATTTCTTCCATTTTAGAAATTCATTTACTTTCCTAATATTGTGTATCAAAAACTTTCTTTTCATAGTTAATATGCTAAAAGTGATCGATAATATTATGATTTGATTAGTGACCTCGATAATGTAGTTTTGATTTGTTTTTCTATTTTAGCCTTTACACAGGGACGAAGGAATATAGAGACAAGTGTGGTCGATAGACCCCATTTCATTTTAAACTTTGACTAGTTTTTTTTTTATCATAAAAGCAAATTCATTACTCAAAAGAAACCTAATTGCACATAGTTGTCCATCTCAAGAATTGAGAGGAGGCATCTTGGTGGGTTTTCAGACCACACTTGATTACACCTAAACTTCTTGGCATATTTGGCTAATCCATCATCCGCTTCATTACCAGTCCTAGGAAAGAAAACACATTTGATATTACTAATAGATTCTACGGTCCTACAAATATCCGAAAGAAGATTATGGTCCTTCCAGCTAGAGTTAAAAATTTTGAAGTCACAGCTTCAATAACAGTCTTACAATCTCCTTCGATGATAAAATTTTTCCAACTTCTACTCTTTATCCATTCCACAACTTCTAGAAGAGCCAAGCCTTTTCCCTGCTCAGCATCTCTAGCCTTTGTAACTTTCACCGTGGCCTCCATAAATCTCCCTGCATAATCTCTTATGATTAGACCAATACCAAAAATATTTTTGTCTTTATTAAAAGCCGCATCAAAATTTAACTTCCACCAATTTTCTGGGGGTTTCTCCCATTTTTTCTTAGTTTTACTAGTTTGGTTTCTGCAAATAGAGTTAGCCTCACAACCTAGAATATTATATTTTATGCAAAATTGTCTAACGCTCATGATGATGTTGTTAGGGTGTCAGATTTTTCCTTCAAAGACTGTCATGCATCTAAATTTCCATATTTTCCACATTATAACTGTTGCTAGAAGATACTTTTCTCTTTTTTTAAAAGAGATGATCCTCTGGTATTGATTCCAGGATTTGTTCCATTCTTGCAGAGAGTTGAAGTGCGGTTGAGAGTGCATGGCTTCTGGTAAGATGGTGAACTAAATAACTTTTTCTAGATCACAGTGTAGAAGGATGTGCATGTCTGTCTCTGGTGTTTTCTTGCATAAAGGGAAGTTATAGTCTTCCAACTGAATGTTCCTTCTTACTCTTGTTCTTGTTTGAAGAATATCTTTTAAGCATCTCCAGAGAAATAAATTGATCTTGTAAGGAAGCTTTAAATGCCATATCTTCAACCAGAATTTCTGTTCTTCTTTGTTGATGCAGTCTCCATCGGTTTCTTGGATTAAAGCTTTATAGGTAGACTGGACAGTGAAGGTACCATTTCTTGTTAAGCTCCAGTTGCAAGTATCTCTGGCATTTCCTGAGATTCTTATTTCCTGAATTTTCTTACTTTCTGTGTTGTTGAAGACTTGATCTATTCTTTGAACACTTCATTGTTTGGTTTCTTGCTGAATTAAACTCTGAACTGTATCATTATTTATTGAATACTGGGTTGCATTTGAAAGTTGTGTGTGATGTGTATTTGCAATCCAATTATGCCTCCAAATTTTTATTCTTGAGCCGTCACCAACACTCCAAACATAGTACTTCTTAACAATCTACAGACCTTTATATATGCTTTTCCATATCCATGATCCATGAGAAGTAACTTCATCACATAAAGGGTCTTTATTATGGAAGTATTTAGCTCTCAGGGTTCTAGCACAGAGAGAGTTGTGATCTGTAATCATTCTCCAAGCCAATTTTGCAAGCAGAGCATCATTGAATTTTTTGGTGTTTTTGAAGCCCATTCCTCCAAGCCTTTTTGGTTTACAAACAACACCCCAAGAAATTGGATTCACTTCTTCATTGCTGTCCTTTCTCCACCAGTATCTTATTTGAACTCTGTCAATGGAATCAGTGGCATACTTTGGCATTTTGAAACAACCCGTCTGGTAATTAGCCATAGTACTCAGCACTGATTGCACTTGAGTTGATCTTCCAGCTTCATCAATTATTTTTCCTTGCTAAGTACTTAACCTGTTCTGAACCTTTTCTTCTATTGGTTTAAAACTTTCTCTTTTATTCTTGCCCAAAAAGAGAGGCAGGCCAAGATATTTTTCATTTAATCCTATAGTCTTCACTTGAAGTAAACCTGTAATATGAGAACATCTCTGAGGCTTCATATGCTTGTTGAAGAACACACTGGATTTGTTGAAGTTTACAACTTGGCCTGAAGCAGTACTGAATTTGTTGATGATGTCCAGAAGATTCCTTATATCTTAATCTTTGCCTTTGCAGAAGAGAAGGCAGTCATCAGCAAATAGTAAGTGATTGATGCTTGGGCTATGCTGACTTGGTTTGATTCCTTGGATTTTCTTTAAACTTTATGCCTTACAAAGCATTCTTGAAAAGCCCTCTATACAAAGAATGAATAGATATGGTGATACTGGATCACCTTGCCTTAGGCCTCCTGATGGAGTGAAAGGTTGGCAAGAAGAATCATTAAGGAGCATAGAAACTGAAGTAGTTCCAATGCATTGGCTAATCATTTGACACCATTTGTTACAGAAACCAAGTTGCTTCATCATATCCAATAAGAACTTTAACTCTATCTTGTCAAATGCTTTTGACATATCAAGTTTGATTCCAACTTCACCAAATTTGTTTCTACTTTTTTTATACGATCTACAATTTCATGAGCTATTATCGTATTGTATGAGATGTTTCTGTTTAGGACATAAGCTGCTTGAAAAGGAGATATTATTTTCTGTTAGATAGGTTTGAGTCTGTTGGAAAGAATTTTTGAGATTATTTTATAATTTATGTTGCAGAGGCTTATGGGTCTGTAATCTGAGGGATTTTGTGGGCATTCAAATTTTGGGATCAGGGTTTGGAAAGTGTAATTAAGCTCCTTGAGAAGATAACCATTTCTGGAAAAAAAAATTGTATCATTAGAGTAACATCATTACTTACTATGTTCCAACATTTTTGATAGAAGCATGCCTGAAAGCCATATGGTCCTGGTGCTGCCCATGGTTTGATTTGGAAGATTGTATTTTTAATTTCTTCTATATCTGGTATTCTTGCTAAGCTAGCACTGTCTTTTGGTGTTATGCATGGGCTGATCAGACTTAGGATTTCTTCATTTTTCTGTGGATATGAAGTATTTGTAATGGATCTGAAATGGCTGTTGAGAAGTTGCTCTATCTCCTTTCTTTATAAGTGCCATAATCCCAAATCATCTTTGAGAGAGTCTATGTGATTTCTTCTTCTGTAGTTGGCTTTTGAGCGGAAGTACTTTGTGTTTCTGCTCTCTTTTTTTCCAGTAAGTTCTCTCTAGAGTTTTGATACTTCATGTCAGAGTCCATATTATACCAAAATCTCAGTTCTTGTAGCATATTATTTAGTTCATTTCCATTGTTGAGCCTCTGATTTGCTTGAGCATCTTGAATCTTCTTCTCCACCTCTTTAATGTGTTGATTCACATTGCCAAATACTTCATAGTTCCACTCTTGAATTTCTTTTTTAGTATGCTTTAATCTTGACATAATTTGGAAAGATGCAGATCCTTGTTGTGGTTGATTCCATGCTCTGGCAATTACTTCTTTGCAGGAGTCTTGCTGAATCCAATTTTCATAAAATATGAATGGTTTCTTGTAGTTCTTCTCAGTTGGGTTTGTATGGAATAAGATTGGTGTGTGATCTGAGCCAAAAGTTCTTAGAATATAAGTTGTAGCTGATTGAAACTTGTCATGCCATTTTGTGTTTGCCAATGCTCTATCCAGCTTTGCCTCCACCAGTTAGTTACTTTGTCTGTGGTTGTTCCAAGTGTATGGGTATCCTGAGAATTTGACCTCCACCAGATCAGTTTGAAGTAGCCACTCTTTTATGCACTTGTTGATGCTTGACTGAGATGATGTTGTGTTTGATATCCTCTCTTAATTGTTGATGGTGATGTTTAGATCTCCAATTATCATCCATGGAATTTGCATGTTCTGACTTATTGAAGTGATTGATTCCCATAGTTCTTTCTTTTCCTTGTAATTTGTGCTACCATATAAACATGTTAGTAACCATTGCAAATTTTTAGGACCAGCTGTGACCATGACTTCTACTTGATTTCTTTATTCATTAATTATTTGTATACTCATTCCATCCTTCCATAGAAGAGCAATCCTCCAGAGAGACCATTAGAAGACTGGGACCAGTAATTAGGATAACCAAAATATCTAATGAAAGAATTAGTTTTTATTATGTGGTTTTTTTTGGTTCCATAGATGAACACTATGTCAGGGTCTTTACTATAAATGCAGTGTTTCAAATTGTCTATAGTATCTTTTTTTCCAATGCCTTGGCAGTTCCAAGATAAAATTTTCATTTTTCCAAAATCTTTATGTAAAAGAATTAAAAGATGTAATGTAAGGACAATAAGAATAAAACTGAGATGAATAGAAATCCTTATAAAAAAGTGAACTTGCAATTTAATGGTAATGTTAAGGAGAAAAATTACCTAGTCTTCTTACCCTTCAGAATGATGGTACTGTGTCACAGCATTGCAGTGTTGGTCCCAATCCCCCCTTTACTCATGGTCAAAATCCTGTATTTCTGGAGCATTCTGGTACACATTGTTATCAGCTTGACTGTCAGCATCCATGTAGATAGGATTATCAAATTTCATTGCTCTTGACACATTTTCTCTGACTCTTTTTCCCTTTCTCTGATTTGAGCCTTCACCCACCTCAGTCTGACTTCCAACTTCTTCAGAGAAGGCAGCAGTTACATGATAGCCATCTGAAGGCCTTTGAAAAGCCACTTTGTTAGCAGTTGCGACCTTCTTCTTGGAGACTTTTTTATTGATAGTAATTGGTGATCCATCTCCATACTTTGGGTTCATTGCCATGACTTCTTGTAGGGACAAATTAGTTTAACCAAACTTGAAGAGTGCTTTGTTAGCAAGAGCTCCAACAAAACTAACTTTCCTTTCACATTCATCTTCATCATGATTCAACACAAAGCAAGTTGGGAAAAGGTTTCCTGGATGCTTTTGGTAGTAAAAAGGTATCCATTGAGTGCAACCAGCTCCATTTTCAGTTAACAGTCCCCTAATTAAGGGAGTTTTCACATTGATTTTGATGTTGCACTAATAGCATTTGAGTCCACAGGGTTTCTATCTTCAGGATCAAGAGCTTTAACTTCCCCTAGTATCTTTGCAAACTTGCACATAGTTTTTTCTTCAAACAGTTCTGGTGGTAAATCTTTGAGGTCCATCCAAAATTCTTGGGTACTGAAATCCATTTGTTGTATCTGCGCAAAAGAATTATATGGCCTGACCATGAAGAGGCAGCCATTCACAGACCAAGGAGCATTTTCAAGAACCTAATTGACTTGATCCTAATTTGCAAATCTGACAATGAAGTAATTTGGTGAAGGGTTTCTAATTTGAATTTTCTTCACTTTCTTCAACCAAAGGTTTTTGAGGTGGAATTCAAAATTGTCTGGTTTCATAGGTGCAGCAGCAAGTAGTTTCCCAACAATGCTAGTTGCCCACTTAGAAATTCCTCTATCGAGATTAACACTGGAATACACAAAAGTTTGTCGGATTTCAAGTGACTCAGAGTTGTTGAGATTTGTTGACATTAGCTGCTCTTCAAGATATTTCATGTCTCCCAAGTTTGGATCCATGGTTTCGACTTCTGAAGAAGGTTTTGGATTAATGTTCAGTAACGAGGTTATAGTGAAGATGATGAAAAATAACTTTGAACTTCTCCATTTTATAGGATGATTGCATGAATTTGATCTGAGACGTGTTGAGATTTTCATAGTTTTATTGACACTTATCTTCCAACAAGAAGAGAATGCAGAGGACTGAGCTTCAACAGGATATCGAGATACAACTTTTAGGTTAGTTTTCTCCGCCATTCACTTTAACAGAAAACTAAAAACCTTGAACACAACAACCTTTGGGGGAATAACCTTTGCAATGACAACTTTGTACCAATACAAGGCAACAAAGACCAGGTATAACCTTAACACCTGCAAGCCATAAACACAAAACCAAGAGGGTAAAAGAGAAACAGAGAGGTTGAAATTTGGTTAAAAAACTGACATGCAAAATCTCGAGAATGAAGAATAGTTAAGACATTATGAAACAAAACCCGAGATTCAGGCAAAAGTAAAGAAAATTAGTGCAAGGGAACAAAAATTGCATTAACTAATTGGATTGGTAGTTGAAGGAATCAAAGATTCATTAATGGCGATGTGAAGATTTAAGTTGACTTTCCTTGACTGATTTTGACTAATCGCCTTTGACCCATAGCATCTCGCAAGACAAGACCTAACTAACTTTTGGAGTTCTTTGTTCAACTTTAACTAGTTATAGTTTAGTATTTTTGTAATTTACATGCCTTGTGGAGGCAAGTATGTGTGATAAAATCGAAAGCGCGCTGATATCTTTTTTTTTTTGAAAGTTAAACCTATACCTAATGAGATTTAAAATTATAAGAATTGATACAAAATAAATAAAAGACATCAAATATACGAATGTAAATATGAAAAATGATATAAACTACTATTTTATAAGTTGATTTTCACTTAAATTATACTAAAAACAATTAAAAATCCAAAAAAATAAATAGAATATCCTTAAAAAAATCAATTAAAAATATAAAGAAAAAAAATATAATCGGATGGCCTCCGGCCGCTGACGCCTGGCATGTGCCGACTTTTTTAAATTTGTTTTTGAAGATTATACTAAAGTTTAAACCTCAAAGAGGTCTACTACCTACAAGCCCATATAGCTTGGAAAAAAAAAAAAGATCCCCCACCCCAATGCTAACGAGAACTCAGGTCGTTGGTATCATCACCCAACGACTTTACCATTGTACTACAGTGACATCTGCCGACTTTTGTTACACCCACTTGAGAAAAAGTCTGGCTACATCACTGTCTTTACTGGTCCTGCAGAGATAGTTGCAAGTATAAAGAAATCCTGAGCCATGACTAGTGCGTGTATATGGATAATACTGAGCAATAGAAGGAAAAAGGAAAAACAGTGTAATGACATCATGAGAAAGCTTATCCCTCCCATACGTGGCATTACCCTTAAGAGAGCATTGCAACACCATCGACAACAAAGGAAATTATAGTCTCACTTCATTTGAGCATGGAGATTCTTCCTTACAACTACTTCTTTCTACTTCTCCCTTTACTTGTCCTTCCTCTATATTTTCTCAAAACCAGAAAATTTGATGATGATCAAAACAAACCCAACCTCCCACCTGGTCCTCCTAAACTTCCAATCGTCGGTAATTTACATCAACTTGGAAAACCACCTCATCAAGCACTCTCAAAACTATCCAAAATATATGGTTCGGTCATGCTTCTACAATTTGGCAGTGTCCCAACCCTCGTAATCTCCTCGGCTGAAGCTGCCAAACAAGTCTTGAAAACACTTGATCTTGAGTTTTGTACAAAACCTCCGCTTACCGGAACAAAACGTCTTTCGTATAATTTCTTAGACATCGGATTTGGACCCTACGGAGAATATTGGAAAGAAGTTCGTAAAATATGCGTGCTTGAACTTTTGAGCGTAAAAAGGGTTCAATCTTTTAAGGCAGACAGGGCAGAGGAGATTGATGTTTTGATTGATTCCCTGACAGTTTCTTCTAACACTTGTCGATCTGTTGATGTTTTTGAAGCGTTGACAAGTTTTACGCATAAAACAATTTGTAGAGTCGCTTTTGGTAGCGCAACTGGTCAAAGCAGGAACCTGTTTAATGGAAGGCTTACGAAAATCCTTTTTGAGGCCATGTCTGTATTGAGCGGTTTCTATGCCAGCGACTTCTTTCCTAAGGTGGGATGGATTGTTGATAGGGTCACTGGAATCCATGGTAGAACTGAGAAAGTCTTTCATGATTTGGATGAATTATTTCAACAAATGATACAGGAACATCTCAACCCGGCGAGACCGAAACCGGAGCATGAAGATCTCATAGATGTTTTGCGTAAACTAGAAAACGATCAAACTAGCAGTACGGTTCGTCTTGCAAATGACAACATCAAAGCAATTCTCATGGTAACTTGTTTTTTCTGTCTCTTTATTTCCAAAATAATACTATTTCCGTTTATGATAGTAACTGTTTTTCCAGAAGGGAGTATGAGTTGCTACTTGAGCATAAACTAATTATACAAATATAATGAGATTTTATGAACCAAATCAGAATATATTTCTTGCTGGAGTAGACTCATCAGCTGTTGCAGCGAATTGGGCAATGGCAGAGCTGGCTAAAAACCCAGAAGCAATGAAGAAAGTTCAAGAAGAGATTAGAAGCCATGTGGGATCAAAAGGAAAGGTAGAAGAATCAGACCTTGATAATTTATTTTACTTAAAAATGGTAGTTAAAGAGACTTTCAGGCTACACCCAGGAAATGCCTTGTTAGTTAGGGAATGCATGAAACACAGTAGGATCGATGGATTCGACGTATACCCAAAAACAACGGTTCTAATAAATGTATGGGCAACCGGGAGAGATCCAAAGTACTGGCAGAATCCGGAAATATTCTTGCCAGAGAGGTTCAAAGATAGCTCCATTGATTTCTCCGGGAGTCAAAATTTTGAGTACTTACCCTTTGGGGGAGGTCGACGGGGTTGCCCTGGAATGAGTATGGCAACTGTGTTGATAGAGCTCGTCCTTGCCAATCTATTGTATGCTTTCGACTGGAAATTACCAAAAGGATTAAACAAGGGAGACCTGAACATGGAGGAATCCCAGGGGCTGACTATTCATAAGAAATATCCACTCGACCTTGTACCTATCAAGTATGCATATGGTTCGGATGAACTTAATTAAGAGAAAACTACATTTTGTGCATATATACATATAGTAATTATATGGGTGGTTGTGTGATACTGATACCTATCTGTATGATTTTATAATTTATGCTTGGTTAGGATTTGGGTACTCCAATTTTTATAACATGTGACAGTGAGTATAAGCTAATTAATTGATGATGTGACAAGAAATTGCCTAGTCTTTAGCTACACTATTTTGAAGTCCAATTTAGCAAATTGAAGCAAGGAAGGGTTAAGGCCGTAAAGGACACAATGGATGAGAGGATATTTGTAACCGGCCCAATATACGTTTATGGCCTGGCAGATTCATTCAACCAAAAAAGCTGTTAAATCTGGATAAAATAAAAACCAACCAGTGTGGATACGTTTTCCCGGGCTATTTAGGATGTTGTTCGGCTTATTATGAAACTTTCATATAAGTTGAACTAGTGTTTAGTAAAAGGGTTGGAATTGAAAATTCTAGGTTCGGTGCATGCAGTAAACAGATTCAGTGAGCGGAACCGTTCATCAATTGGTAGATTCGGCTCATAGATGTGAGCCGAACCATGATCCAAAAAATCATCTACATAACCTTTATAATTCTGAAAATCATCTTAGTCACTAAAAAAAATATTTAATCACTAATCAATATTACTAACACTAATACGTAAAGGGCAGATTTGTCATTAAAAAAAATTTGGATTAAGGGGTAATCTGATTTTGCTATTTCACAACTTTTTTTTGTCTTTATGCAGTATGCCTAATAAGATTTCAGTATGCCCAAAATCAGGGTTCACAAATATTACCAAAGCTAGTGAATATTTTTTCTTTTTTTTCTGGATAATTACAAATCTCAACCAAAACTAGATAAATGAAGGTCCCCAAAAATATATACATTCCCGACTCCAGCTCTTTCTCATCTGCATAGAGCTCTTTTTTCACTTGAGGTCGGAGTGACTTTAAAGGTAACCCACACCTTTTCATCTACAATCTCGCGAGGCATTTTAGCTCAAATTTAATCATCTTACACAAATGTCGAAAATTATTGAGGTAATAAATTTTGCACCGACATCTTTTGGCACCGTATAACAGTAAACAAATCCATCACCGTTGTGGCAGATGAAGATTACTTAGACCCCTTACGGCTTATGCTTGCATCATGCAAGCACTTAAAGCCTTAATTACATTGCACGTAACCATTTAAACCTTGCTCTCAACCAAGCACAACATCTCGTCTTGCTTGATATAAATCCTTGAACGAAAGCAAACATAAAATCTCGCCTCAATTGCGAGCCCAACACCCATTATTGGTCCAAAGTCTCGTACTCAATACAAGAAACAGCTAACCTAACAACAAACGTTGTACCCTTTTATAAGAATGATTTTTTGGGGACCATGGTTTTTTTTGGGAACCATGGTTCTATTTTTAGTAAGACATTTAGAAATAAAGTGAAGCCACCCCTTATCCAAATATTTATATTAATACCAAAATTACCCTTTCTAATTAAGTTTGTGTAATGATTAGTTAGTGTAATCATTGGTTACTGTAATTAAGTTAGGTTAATTAGTGATTAATGTAAGACTAAGTCAATATTATTTTTCTTAAAATTAAGTTATTTAGAGGGAAGAAGAAGGAGAATATAAGAGTTGGAAAAACTCAATTATTTTTTTATTTTTAGGATCCGAACCTTCAAACCACCCAAGCATACTTCAAATTTAGTTTTTTGTTGCTTCAATTGGCCAGAATTTTCTGAAAATAAGAAATTTTATAGCTTGATTTGGGCTAAGTCACACAAGTTCGGTTACAAGATCTGAAGAACAGGTAGCCGAACTTATCTGCTAATGTAGTTCGGCTAATATTCATGAAAGCGCAGGTAGCCGAACTTCGTTTTAATGAAGTTTTTTTCTTTCAGAGAAAAGTTCGGTTAGGAGAAAATTTTTTCGATGTAACCGAACTAAATATACGGGGAATCCGGTTAGGAGAAAAAAAATTGCGACGTTACCGAATTCAATATATAGGATTTGAGAGAAAAGTTCGGTTAGGAAATTAAAAGTTCAGTTAGGAAATTGAAAAATTGCGATGCAACGGCACTCAATATATAGGATTTCAGAGAAAAGTTTGGTTAGGAGGTGTAGATGGTGAAATTTGGATAAAGGGAAAAAGTGTCATTTTGAGACCATAGACAAAACTCAACTCTCACAGGAGATATTAAGACCTTGGTCCTCAAGGCACCAATAACCATGATTTCTTGTATACGTCCCCGCGAGACACTGCTGGTCGTGATGCCGTGATTCCAAGAGCATATATCCTCGACGAGATACTGCTGGTCACGTAGGTTCTGTAGAGCGTAAAACGTCCCCGGCAGACTTATGAACCAGAACAGCCACAATTCCAGCATGTCTTCGCGTGACGTAGCTGATTGTGATGCCATGATTCCTAGTACACATCCTCGACAAGATACTGCTGGTCATGTAGGCTCTGTAGATGCGTAAAGACGTCTCTGGCGAACTTATGACCCATAGCAGAGATACGCATATATCATATAAGCACGACTCACCCTATTTGAGATCAAGGACTGATTACTAGTACATCATCGCGAGACACACTGGTCTTGTCTGCTCTAGGCTCTGACTTGACTTACTGAGGTTTCCGAATAACTCCTAGGACATCATCGCGAGATACGCTGGTTATTCTGCCTCTGGGCCCTTTCAACAGACTCCTATAACATCCTTCCGAGAGACACTGGTCTTGTTGGCCCTTCATATGGACACACAATTGATTCCTAATACATCTCTGCAAGATACACTGGTCAAAGACAAGTGAGCTAAAGCCTCGCAGAGACATTAATTGGGCATACAAAGCCTTTTCTCTCTCTCCAGGACGAGTCTCAGCTGACCATAGAGAGATCCAGATCCATTAAGAAAATCTTTGGAGAGATTTTGATCTGTTTGCAAAATCTCGGAGAGATTCAAATCTCTCTTCAAAATCACGGAGAGATTTTGATCCGCCTGCAAAATATCGGAGAGATTCAAATCTCTCTGCAAAATCACGGAGAGATTTTGCTCCGTCTGCAAAGTTTCGGAGAGATTCAAATCTCTCTGCAAAATCTCGGAGAAATTCAAATCTCTCTGCAAAATCTCGGAGAGATTCACATGATAAGCGCACGCCTTACCTAGGGCTCAAGCCTATTTCTCAGCCTCTCAAACACACTCACAGCTAGTAAATTGAGCCTGAACTATACATGTATATCAAAAAATGTGGATAAGCTCTCTTGAGCTCCGCATGCTCAACAAAGGGACCCACAAGCAATAGTACGGTCTCCACATGACATATGTAACCGACCATGGAGAGAGGGATATCATCCTCAGCTCCTCTCACACTCTACACACGATTCCTGAGGCATTCCATGCCTTTTCACGTGACTCATCCTAGTCATTTTCAAAAATCAGGGAATATGTCTTTATCTTGGTCAACTTAGCTAAAGAGAATATTTCTCTCTCAATATATCATCACAAAGGCTGACTCAGCTTCACACAAATGGGGGGATAAGAATTAGGGTTTTGGTCTGGCGGTCTACGGCACGTGTGAGAAATACTCGGTTTATTTCTCACTGCAGAAGAGAGTAAAGGCGGTGGAATAATGACATAAAATCAACCTAGCTTATCTTTATTCCTGAAGAGACGGGAGAATTGCTCCGCACGGCACGAAAAGCAATCCTTATCTTCACCGACCTGGGATTAGAAAATTCAGCTATAAATAGGTCCTCTATTTTTCCAAGCTATGACGATCTTTCTCATAACCTCTCAGTGCAATAACTTGTTCTCTGATGTCTCTCTTCATCTGTTTCCCTCCCTAAGACCAGCCTAATTCTTCTTACCTATGACTGAAGCAGCCTTTGAAAGGCCACTGTGCGTGGTTTAGGAGAAGACTGTTCGCGCTCAACCTCCCATAACTCACTTTCAGAAACCCTAGAATCCCACTTTTAACCTCTCTCAGATTTTAGGTAACTACAAGAGGAAAAAAGTTGCGACGTAACCGAACTTTTATGAGAAAATTCGGTTAGGAATTTAAAGGTTCAGCTAGAAAATTAAAAAGATCGGTTAGGAAATTGAAAGTTCGGTTAGGAAATTGAAAAGTTCGGTTAGGAACTTTTTTTCGCGAAAGTGCCAAATTGTTCTTCATCTCCAGCAAGTTCGGCTAGTTCGACAAAAAAATTTCACAAAATTCCTAGCCGACCGAACTTCTCTCTACAACTTCAATTTTTATGATTACTACTCACTCAATTTATCAATCACAAATGTATAAATAAGACATGGTTAGTCGGAAAGTATCTCTAATATACAATTTTTTAAAATTCTGTTTTAAAACGATTATGAAAATGTAAGTGAAAACACGAGGACAAGAGAAGAGTTTAAAAATGAATTTTGATTAATAGATAAGATTGTGTTTTTGTGTTTATGAATTTGAGTTTTAATTAAGTTAGTAGGTTTAGAAGGGAGGTTATTAAATTAGTCATAATTTAAATAAGAAAAAAGGATAAGTTAGTCATTTTCTAATTTTAGGACACTCCTTATAAATATAGGGAAGGTGGTCAAAGTAAATGATGATCCCCTCAAAAACATCATGATCCCATAAAATCTTTCTTTTGTAACGAGCAAACATCCTATACACAACCTCAAGCACACTGCAGTTAACTTAAGTTTCAACTATTTAGCTCACGGGCATCAAGCCCAACACTTGGCCTAAAGTCTTTCCTAGAATCCCATTAAAATTTAGCGGGTCTCTAAATAACAGAATAATATAATCAGGGTTATCGATATCTTTGCAACCAATGAGACGGCTAGGTTGTTCTTACATTTTCTCTAAATAACATTATAATATAATCAGGATTAGGAGAACGCTTGTACTCACGTGGATATGAGGATATTTGCAACGGGACCAATAGACCTATAGACGTTTGGGACCTGACCCATTGAACTAACTTCATCTTCAAGACTAGCATTGGATTTAGATAAAGTTAAAAGAAACTGGGATAAAAAGCTGGATTTTTTTCGTCTTTACAGTTCTTTATATAAATAACTCTTCATAATTAAATAAATCCTAAACTTGACAAAAATATTAAAAACTTATTCCCAAAATATTCATAAATGAAAAGTCGTCACAATACTTATCATACGAGGATGATGACTAAAAGTACGTAGTCTGTTTGATACGAATAGATTAACTGACAATGAAAATTTTGAATTACTTATTATTGACAAATTTATCGACGTTTTCTTTTCTTCCAAACGAACAAAATGATTGAGAGTGAGAAGACACCGATGGAGGAGAGATGAATTAGCGGTCGTTACGATGGAGAGGGGATGAATTAACCGTCGTTATGTTGAGAAAGGAAAAAATGGAATGAAAGTGATAAAACCAAAAGCTAATTAACATCTGGACAAATGGATTAAGATTACTTTACGTCGTTTTGTCTCCTCCTAGCATACCCTCTTGGTACACTTAAATTTCTGTAGCCCCCTATTAGTTTAGGGTATATCCCAATTCGGCGAGTATCTTACCATCTATACCCATAGACAAAATTGAGCCCATTTGATGAAGATCTGCTCTAAACATAGGCCCAACACTCTTAAGAAGTTTGACAAGAACGGGTCAAGGGTGTATTCGTTGGTACTACCTGCCACTTTCTAGGTTATTTCCATGATCTCGTCTTTTCGTCAGCTTTCTCTCTTCTTTGATTGATAGCGAAGTATTGTCAAAATTTGACTGCTAGTTTGTATGTTCAATGATTAATTTTAGATCCCAAGAAGAAATTCATAGCAAAAAGAACACGTGATCATTTGAACCAATTTTGTGTGTTTTATTTAGAGCATCTCCAATACTGGGTGTTAAAAATTCTACGTGGAGTTTTTATTTAGATCATTATTTAAGGGGGTCATATGTATGTAGCAAAAACAACAACCTTTTGCATATAGACTATCTCCAACAGTGTGGGGTCTTATTATGAGGATTCGTTTTTTTTTTAGAATGATAAAATTGATTTATTTTTTCCTAATGGTTCAAAAAGAAGTTACATATAGACTATCTCCAACAGTGTGGGGTCTTATTACGAGGATTCGTTTTTTTTAGAATGATAAAATTGATTCATTTTTTCCTAATAGTTCAAAAAGAAGTTATTTAAAAGTAAAAATTTAAAATATGGTTGAAAAAATGACGTGGAAGACACTCTCAGGGTATAAATAAGACTTTCTCCAAGATCCTCATATTTATTTCGAAACCCTTTCTATTTAATAGGACCTACTATTAGAGATGGATTTAATATAAATGAGGATCAAAAATACTATTTATCATAAAATAAAAAATAAGACCTTCGCTCTCTATTGGAGATGCTCTTATAATCGTTGTAGTTGGACCCTCCAACAACAATCCCTTGTGACATGCGTATCAAATGGTGAGATCGGAAATGGGGTTCAATCGTTATGACACACCCACCTACTACCCCAGGGAGTCGCATATGCCTAGTGCCTAGCTACTACCTCTGGTTTCCTTCCACAGCCTCATAATTTTGGTCGGAGACGGTCCTGAAATTTCAAACGAATTTGGAATAGGAAGTCGGTTCCGAACCGAAAAATGCTTCCTGCCCCAAATAAGTTAGTGTGTTACTCTGAATATTTTTGCGGAAAATGGGTCATTTGTCCAGATATTCTTAAAAGATGGTTCAAATAGACGAGTAAAAATTAGTATGGGTGAAATGGACACTAAAAAAAATAGCAAGGATGAAACTGGATTCATCCTGACTTAAACTTAAAAAATAGTAAGGATGAAACTGGATGCATCCTGATGTAAATTAAAAATAAGAAAAAATATTTGAAAATATGTAAGATGAAACTGTTTACATCCTGTCTATTTTTACATTTTTGTCCATTTAAACAGTATCAAAATCTAAATGTTATTTTCATCCAGGAATTGTTGATTTTAACTTTTTTTAACCAATTTTGTGTTATTTTTGTTCGTTTGCGAAGGAGGATGCGTTATTCACAAAAGGAATCATGTTATTTTCATGAAAATTGAATCCAAATTTTGAACATTTATCAATATTTTTTTTTTTTTGATAATAGCAGGTCTCACACGGAAGCCCTAAAACCCGCTCGAATATAGTATGGGAGTCGGTATTGAGAGTGTATAAAATCTCGGTTTCTGGCAAGCATTTTTGAGACAAATTCAACAAAGAGGGGACAGTGATTGATTATGAAAAATGAAAAACGGGTCACTAGACTAAAGAAGTCAAGAACACATGTTTATGTGTGGCATTGACAATATCTCTCACCATCTGGGCCATGTAGTTGAACAATCTCACATACTATTCCACTTCAGGCCTTTTTGCTTAGAATTCCTTCGAGCCATTCCTCCTTACTAGAATGGATAACTAAAACGGAGCTAATTACAATCGTACAAGTTGATTTTCTGTTTTATCTTATTGACCAAAGAAATGTGTTTCAACCTCAAACGTCCACTTTCAAAGTGAATGTTTCCAAGACTAAATAATTTATTTAATATCAAGATGGAAAGGGATTTTCTTGCATATTTTTTTCATCGAAATCTTATTCAATCCCTCCCGGAAATTGATTTCCGTTCTTCATTCCAAGATTTTGAAAGACTTGTCTTTTGTTTGTGAGGTTTTGCGACAAGAATAAATGGCAAATAAATGAGTGATCTTGTTGAATATTACGTGTTGATAAAATATTGGCGTTGGTGGTCATTAGGATTTATATTTCAAGGTTTAGGGTTGTATGTTAAATCGTGAATCGGAAATTTATAGTAGACTTTATTTTTATAAATCGGTGAAATGAAATTTTATTATACTGTCGTGCTTAGTTCTAGGGTATTGATTCGGTAAAAATAGATCATCGTATCTGACAATTTTTGCCGACCGCTTTTGTCACAAAAAAAGAAGAAAAAAAAAAAGGAAAATTCTTGAATTAGACAGCGACTCGGTGCGAATCGACTGCAATTTTCCGATTCACGGAAGATTCAATTTGCCTGCACGAGCCGAAGCATTTTCAAATTGGCGGTGTTTAAAATCTGGGTCCATGTAAATTCATTACTCCCTCAGTACCTATTTTATAGGCGGAATATTGCTTTTCCGTTGTACCATTATATAAGCGGAATGGCAATTCCAAGATAGTTTTTAACTATTTTACCTTTATTTATGTTGCTTGGTTATCATTACAATTGGGTATATGTCTCTAACATGGAAAATATAACAAAGAACAAAACAGGAAAAAACATGGATATTTGTGAAATCAGAAAAGGTTTCTTAATCTAACAGAATTGGTCCTTTCATCTATATATGTGGTGCGAAGGGAGTATTTTCTTATTGAATGACCATGTAATAAGAAATTATCACAAGAATTTAACACAAATATGGAAAAGGTTTTCTAAATTTTCTGGGACATTTATTTCTTCGGAAACTGAATTTTGTTCTTTATTTGTGAATTATTTTTTTTTAAGAATAAGTGGCAAATCTACTGAGTGGTTTTTGTTGAATTTACTGAAACATGTGTCGACATAAACAACTAAATATTACGTGATGAAAAAAACTATATTTTTTTGTCGATATTGGTATTTAGATCTCTGATCAAAGGGTTCTATGCAAGATATAGAAATCATGATCTATGAAGTGACTCGTTTTCTCATTTCTTTTGGTATGGAATTATACCTTAAATTGTTCACAGTAATTTTATTTTTAATAAACAGTGAAAAATTGTTACTTATATTATAATGCGTATGGTTCAATAGCTAGATACTAGTTCGGCAAACCAGAAGTCATAGTATTACTATTTATTGGTTGACACTTTTTATTTGAAAAAAAAAAAAGGAAATGGGTTTGAATTGGACGACCTTTGAATCAAGTTTAAGTTTTAGATTTATGGCAGATTCGATTTGCATGTGCAAATTGAATGCATTTTCAGGTTAGCACGGTGACTTGCCCGAGCCAAAAGTTTGTGGAGGTATTTGTGGAGGTATTTCCAAATGCATTTTCAGGTTAGCACGGTGACTTGCCCGAGCCAAAAGTTTGTGGAGGTATTTCCAAATGCGGGTTCTCTACTTCTAAATCTTTTCTTATTGAAAGAGTGCACAACATAATGGTAAGCAAACATCCCAATATCCATCATTTATGAAGTTCATATAAATTGAAGTCCTTTTACTTTTCCTCTTCACTCTCTCATTTTTCAAAAACCAGAGAAAAATTCATCAACTTCTTCTTACTTTGCTCAGATTTAATCATTTAGGGGCTAGATCTGAGCAAAGCTTTCTTGTTTTTAGTTATTTTTGTTGTTTTCAATCATTTCTTGGCTATTAGAGCGATTTTTATCTTCGCTATTTGGACGATTTTATCTATATTTTTATAGTGTTTCTTTCTAACAATTTGTTCGTGTTTGGTTTTCTTGATAAAAGTACATCGGGGATTCGACAAGGGCGAAGATCAATTTGTTCTTCACCAGAAAAATAGATCTTGAGTTCGGGTTAGTTGCACATGAAGAATTTTTGGGCATATCACACCTCTGTCATAGGAGCATCTCTTTTCTAAGAAGAAAAACTCTATCAAAATGGTCGAATTATAGTTTCGTATTACCATTTCTTCTACAATCTCATAGTACAAGATTT
Organism: Papaver somniferum; assembly: GCF_003573695.1. Classification (NCBI taxonomy): domain Eukaryota; kingdom Viridiplantae; phylum Streptophyta; class Magnoliopsida; order Ranunculales; family Papaveraceae; genus Papaver; species Papaver somniferum. The sequence continues at coordinate 154,794,654 of NC_039361.1, forward strand.
GGGTACTATCGTGGTAGATCGCTCTTTCTTTTCGCGATTTATTTACGTTTTGTATCTTTCTTTGTATTTGTTTCATGTTATGATGTACTTGTTTCTCTTTAAAACCATCATGTAAATGTTTTTTGTGGAATAAAATATTTGTGGTTTGATGATCAAAAAAAAAATAAATGAAGTTCGTATAAATGCCTCTTTCTCATGGACTTGGAAACTCCGACATGTTTCTATCTTTTAGACCTTTTTTTTTTGGTAATTCAATTTTCATTAATGGAAATCAAGATTACATAGATCTCAAGTACATCAAATTGAAAAGGTAAAAAGAAACAACAAGCTTGTAGCGGTACATGATTGAAAATTCCGACAAGAAAAAGAGAAGGAATTCCAAATACTGACCTAATACAAGAATGTAAGAACCGATAGAATCGGAGAGAAGATGGTGTTCATAATATTCATGGACCATTTGATAAATCGTCTTCCTGATGAAGTAATGCTCCAATGGTATAGGAGTAATCTGCAAATTTGTTGACTGGAGAATAAAGAGTAATCTGAACCCGGCGATGCACTTGAACAAACATATAATCAAGATCAAATAACCATTAAAATAAAAGAGAATCACGATTAAGGTGAAGACAAGAATCACCATGAAGGTGAAGATAAAAATCACCATGAAGGTAAAGAAAATAAGCCAAATTAATAGGAAATAATCCTTTTATTCTAAAACTAAAACACAAAAAAACTAAGATCCTTGCTCAGATCTAGCTCCAAATGGACTAGATCTGAGTAAGAAGATGAAATTGGGTTTTTTTTTTTGTTGTTTTTTGTTTTTTTCTTGGAGAAGAGGAGAGAGGGGAGATGAAAAGACGAAGATTATTTTTTTAGACTTAACCCTTTGAATTAATAGTCGCGCTTGGCACAAAAAAAATAAAATAATTAATAGTCATGATATGGTAATTGTGGTCTCATATTTGGCCGCCTACGTATCTATTGTGTTTGTGTGTAAACTGTTTATGGTTTATAGACTCAGGGGAGCTAAGAATCAAACCATGGCAAGGCAAAAAAAAAAAGAAAAAAGAATTAGGATAAGTAAGATAAGTAAGCAAAGTTGAAGCCTATAAATTTGTCATCAGTTGGATCCGCCCCTGCATGTCACCATGGTTGTACTTGTGCTACTGAAGACGTTATCGGTAAAATATTAGTACATTACATATGCTAATGCCGCTGCATGCATGGGCAGGGAGAGTCAGATATTCTAATTACACGGACCTATTCCCTTCCCCCACCAAACATTTGGAAAGTCATACAAAGTTGAATAAATCGTACGTCGAGTATATAACTCGATGTGGCTGCGCAGAGACAACCAAATACGGAAATGAAACTCATGCTGGTTTTAAGAATTTCGTGGAAGCTCATGCTGGTCTACCACATTCAATTCATTATACCTTAAAACTTAAAAAAGTACAGTAGTTGATTAACTAAATTCCACCTTAGTTAAGATTAACTTTACTTTTCAAGTCCTAATCTTTATATGAATCTACCATGGAATTTCGTAACATTTTTCACTTTAGTGATGAATCTTAATTCTATAGGGCTATGATCATTTTGCCTTCTATTTTCAACTTACATAGTACTCCGACTCTTGGGATCTTTGGTGTTTGAACATTCAAAGAATGAGATCATATATGGTCTACCTAGACAAGTGGTATTTTCTAACTTAACTGAATCTGACTCATTACATCTGAACCTGACTTTTGACGTCTGAATATGAACTATTAATTAGTGGGGTTATAGGTAACTTTAGATATCTGAGAACGAGTCAGATACCTGACTCATATACTTTCAAGTTCTAAGTCGGATATATGAGCCGAGTCAAAATTCTAACCAGACATCTGCAAAATGAAAAAACAAACGACCTAATATCTGATTCTAACCGAGTCAGATTCAGATCCCAAATCAGATTAAACAAACAAAGTACTGGTTGTTGAACATTTGTGATGATTCGAGAAGAGTCACACTCTCAACGAAAAAGAGGTGTGCATATATTTTTTTTTCTTCCGGTCTTCTTCTTTTTTTTTCTAACCTTCGTGCGACCTGTGTTTAGATATGTAGTGCGCATTTAGACCGTTGGTGCCTACCTCTATATATAATGGATACAACTAGCAGCCTTCCTTTAACAACTTTTTGTTTATATTACAAACTTTACCGTAAGTTCAAGTGTAAACCAGCAAATTTAGTCTTCATCCCCCTAAACCCCATCTATACTCTCATTATTTCATGGATAATCAAATGATGTTCTTCCCATTCGCATCACCAACTCTAGGTGCTTTTCCTCACCATCACCACCACCAACAACAACCACAATCAAACGACATGGTTGATTTCGATTTCAGCAGTGTTTTGCTTCATCCTAATAACATTTCATCGAGTAGTACAAGTTCTGGGTTGTTATCAGATTTGTCATTAGGGAATAAAAACAGTTATTCAAATGAACATCAGATTGTAGATGGTCAGATGATTGATAACAGCGTTGTTGGTGTTCCTATTCAGTCTACGACTACAACCAGTAGTATTCGCGAGAATTCACAGGAGAATTTTGATAATACAGTTAGTAGTAATAATAACAATCAGGGAAATGATCAGAAGAAGAAGGCGAAGAAGCATAGATTTGCATTTCAAACGAGGAGTCAGGTTGACATATTAGATGACGGATATCGCTGGAGAAAGTACGGGCAAAAGGCAGTCAAAAACAACCAAAACCCAAGGTACACACATAAGTTGATTTACTCAAATTTGAACTTGTTAGCAGCAATCGTTTTTAACGATATAGTTTCTCAAATTGACATATCAAAGTAGTACTATGATCATTTAACCGTACGTAACGTAATTAAATAGCTTGCCGTGGGTATAAGTTTTCCAATGAGCAAGGTATATAAGAACGTGATTTGTATTTGCTTAACCAGTGAACTGTAATTTTTATGTAAAGTTGTGCATGCGTGTTCTAAAAGAGAATTGTTTTGGGGGTGCAGGAGCTACTACAGATGCACACATCAAGGATGCAACGTGAAGAAGCAAGTGCAGAGATTATCCAAGGATGACAGCATTGTGGTTACAACTTATGAAGGGATGCATACACATCAAATCAGTAAATCTACGGATAACTTTGAGCAAATTCTGATGAGTCAAATGCAAATGTACAACGGTTTTAACTAAGCGTTAAAATCTTTTAAAACTGCTAGCTAGTGTAGAATTTTTCATTGTTTTGGTTAATAAGAGATGCATTAAGCACATCTGTTCTTGCTTGCATATGCGAATTGCAGTACCATAATTTAGTCAAAATATATCATTACAAACACATATACGTATGTAAAATCACCCCAAATATCTACAATAATATTTGATCTTTACTTTTCATTTTTCTGTTCTTTTTTGACTCCTGGAGGCTGGAGCCTTCCACTCTATGGAGATAGTTTGGTTTGCTAGAAAAAACTTCACATTCACCCTTGTTGCTCTTTTTGCATTTGCTGCAATCACTTCACCGAAATCCATACTTGTAACTAGCTTAATGATGCTCGACATGCACATTTGTGGAGTTGGTCACTCTCTGTATCAAGAAGAGCTGTGGTAAGATATATCCATTGGTATTTGGATCATCGGAGATATTACCACACCTAGACTTGACAAGGACTTCAATCTTTGTGTTGAAAGGTTGTTCTCCTTTCTAGTTACGAGTCGGTCAAAAAAGTTGTGCTGGTGAAAAATTTATTCTGAAGATTATTATGAAAGTGATGGTAAAGGTGAAAATCTGGATGTAAGCCTGAATGATGGATACCAAACGTGCCACTTTTTAGCATATCACTTGCCGCTGAGTTTTATTTAGATCAGCAAGCTTGTTTCATTATTAGGCATAAACTTAATGGGCCTAACGAAGGAAAATGACAAGCCATGCGCTAGTTGGGCTCTCCTTGTTCGTGCATGTCCCATGAATCTCGGATCATGTCATACCAGAATTCCAAGTTAAACATCCGAAGATTGATAGCGCGTTTGGATACACATCCAGAAGTAACTTTTTGATTTCTAGAAGTCAAAAAACAAGAAGTCAGTTTGGGTGTAAAATTTCAGAACGATTTCTAGAAGCAGAAAAGTTGACTTTTTGTCAAGCAAAATATCTGGACTTCTGACTTCTGCTTCTTCTGGAGAAACAGAAGTCAGAAACAGAATTGTATCCAAACGCGCTATGAGGATTAGTGGTTGGGCACGGTTGAGCGAGTTGGTTTGGCCCCACTAGTCACCCTATCCATTTAAAATGGGTAACTGAAAATTTTACCTACCTCTACCTGTCGTTATAATCATGAAATTGTGTAAATTTTTGATCTTCTTAAATAGAATTAAAAGTTACGAAATAATGAAATTTTCACGCATTCTTCAGGAAAGTAATGCATTTCAAAATGTGACAGAGGAATTTTGTTAAGTGATTGTGTATAGTAACCAGACCGAGCTTATGTATCTGATGTTAGGATCAACCTATTTCATAAAATATAAAGCATTCGACTAGGTTGCATACACCTTTAGAGTTTATTCTTCGTGGCTTAGACGAATAGAATTTGGTAGTGGAGCGCTTGGGCATCCAGTGACACAAGAAATTTCAGGAAAAGCAGAACTTTATTATTTTACGGTTGGTGATAACCTAATTTAACAAGAGATAGACGTTATTTTTTTCGCATTAAACAACCTTGATAGTTTAACTCGAAGTATGTATCTTACAATACTTTATCACGTAACATAGATCATACAAGACTTTGTCTTGCTGAATTCGAAACTTATAGTTTTGACAGACTAGGTTGACCATGTACTCACAATCTTGGATGAGGATCTTTTGAAGACTTTTCTTGTGATTTTAAGATCTTGATGTATTGATTCTACAAGGATTGTTCATACAGGTTCACGAACAAAGTTGGTGGTGTAGTAGGTACATTAGCCTTTTCAGTCATTATCCCAACTGCGTTGGAATTCCATTTGTATATATGACCTTGTTAATTTCTAAAAGAGTCTCTTATCATGCTCCAGCTTATTCTAGTTGATCGTATTGTTTAGAGAATTTGTTAATGCTAAAACGTTTTCCATCATTACTCACAATAGGGTCTCTAAACCATATCACTTTCTGTTGAGTGGGTGAGTGATTATAAATGTTAGAGCATGCTAGGTCGAACTCACAAGTTTTATTATCTCAAGCTTGTTGTCAAATTTAGTTGTCAAAACTATATCTTGATTTCTAGTCTACAATTAGTTAAGTATCGGACTAGGATAGAAATGTAGTTGACAAACAGTGGATCACGGCAGTCACCATTGTGTTCTACTGTTTGAAGGAGAAGATCAACCGAAACTTTTGAAGAACTTCAACAACGAAAGGTAAGTGAAGACTGAACCACCCATATCTCAAGTTATATTTATTTTTCTATCATTTGAGATGATGTCTCATAACTAATTAGATTAGTATGCATAGGCAAGAATTTTGAGCCGAGAACTAATTATCAAGTTAGCGAATTTATCGAAATATAATGACTAATCTTAATATTTGTTCATGCTTTATGAATTTCGGTTAAGGACAATTTACTATTCGGAATCAAAATCATGATTCAATTTTTATCGTTCAGAAATAGCCTGGAACAGTGATATGTGTCATTGATGTTATTCGGGAATGTTTCGAATCGATTTAGAGAGCAATATATAACTACTATAAATTCGGATACAAGACACTGTTATCAGTATTACAAACAAGGAGAATTGTTATATGTTTGAACCCGTATTACATGTATTCGTACACGAAGCGGAGTAGCTATATATCGACTTATAGATTTGTGATATGCATATTCTTATGCACATCATGTGAAAATTTGTTTAACTCGTGAACCGGATTGGTATGCATACTATGCAAACCATTCTTGAATTGTGGTTACGGAACCAGGATAAGTTTCCAAACCGATATGCAACTTAAACAGTTCTGTGTTCCTGAACTCGGCAGTGTACCCAAACCGGTACACAAACCGTTTTAGTTCTGTGAACTCCGGAACTGGCGACAGTCTTAAGGTTTTCAAACCGGTACGCAAACCTAAAAATTTCCATTGACACCGGAACTTGGTTTGGTTAATAAGTTTACAAACTGGTACGCGTATTATGACTGAACCGACTCACGAATGGCAATGGTATATTACCTTGTACACCTGCTAACCGTGTCGATTATATTTTTAAGTGCGTTTAAATTATTTCTACGAGATAATTAGCATTTGATTAACTATTTAAACACACTAGATTTATTTGATCACATGTTTGTGACTCAGAGATTAATGTTTTATGTGTTCGTGAAAATAAAGATTAAGCTTTTAAGTTCAAACCGTCTAGTTTCGGCTAACCATGTTGAACATAGTCTTTGTACACGGTTCAGTTACGGTCTCACCTAACAAAAGTTTATATACTGCTTATGTAAATTAGATTCAAAGATTCATCTAACGGTGGATATGTTTTGTTTGGTTCCAAAGCTACCTTAGCTTAAACCTAAAACAACATATGATTTGAATGTCTATAAAACGAGAACTTAGAGCAACTGAGATTTTTGAATCCCTACGATACTTTTTGGTGTGTCCTAGTTTATCTAGAGTCGTCCTCTTCCTAACCCTTTTAACGTTTATCCACTATAAAGTCTTCATAGGGATTCGTGAAGCCAGGTCAAGTTATCTTTCCTTTATAACTCGTCTATCCTGATCTTGATTGTTTGTTGAGCTTGCTCCATCGATCAAGATAAATAGAAATCATCAAAGTTATCTTCATCTCAAACTTTGTTGATTCCACAAGTTTTATACTTGTGAGGTGAATAATAATCTAGGTTGCACTTCGAGTTGCATAAGTTTGGATTTTGAGGTTAGCTGGACTTTTGTTATTTCTATCGATTTCCACACCTCTGATCAAGTTATTTGATTATAAAAGGAAATCACATATATGCTTAATCTATATGAGGAAGATTTGGTTTAAAGTCTTCGATTGAGTTGAAGCAATTCTTAGTTGGTGTGACGTCATCTAAGGGAATCAATTGTGCGGAGTCCTGCTGGGATTCAAGAGCATAAGGAGCGTGAATGTTACATAATAGGTGAGATACCTTTTATGGATCAATTATATTCCAGTCCGAAGTTAATTGGTAGTAGGCTAGTGTCTGTAGCAGATTAATACAGTTTGTTGTTCAATCTGGACTAGGTCCCGGGTTTTTCTGCATTTGGGGTTTCCTCGTTAACAAAACTTCTGGTGTCTGTGTTATTTCTTTTTATGCATTATATTTTTTATCTTTATAATTGAAATATTATAGGTTGTACGTTGATCAATCTTAGTAGATACATCGGACCTAGTTTATTGGATATGACTAGATTAATTCTTGGACATTTGGTCTTTGGTGCCGTCCAAGTAATCTCTTTGTGATTAGGTTCACGGAATTGTTTCTGTAAACATTCTAACCGCAAGAGAGAGAGATATAACTCTAGATAGTATTCCTTAATTGAGTTTACCTCTCGGAGTTGTATTGAGTTTGTCCATACGAATTGCCTAAGAAAAAAGTGGTGACGTATTCTGGTACCCCCGCGTTTCAATAAATATGATCAAGAGTAGTTCTTAATATACAATGATAGGTTTTGCTTAGTTCCAGAAGACAACTGATTAGAAACATAAATATCCTCCTATATATACTTGTAATTGTTTACCTACATAACCGCCATGAAGTAGTTGGTATATACGGGAATAATCAAAAGGTTTCCTTGATTAAAGTCAAAAGGTTGGTTATGATTGTATCCTACATATGGTTGACAACTTACATATGGTTGGTAGTTGATTGAGATTGACAATTATACTTATTAGTGCTAGAGCGTTGCCTGGTTGAGCCCACCAAGCGTTGGTATGTCAAGTTTGGTTGTCATATTTTAGCTCCAAAACTCAAAGTTTATTGATTAGATTACCATATTCAACTTTGTTAGGTTAGATTATGAATAATAAAAATGTTAAAACAAGCTCGTGCTACTCTAAAGAACATAAAGACGGATTGAAATTAACGAACTCATCATCCTTCCGCTTGTTGTTAGTTATACAAACTTGACTGGTACCGTTTCTATCTACATTTCTTTCAGGTCGCTCTGATTGAAAACATAACATATTAAGTATATTCATGTATCTCTATTATTAGTGACTTGATCATTCTATTATGATAAAACTGTGAAGGAAGTATATACTAGTTGGTTCATACAAATTTGACATTTTGAGTTACGAAGTATAACGTTTATCTTTTGAACTTCGTAGATTCAACATAACACTATTTGGTAGTTCGTTACTAGTTAGTGCATTGAATTTCTGGGTTTATTTTCAGAAAGATATGTTTAACTACATGAGTTTAAGGAAGTATACTTGCGAAACTTATTTCATAGTTGAAAGAAATCAAAGGATTTATTCTGGGACTGACCCCTTAAACAAGGTTACTAGGACCGATTTCAATGATCTCTAATAGGACTGATCCCCTCATAAGGAACTCTAACTGGACCGATCCCTAATACTAACCATATAAGATGTCTTCTGATTTCAGCTATGAAATTAGCGTTTGGATAAATTTCGGAAATATGGTTCGGTTAATATGAAAAGTTCATAAGATGTCGACATAGTATTTGAACATGTGTTAAACTCTTATTACTTAGTGTTCAAGTATTTTCCTTCATACTCGAGGTGAGATCCCAAACCAAAATATTCCACAAATATTTTCTTTGATATTTAGAATTTATGTGGCGTTGGCATCACAGTGGATACACACATCTCTGGTTTCTATACTGGTAAAGTATATTATTTATGCTAGCTAATATAGAGTTGTCATCCAAGAGAGAGTTCGGTATATTAGTTGGATTACATTTGGAATAATTAGAAAACCTAAAGTAGACATTTATTTCATATCGTTTGCATTTTTGGGTTTGGTAATTCCTTATTGTCCAAATTAACTTGGTCACTATAAATAGTGATGTTTGTCATTCTTGCAAACTTATCCCGGAACATACGGAACTTCAAGTTTGTGTGAGGAAGCCCACTAGCAGTATTTGCATAATACTCACTAGAGAGAAGAGTATCATAATTAGGTGAATCTCTTACTATGCTTTGTTTAAAAAATTCTTTGGGACCATAAAGATTCTAGTAGTACAGTTGGTGTAAACTATATCATTTTGTTATTTAGTTTTTGGTTATTGATTTGATTGACTAACGGTGTGTTGAACCTTGATAATTCTAGTTTGTTTATTCTATGATTTTTCTCTTATGATATAAGGTCACTCTAATTTTTCCAAGGATCAACAATTTCAGATACGCTTTATTGCATCTAGATATGAAGATAGGACTTGTGACCATCCATTGTTAACATACTTAGCTCTTTGCATAATCGACCAGAAGTGTAATCAAGTTGTTGGTGAAGGTACTTTCAAGGCTGGAATATTTTCCTTTTTGGTAATCTGATCTTTGAGATAACTTCGTGCATATTTGATTGACTAGGATCTGACAAACTCATTTATCTTGTATTGACTTTTGTAGCTTTTTGTATAGATCGACAATCTATCACTTGGTGTCTATTTTTAGAAATTGAACTTGATATATTGTGAACTAAGATTAATCTTGATCTTAGTTTATGTAACCGCTACAAAGGATTTTATATTGATCAAACAAAAGATACTTGGTAACTCAACTTATCTCTGATTAACTTGTTGATCTGGGAGATTAAGTAGAATGGTTACTAAAATCGAGTAGTCCTTTACAGTTTCAGAATACAATCCAAAGGAGTTGAATTATATAATTATTCACAGCAGGTGAAGCAACTTAAGATAGTTTAATATATCTTAGGGCTCATGTAAGTATACCAGATTGATAGTTAGCGCAGGGATACTCAAGGAACTGAGTAACTTGGAGTTAGTTTACTTGGTCTCAACTTTACTAAGTTGGTTGGTTTTTGTATAACAGCTAAATGCTGAGAGTGTCCAAAATTGGACTAGGTCTTAGGGTTTTTCTGCATTTGCGATTTCCTCATCAACAAAATCTTATGTCGTGTGATTTACTTTACTTCCGCATTATATTGCTTGTTTTTATTATTAAAGTAAATACATTGTACATTAATAAAACACTTGGTTTGGTCCCACAGTTTAGTCGGTTTCGAACTTACACCATAAACCAAGTGTATATCTTGTGGTTGTGATCTTCTTCACAGTTCCTGTCTATATTAAATCACACTAGGTATGTCTTGACTAGTTTGATATTGAAAATATTATGGTGCACTTGGTACACTCATCATTTCAGTAAGTATTAGATCCAGCAAACATGCTACATATCTAACAACTTATGTTTGGTGCAATCTAACATACTAAGACGGAAATCAAAAACATGAGTGTGGATAAGCCTAAAGTTGATTCTATTAACGCGTGACATGATTTTAAAAATTTTATATTAAAACCTGATAAAATCCTTTCATCAAAATCAATGTAAAAATCTTCATGAAATTACCTCAACTGAATCTACTAGACAAGTTCATCTTGATAATGATGTAGAAATTGTTGATAACTGAGAAACACGCATAGAAAAAAAATTGGATGAAATTTCATATTAAGTTGACTCGGATATTGATCGAGATTTTGATGAGGATATCTCATAGTATAGTAAGCTACCGGATCCTTTAATAGAACTGACAACTTATGATTTTATTTTTCTTCTAACTCCTTTTTTGTCGAGAAAACAATAAATTGAGAAAGATCTTAGAAAGTCGTGATAATGGTTATTTCCTCACTAAATATCTTCTTATAGATTGTGAAGAAGATCTATATTCAAAGAACTTAGAAAGTGAAAATATTTATAAAGATCTCTATTTGCTGAAAAAGAAACTTATTGAATCTAAAATGATGACTAACTCTCATTAGATGAGCTTTGTAGATAAAAAAAGGTACACATTTCTCTCGAGAAAAACTCCTTAAAGTTGATCTAACTGGTGCTCTTGTATAATCAATACGTTAGAAGAGAACTTGAAAAAGTTAAATAATAAGTCAAACAAAATAACCTCAATGTTAGAAGTAAGTATAAATTATCGTGATACATGAGGATTTGAAGGGAATAGATGCTTCAAAATACTAGTAATAAGGTAAAATCCGTCAAGGCTAGAAACTCTTCTCAACCACAGGATTCCATTGATGTCAAAGTTGCAACATCGTTGAACAAAGATATGAAAGATAAAACTCTTCAAGCTCCTATGCAGGTGGATCCACAAAAAGGTAACATGAAAAATCACATTCCTTATGTTACTAAGAATTGCTTTTATTCTGGGAATAAAGAAAACTTACAAAAGGGATAAAGGCTCGTAAGATACAAGATGCACTTTCTTTTATATTAAATAAATTGGTTATGATTGCTCCCCTAAATGACTCAGGTCGTTATTGTCCAAATTTTAGGCAAAATAATAATTATAATGATAGTTCAAGAGTTTCCTATCAACGCACAAAAAAATTATCTCATAATCGCCTGAATAATAAAAAGATAAGTAGCTTTATAAATGCGAAGACAATATCTGACGTTTCAAATTCGAGAAAGGTTGTTGCACAAGTTAACCAAAAGGTAAACCTCCCTAATGGTATGAAGGAGAAAGCAGCGGTTGCTAAACTCATTTATAAATGGATTCCTAAGTCTACCATATGGGTTACCTAAGAAAAAGCAGAAGTCAGCCACAAGGATGACACTCAAATGATAAATGTTTGTAACAATGTTTATGAGAATCTCCTTCAAAGATTAAAGAAATATCTCAATATTTCCTGAAGTTCCTTGTACCAATGCTTGTTGTGATTACAAGTCAAGGAAGAAAAACAAGACCAGGAAAAAGAGAAATCAAACTAAGCAAAACTGAACTAGCTAGGCCCGAGTGTTTTTCTGCATTTGCCATTTCCTCGTTAACAAAATCTTATGTGACAACGCGGGGGCTCCAAATACACCACCAAATTTTTCGTTCGGCAACTTATATGCATAGACAAAACCTAATACAATTGCATGTAGACAAACTTAATGATGCTTGACAATATGCATATAGAGTTTATATCTATATCTCTTCCCAATCACTAATATTTACTAAGTAGTATGTGAACCTGATTGTTAAGAAGAGTACGTGTAGGATCTCAAAAATAAATATCCAAGATCAATTTCGTATCCAAATAATCTAACCGGAATTATTCCAAGTAATAAACATGTTATCTATCTTTGAAGATACAAATTCTACAAGAAACAAGTCTCGTAATCGATCACGATTAGATGGACGTATCTGTTAGAGCATTGCTCAGTTGAACCCACCAAGCGTTGGTATGTCAAGTTTGGCTGTCATATTTTAGTGAATCAAAACTCATTTTAAGAGTCGCTTGATTATGTACTAGAGTCAACTTCGTATAGGTTAGCCTGAAAGTATTAGGATATGAGACATTACAAGTATTGTGAATACTTGAAGAAGTGAAGAAGTAAGAAGCTACAACGACAACATCATCCTTCCGCTTGAGGTTAGTGATATTTGACTTGAACTGTTTCATTCCCTAACATATCTTTCAAGTTGTGCATATTGAAGACAATACTGCGAAGCATGAACGCTCTGGATAGACATAGTATTAAGGAATACAATACGAGGTTTATGCATGCTTAACCATTAAACTTTGTAGATAAGACATCGACATAATCGTTTAAATGCTATTGTGATCATGTATGGGTATGAGGTGAGGATTTCATCCTAGGAAACAATGTTTTACATGTGTTTTAAGGAAGTAGTTTATGAATCGAAAAGGAAATCGCCAGGCGTTATTAGTATTGTTATTCATTGCATATCTTGTGAACAACCAATATGTGTGATTTAGTATAACCGCTCATGACTTGTTTGTGTTCTTGGTAAAACTATTCACAAAGGCCTGACTTATGTATTGGTATGACTTTTATTAGTGAAAACGATCTTAAGTAATCACCTGAGATGGTATGATCGAGTTTGTGATTTGTGTATGACCGAATCTGGGTAAAGGGGAACCGATCCTAGTAAGAGGTGCAACACATCACAAAGGGGGAATCGATACTTGTATGAGGTGCATCAAGTTTGTAGAAGAAAGGGGAACCGATCCTACGGACATGTGCAACACGTTTTTAGGCAAAGGGGAACCGATTCTATGGACATGTGCAACACATATAAGTTAGATACCATATATATGTGGGGAACCGATCCTAGTACCTAGTCATCCGAATTTTGGAAAGCTAGTGTGACTATGCGCAGTACTCACATGGAGGTAGAACCAAAACTTGTTTTGGTAGAACCGTTAAACCCATGATTTGTAATTGAGTGTTCTTAATAAATCTCATAGTTCTTGAAAGTCGGATGAACCAATTCTAAACTTGTTTGTAAGTTTGGGAAATCGGTTTCAAGGTTGTAAGTATGAAAGAGGACTTACAAAGTAAGGAAGTCCACACACTTTGAACATAGGCAATAATGTTTATCTTTTATTGTTCAAAGTTATTCCTTAATAGATAAAGGAAGAAAATCCCAGGATCGAAACATAAATAAGTTAAGAATCTTTTAATTAAGGTTTTAATTTTATTTTAGGAAAATAAGAATTAGTAATGTGCATTTACTAGTTAAAGATTTTCCAAAGAGATTTTCGGTCATAAGAAATGCTAGTCAACAAAAAGACATTATTCTACTTTCTCAAGAAAAATATGCAAGGAATCTAGTTGAAAAATTCGAACTAAAAGGTGCAACTCTGATGCCAACTACTGGAAAACTTCAATCAAATCCAGGTGAAAAATCAGTCGATCAGAAACCATACAGATCTATGATAGGGAGCTTACTATACCTAACTGCAACAAGACCAGACATTGCTTTTAGTGTGGGATGTTGTGATATATTTCAAGCAGATCCTAGAGAATCACATCTCAAAGCTGTAAAACGAATTATTAGATACGTTAATGGTACAATAGATTATGGTCTTTCATAATCTATGGATATGAACAACAGTCTTGTTGCCTACTCAGATGTTGATTGGGAAGGATGTATAGATGAACATAAAAGCACCTATGGTGGTTGCTTCTATGTTGGTCAAAATCTTGTAACTTGGCATAGCAAGAAACAGAATTCATAGTCCTTATCAACCTGTGAAGAAGAATATATTGCTGCTGGTTTATGTTGTACCCAACTTTTGTGGATGAAACAAATGCTCATTGACTACGGAATACATATTTCAACTATGAACATACTGTGTGATATCTCAAGCGCTATTCGATTGACTAAAAACCCAGTTGAACATTCTCGTACTAAACACATAGATATCATATATCACTTTATTAGAGAGTTATATGAGAATGGTGTTATCAAATTAGAGTATGTTCCATACGAGTGTCAGCTAGCTGATATTCTTACCAAACCCTTAAATAGAGCAACTTTCGAAAATCTAAGGAAATCCATAGGGATTGTCAAGGTACATTAGTACCTTGTGGGTCCGGTTTTCAACTTTTGCTTGCAATAACTAATTGATGACTAATTCCAAGACTATTACAGTATTCATATACTTTTGTATCCTTGAATTCTGTACCACGATCGCTTCTTATCTTCTTAATCTTGCGACCTTGTTCATTTTGAATTATGTTCACAATAATTTTGAACTCCTCAAGAGTGTCTTTTTTGTGCTTCAGAAAAGCAACCCATGTGAACCGTGTATAATCATCTACCATCACTAAAGCATACTTATTCCCTCCAAGAGTTGCTTGTTGGATTGGACCAAATAGATCCATACGAATCAGATCGAGAGGAGCACGAGTGGCTATATCTCAAGAAAGTTTGTGTGGAATTTTTCCTTGCTTACCTTTTTGGCATGCACCACAAAAACCTTCTACTTTAGTGTTAATTTTTGGAACGCCTTTGACAAGTTCAGGATTAATGAGCTTTCCTAGCATTCGGTAGTTGATATGACCAAAGGGTTCATGCCACAAATGAGTTGACTCAACCTTAGTCAAGTTACAGTATAAATTGGATTGTATATCAAGGAGATAACAATCATTCATACTTCTTCGTCCTCGAAAAATTACTTTTCCGGACTTATCTTCAATATCACAACCAGGTGAAAGGAGACAGTATTCTACTTTCTCAAGAAAAATATGCAAGGAATCTAGTTGAAAAATTCGAACTAAAAGGTGCAACACCTATGGAAACTCCGATGCCAACTACTGGAAAACTTCAATCAAACCCAGGTGAAAAATCAGTTGATTAGAAACTATACAGATCTATGATGGGGAGCTTACTATACCTAACTGCAACAAGACCAGACATTGCTTTTAGTGTGGGTTGTTGTGCTAGATTTCAAGCAGATCCTAGAGAATCACATCTCAAAGCTGTAAAACGAATTATTAGATACGTTAATGGTACAATAGATTATGGTCTTTCATACTCTATGGATATGAACAACAGTCTTGTTTCCTATTCAGATGCTGATTGGGCAGGATGTATAGATGATCATAAAAGCACCTCTGGTGGTTGCTTCTGTGTTGGTCAAAATCTTGTAGCTTGGCATAGAAAGAAACAGAATTCATAGTCCTTATCAACCTGTGAAGAAGAATATATTGCTGCTGGTTTATGTTGTACCCAACTTTTGTGGATGAAACAAATGCTAATTGACTATGGAATAAATATTTCAACTATGAACATACTGTGTGATAACTCAAAGTGCTATTCGATTGACTGAAAACCCAGTTGAACATTCTCGTACTAAACACATAGATATCATATATCACTTTATTAGAGAGTTATATGAGAATGGTGTTATCAAATTAGAGTATGTTCCATCCGAGCGTCAGCTAGCTGATATTCTTACCAAACCCTTAGATAGAGCAACTTTCGAAAATCTAAGGAAATCCATAGGGATTGTCAAGGTACATTAGTACCTTGTGGGTCCGGTTTTCAACTTTTTCTTGCAATAACTAACAAGATTGTATGCCTTCACAAGAAATGCTAGTTAGACTTATCAAAGTGGAGGTTTCGGTTATTCAAGTATAATAGAATGCCTTAACAAGAAATGCTAGTTAACTAACCTAGTGCTTGTCTTGTTTAAAATTTAAAGGTCTAAGTTATATGGATAATTAGTTACTGATGATAAAAATAGAGTTATCTTTATTTTGGTCTTATCGAACAAGCGATTGTATTTGTACAATTGGTTTAGCAAAGGAACTAAATTGCTTAGTAGATTTTTGGTTTGCTAAACTATTAGGGAAAATTTCTTCAGGAAATTGTTTTCTTGGTAACATATCAAAATAAAATTACTTTGTAGTTTCGGTTTTGATATTGGTTATCAAAAATGGCGTGTGGAACCCTCGTGCTTAACTCTATAGGTTGCAAGTCTATTAAGATTTGTAAGATCCTTTCGGTTTGTCCTTTATTTTTTTCCTTTTCTTTGTCATTTAGTGACAAAAAGGGGGAGAAATATATGGAGTAAACAAGTGATACTGGTATTGATTTATATTTACTGATATCACTAAGGAAAAGGACATTGGTGCTTAAACGTTTATCTAACGAAAGAGTAAAATCATAGACTAGGGGGGTAGCATATCATATGATACTTGTAGTTATATGGACTACAAAGGAATAACAATGACGTGCGGATTGATAAAATCTACCTATCTTACCTTTAGGGGGAGTATTAGCTTTGTTATTGTAATGTCAACAACGACATTTAAGGATTGAATGTGTACAGGTTATTGTGTTGTTGAATTCTGGAATCAAGCGTATGTGTAATGAATTCTTGTAATTTGTTTATCCATATAATGTAAGAGTTCACTAAAATTGACAAAGAGGGAGATTCTTAGAGCATAGCTCGGTTGAACCGACCAGGCGTTGGTATGTCAAGTTTGGTTGTCATATTTTAGTGAGCCAAAACTCATTTTAAGAGTCGCTTGATTATTTACTAGAGTCAACTTCGTATAGGTTAGCTTGAAAGTATTAGGATATGAGACATTACAAGTATTGCGAAGACTTGAAGAAATGAAGAAGTAAGGAGCTACAACGACAACATCATCCTTCCACTTGAGGTTAGTGATATTTGACTTGAACTGTTTCATTCCCTAACGTATCTTTCAAGTCGTGCATATTGAAAAAAAACTACGAAGCATGAATGATTATACTCTAGTTAGACATAGCATTAAGGAATACAATACGATGTTTATTTCTTAACCATTAAACTTTGTAGATAAGACATCGTCATAATCGTTTGATTGCTATTGTGATTATGTATGGGTATAAGGTGAATATTTCATCCTAGGAAATAATGTTTTACATTTTTTTTAAGGAAGTAAATTCATGAACTTGTTTTGTGAATCGAAAGAGAAATCGCCAGGCATTATTGGTATTGTTATTCATTGCATATCTTTTGAACGACCAATATGTGTGATTAGTATAACCGCTCATGACTTGTTTATGTTCTTGGTAAAACTATTCACAAATGCCTGACTTTTGTATTGGTATGACTTTTATTAGTGAAGCCGATCTTAAGTAATCACCTGAGATGGTATGATCGATTTAGTGTTATTGATATGACCGACTCTGGGTAAAGGGGAATCGATCCTAGTAAGAGGTGCAACCTATCACAAAGGGGAATCGATCCTTGTATGAGGTGTAACAAGTTTTTAGCAGAAAGGGTAACCGATCTTATGGACATGTGCAACATGTTTTTAGGCAAAGGGGAACCGATCATATGGACATGTGTAGCAAGTACAAGTTAGATACCATATATATGTGGAGAACCGATCCTAGTACCTAGTCCACCGAATTTTGGTAACTAACGTGACTATGCAAAGTACTCACATGGAGGTAGAACCGAAACTTGTTTTGGTAGAACCGTGAAACTTATGTTTGGTGATTGAGTTTTCTTGATCAATAACGTAGTTCTTGAAAGTCAGATGAACCAATTTTAAACTTGTTTGGAAGTGTGGAAAATCGGTTTCAATATTGTAAGTATGAAAGAGGACTTACAAAGTAAAGATGTAGACATACTTTGAACATGTGCAGTAACGCTTATCTTTAATTGTTCAAAGTTATTCCTTAATAGCTAAAGGAAGAAAATCCCGGATCGAAGAAAATAAATTGAGAATCTTTTATTTAAGGCTTTTAATTTTATTTTTGGAAAATGAAAATTAGTAATGTTCATTTTCTAGTTAGAGATTTTCTAAGAGATTTTCGGTCATTATTTTGGACAAAGCATTTCCAGGAATTATGGAAACTGAATCTGGAATATATTGCATATATGAGAATAGTTTTGATTTTTGAAATTCCTTGGTGTCCAAACTTCCTTGGTCTATATAAATATCAAAGTTTTCATTTCGAACAAACTAATCCTCAGAGACAGCAAAACTATCTCAGTTGTGCTGCTACTGGTGAAGCCGCCTATTCGGAGAGGAGAGTAACCTAATTAGGAGAAATCTCTTACGGCTGCTCAGTTTAAAGACTTATTTGGGATTGAGAAGCTCTATTAGTACCGTTGGTGGGAAACTAGATAATTTCAGTTTATCTTTTGTTTCGAGTGATTTGATTGACTAACGGTGGTTGAACTTTGATTGTACCTAGTTTGTTTATGCTTGAGAATCTTCTCTTCTGATATAAGATTCACTCAAACTAGATCGAAGTTTCGACGGGGATCTTTAGACTGTTTGTAGATCTAAAGACGTCTTGTGATAATCCATTATTAACAGACTCCGTTCTGTGCGTGATTGATCACAGGAGATTCAAGTTGATTGTGTGCAGGTTTTTATTGAAAATCTAAGAAGATTTGAGGACAAAGAAGACTTTGAAGATTTCTGATTTGGGTTCATAATCTTTGGTGTGCACAATACTTGTTTCGTTAAAAGAGGATCCAACTATAATCGGTTTATCCTTGTGATAGATTAGATTGATTAGTTGTGTAGATCGTCATCAATACATTTCTTTGTGATTAAAAGTATTGATTGCAAAATCTTAACAATTACTTCGGTAGTTGATAATAATATAGATCTAAGAACCTGACAAAGGAGTTTATTGAGATAAACAGAAGAGCCTTTTGTCGAACTCACATCACTTAGTTGAAAAGAGTTGATACCAAACATATTTGTTGTTCCTTTACTGGAGATACTGGTCTGGAGTTTGATGAGGCGAGAATGAAGCAGAAACAGGTATAGAGGATTGGCCGAAGATGAAGATTGGCAGTGACTGGTGATGTCAGCTTGAGATCGAGTTTGGTATGTTATGTGACTCGAAAACGAGAAAAGACACTGGAGAGAATACGGATAGAATGTCCCAGCCGTAACTGAAAGAAGAGAAACCAAGGAAAAGTTCCAGGATAACTTACGGATAGAAAGTCTAGCCGTGGAAACGGAAGAAGAAATAGGTTGTCAGTTCCGTAGAACTGACAAGCCAAATATTAATGAATGGCATGGGTTTGTTTCAGTTGGGCCAGCTGACTTAGTTGCTGCGAAGAATTCTTTTCAAGGCCACTCTTTTGACAACGTGACCTGCTTATGGAAATATGGCTAGAGTTTGGCAACATACTTCAAACGGGAATCATGCACGTGCACTTCTACAACTTGGAGGCTATAAAAGAAACACTTCTTGACCTAAAATAATATCACACATCTTGTATTATACTTGTGTTCTTCATTAAAAACCTAGGGTTTACCCCTTTAGGGGGAAACCGGGTAATTTTGTAATCATGAGAAGCTAAACCTTTGTTGATTAAGGATGAATTCCATGTTCTAGCGTGAAGCTTTATTAGTTATATAAATCTATTCGGAGTTATAATCACATAATCGTTTGTTTTCACTATTTCTAGGGTTTATGATTGATTAATTAGATTGTTTGGAGTGCACGCTGGATTAATCTTTTGATCATTCTATTGCTAGTAAAGGTGTTAGGGCACTGCTCGGTCGAACTCGCATGTGCTACTATATCAAGCATGTTTGTTAATGTTAGTGATCAAAACTATAAGTCTTGATTTCTAGTCTATTATAGCTAAGTCTCGAACTAGGATAGTAAGTGTAGTTGAGCTCAAGGACTTCATGGAGATTCATCATACAAGTGGATGAACTACTCAAGGAACCTGTGGAACTTCTCGACAAAAAGGTATGCGAAGACTTGAACTTATCTGTCACTCAAAAGTCTATCTATTCTATCTCCTACTTCTTGAGACAAAAGTCGGATGTTATATATATAGACTTAGATTATACACATTTGGTATTTCGAGCCGAGTACACCTCGCCTATCTATATCTCGATATATGTGTTGGTAATCATTTCGCTTTGACCATGTTTTTCTTTACCTAGTGGCGCAAGTCATGATATGTTTCAGTCATCTTGAAAATTGCTTTGACGAGAAATAGTGTAACAACTATAACATTATCTAAGAATGTTTCAATGATTGGAATGAGAGTTTAGATTACATAACCAATGATGGACATAAGTATGTTGTGGAAACACATGTGTGCATAAGTCTTATACTGGAAGAATGACTATTAGCCAAGTCCGCGTACTCAGTCCGCCAACTGCCGAAGTTCTCAAACCTGAGAATTTCTGCTGGAGTTAACAAACTGCTTGCGTGAGCCAAGTCCGCGAACCGGCGAAGTTCTCAAACCCTAGAATTTCTGCTGGAGTTTGTAAACTCTATCCAGTACCTTAAGTCCGCGAACCTAGTCTGCGAACTTGAGAAAGGTTATATATCTGAAGATGATTTCTGAACTTAAACTTATAAAGACTAAGGAATGCTTTTGCAAACCGTGGCTATAAAGTTCATGAACCGATTCATATGGATCAAATCATCTTTGCTTCAATTGTGTCTTGTGTAGTACATGAGATTTCCTTGCAATTGAACAACTCTCTAACTAGTTCGTATGAGTCATTTGAACTAGTTATGGTGAAGAAGAAAATGGTTGGTATGAAATGCTCAAATGGCTAACCTTTTGGTTGACTATTGTTGAACCAACAATGCACATGTTTGTATATGGTTAACAAACCTAGAAGCGTGCACTTCATTTGTGTATAACAAGCTAAGATTTCGATCTAACGGTTGAGATATATTAGCTTGAATATAAATCAGGTTTTCATCTAACGGTGGATAGTGTTTGCTTTGTGAGCAAGGCGAAACCCTAATTTGAAAGACTATATAAGGAGACATCTATCCTTGTGCAAAACTAATCCACACACCTTACGTGTGATACTAGTTTGCATGCTAGAGTCGGTTCTCCTTTAACCTTTGGTTTTCTTCTTCTAAAACCAGGTTAAGGACTTAAAGACTTCATTGGGATTGTGAAGCCAGACCGATACTAACTTTATCGTAGTTGTGTGTTCTGATCTTGCATCTTTTATCGTACGAGTACAATCATATTTATTAGATTGAGATTAACCTCTCTGATAGGCAAGATATAAAAAGTAATCACAAACATCTTCGTATAATCGTTTGTGATTCCACGACATCTTGTTTCGCTACCATACGATTAAGATTGTTGTGAGGTAATTGATTAATCTAGGCTGTTCTTCGGGAATATAAGACCGGATTATCAATTGGTTTCTGTTCACCTTGATTTTATATCAACAGACGAAACAAAAACTTTAGGGTTTTTCTGTGGAAGACAGATTGGTCCTTTGATAGACTTGTCTGTGTGACACAGATTTGTTTATTGTCAAAGCCTGCGATTTTGGGTCGTAGCAACTCTTAGTTGTGGGTGAGATCAGCTGAGGGAATCAAGTGCGCAGTGTCCTGCTGGGATCATAGGCGTAGGGGTGCAACTGTACCCTTGGATCAGCGGGAGACTGATTGGGGTTCAACTACAGTCTAGTCCGAAGTTACCTTGGAATAGGCTAGTGTATGTAGCGGCTTAATACAGTGTGTATTCAATCTGGACTAGGTCCCGGAGTTTTTCTGCATTTGTGGTTTCCTCGTTAACAAAACTTCTGGTGTCTGTGTTATTTCTTTTCCGCATTATATTTGTTATATAATTGAAATAATACAGGTTGTGCGTTTATATCAATCAATTGAAGAGTCCGACCTAGCGGTTGTTGATTGATATTGATTGATCCTTGGATATTGGTCTTTCGTACCGTCCAAGTTTATCTCTCTTTAATCGAGACTTGTAGTTTGCTTGAGTAAGATTAAATCGAGAGATTGAGATATAAATTCTTTGATATATGTTTTTATTGATTGAGTCTAACTGTCTAGTTGATTCTCATAAAAAGTATATTGGAGTTTGTCCATACAGATTGCTAATCGAATTATTGGGTGTGGTTGTTAGACCCCCGCTTTTTCAAAAGAGTTAGGATATCCGTGTAATTCTTGAATAATCCTTACACAAGTAGAGAACGTGAGACCTCGCAGAGGGATCCTGTGGAGAAATCATGTGTGAAGACAACACTAGTAAGTGGACCTTGCGCTAAGAATTTAACTCCTAGGATAAACCTAAGTTCACATAACTTAAAGCTTCCGCTGGGTTACACCTTGAGTGCGTTACTACTTGGTGGTTCGGCTGGAGAGAACTTGATATGTGAGCTCTTCGGAATCCGGTTACAAGAGGAACTTTGGGGTTAGCACTGCGCCAGCTGCTTTCCTACGGTTGGTGATGAATGGTTCTAACGAAGATAGATAAGTATATTATTGAGTCAACGTTTGGTAACGGCGAAGGACTCCTTGATAATTCCTTTTATCTTATTCTCTTTTTATTATTTTTACCAATCCCCTTTTGTTTTACTTTATTTTTCTATCTAAATAACATATCAATTACACAGCTCTCTGTGGGAACAATCTCTTACTACCGTTGTATTACTAGTTAATTAGTGGGAAATATCTTATTAATTTGTTGTGGTTACGACACGCATCAGATAGCTTCAATATTTATATCTTGTACTAATGTTTTTATGAAGTTGTTACTAGTACTGCAGATTGTTGTCTGGATGGACTACCAGATTTTCAGATTGTTGGTGTATGGCCGATGATAAGAAGGTCAGGTTGAGGACGTTAAAGTAAGCGCTGCATGGGAGGCAACCCATAGGTTTTGTATTTCTATCCTTTTGTTTTAATTTTCTTCTTTTGCATATCATATTAGGATTTCCCACCTTGATTTTACTTAGGACGAGTCAATTACATTGAGGACAATGTAGAGTTTAAGTGTGGGGGAATGTTTGGATACTTTGCATATAGATTTTTTAGCCTTTTGAGTCAATTTTTAAAAATTTTGCATAAAAAACCTCCAACGTGTAGAGATTTTAGAGTCACTAGCATACTTCTAGGTATGTTTACATAGAGAATTCTAACCGACATAACTCAATTTGGAAGTGTTAGGGAACTACGTTCAGATTTCTTGCTTGTTAGAGTGTAAAATAATGGATTTAATCATGCCGGTGATGCAAATTAGGAGCAGGGAGAAATACATTATTAGAGTTGTTGATCAATCATTAATGGAGACTACCTATTTTCATATCAATCGAGGCAGCAGACCAAATTTCTTTGTAGCTGAGTAAAGTGCTTTCTTTTAAGTGTGTGTCAACGTACGTTAATTCCGGGTAGAATGGTGAGCTACCCAACCTCCCACCAATATAAGCACTACTCTTTGATCTCTTGAGTGCTAATTTTGTCAATCATGAGGGTGACGTCTATAGATGAAAGCCATCTTTTTGTAGTTTGATTTGCAGTTAGCACCATTCTCTCTCGCCAACAACAGGTCCATAGAAACACATCATCATCAACAAGTGGAGCGACATCAAAATCTACAAGGAAAGTGGAAGACGTTTGAGGTTTACAAGCAACAATACAAGGAAGAGCAAATTTCATATCTGAGTAAAGCAACATACAATGAGCATATTTTTATATACATGTTGATGACTTACATATAAGGAGCGGAATTCTATATCTAAGTATGAAGACTTAATTACAAGAGCGAAGAAATACAAAAGATGAGAGTTATTGAAGTTTATGATACGAGACAATACAAGTTGTGAAGAATCAAGCAGTATAGTACTTCACCCATGGCTATTTCGATTGTTATTTCTGTATTATTTTTCTTGTCTCACTAACCAAAAAAAAAAAATGAGACAAGAAAAATTTGTTATATTATTTTTATTTATTTAATAAAGTTGTGGGGTAGGAAGAAAAATCTATAAGGAAGTTTCAAGCAACAAGGAATTAGAGGAAAAGAGTTACAAATTGTCATAGTTATATGAAGTTCAAGAGTTTATCATCAATAGTTGAAGACCAAAGACGAAGACCAAAAATATGAAGAAGACGATCCGAAGGAATGAAGACGTTTCAATTGGATACTGTGAGAGTGGTGTTTTAGTCACTGTCGATCGGATGTGAAGGTGGTAAGTACTTTCATCCTCTATTTTTAATAATAATGGTTGATTTCCTTTCTTAGAGATCATCAGAAAAACATCTAATTTTCCACAATTTTGTGGAGTCTCCAGAAATAATTCGGAAGGTTTTCTTCACACTATTCAAACGTGTGTAGGATTCTCTCTTCATTCCTACATGCACACATGTGAGATCCGTAAAAAAACCGTCTTATTGAGTAAAATAATCATAAAATCCTTTTAAATGAGGCAGAAGTCGAGTCGAAATGCTTATTGATCGCTCCCAAACACGCGTTCTCTCATTATGGTGTGGTTATTTCTCACTCAACATTTAAGAATGAGAATATGTTCTTTTGTATTTCTAACTTCTTATTACTATCATACAGAAACTCTATGTCCTCATAGCTCTTTGGATGCTTGGGAAGCTGGAACGCTTTGAAGTTGGAGTAGGTTTTGTGGGTATATCTCTCATAAGCCCTCATGAGACTATAACTCGTCCACTAAGGACACATATGGCTTAAAGGCATGTTGCATTTGCTAAGTGCATCTGTATCCTCGACGACATGGAGTTGTTGTATTCTAGGTAGTTTGCTCGAGGACTAGCAAAACCTAAGTGTGGGGAAATTTGATAAGTGCTTAATTTACATGTTTAGAATGTCAATTTCATACTTGTTTTAGCTATAATTCTTGCATATTACTTGTTATTATGATTATTTTCTAGTTTATGTGTCATATCAGGTGAATTATCCTAAGAAGAGTGAAAATGACTGCAAAAGAGCTATAAAGTGAAGTTCTCCAAAGATCCAAGTGCTTAGAGCCAAAAGAAAAGGAAGAAGTGCGACGAAAAGAAGCAAAGAAGGTCGAAAACATAAGAAGGACAATAACACTAAGTTCAACTCATCCAAATTCAAGATTTCTTATTACCATCTTGAAGAGAATTCAATTTTTAAGAGAATGGAGAAATAATGAGGTCATTCCGAGTTCGGATGAAGACGTTACGGCCAAAACAATCGAGACGTAAAACTGCAATCTACAGCACAACTTTCGGCATTGCTTTAGCAATACCGAAAGTAGCCATATTTCAGGCATAAAAGGTGTATTTTCGACCCTAACTTTTGGCAATGCTTTGGGGTATTCGACAATGCCGACTGAGACAAACCTATGGGTCCCTTTTGACGTATTTTGACTTCCAAATCAAGGAAACTTGGTCCCGGATGGATTCTAATACCTAGATCTCATGAAAAATATATAAGATTACTTCCATAACAATTAGAGAGAAACACATCTCATATTATACTTTCGTTCTTCATTAAAAACCTAAGGTTTACCCCTTTTGGGGGAAACCGGGCAATTGTGTAATCATGAGTTGCTAAACCTTTGTTGATTAAGGATGAATTCGATGTTCTAGACGTGAAGCTTTATTATCATACAAGTTTATTCGGAGTTTTTATCATCATCGTTTGTCTTTTCTATATTTAGGGTTTACGAAGCATTCTTAGATTGATTTGGGATGCATACTAGATTAGTCTATTGATTGTTCTATTGCTAGTAGAAGTTATGAGATAAGTAATCGTCGATTGACTCTATACACAAGTAGACATCGCGAGACCTTGCAGAGGGATTCTGTGGAGCAATTGCGAGTGAAGATAACATCAGAAAGTGGATCTTGATCTAAGAGTTCAAATACTGGGATCAACCTAAATTCACAAAGCTTAAAGTGTTCGATTGGATTACACCTTGAGTGACCTACTACTTGGTGGTTTGTTGAATATAATCTGGTAGTCGAGAACTTTCGTATCCAGTGATAAAAGGAGTTTTGGGGATAATATTGATCTAACTGTTTTCCTACGGTTGGTGATGAATGGTTCTAACAAAAGATAGATAAGTATTCTAATCCAGTTATCGCTTGGTAACGGCGAAGGATTCCTTGATCATCCCTTTCTTTTCTTATTTGTTTCTTTATATTTATCTTACAACCAATCCCCCATTGTCTTTTACTTTGTTTTGCTAATTCAAATAACCTATCAATTACACAGCTCTCTGTGGGAATGATCTCTTACTATCGCTATATTACCAGTTAATTAGTGGGAAATATCTTAATTAATTTGTTGTGGTTACGACACGCATCAAATACCTACGAGTTTTTTCCATCTTTTGATAAATCAAGGTGAACATGAACCAATTGATAAACCAGACTTATATTCCCAAAGAACAGATCAGTATTATCAATCACCTCACAATAATCTTAATCGACGCGACGAAAGAAGATATTGTGGAATCACAAACGATGAGACGAAGATGTTTGTGATTACTTTTATATCTTGCCTATCGGAGATATCAATCTCAATCCAATGTTACGATTGTACTCAACATGATAGAATCAGCAAGATTAGATCACACAACTACAAGAAAGTAGTATCGGTCTGGCTACACAATCCCAATGAAGTCTTCAAGTCGTTAACCTACAGGGTCTCGAAGAAACCTAAGGTTAAAGGAGAATCGACTCCAGCTAATACAACTAGTATCAAACATGAGGTGTGCGGATTAGGTTTCCCAGTTGCTAGAGTTCTCCCTTATATAGTCTTTCAAATCAGGGTTGCTAGAGTTCTCCCTTATATAGTCTTTCAAATCAGGGTTGCAATCAATGTTAGCTAGTAACAAAGCATTCAATGTTCACCGTTAGATGAAAACCTGATTAGATTCAAGCTAATATCTTTCGAACGTTAAATCGAAAACTTAGCTTGTTACACACAAATGAAATGCACGATTTTAGGTTTGTATAACCGTACCCAAACATGTACATTCGTTGGTTCAACAATAGTTAACCAAATGGTTAGCCATATGAGCACTTCCATATCAACCATATTCTTCTTCACCATAACTAGTTCAAATGACTCAAATGAACTAGTTAGAGAGTTTTTGAATTGCTTAGATCTTATAAAAGTATATAAGACACAATCGAAGCAAAAACGATTTGATTCACTCGAATCGATTCATGAACTTTATAGCCACGGTTTGCAAACTTGCATTCCTTAGTTTATATAAGTATAAGTTCACGAATAATCGTTTTTAGAAATAACCAACTTAATTATGCGAACTCAGTCCGAGTACTTAAGTACCTGGAATAAGTTTGTAAACAATTCACAAAATCCAGCAGATTTTCTCGGGACGAGAACCTCCGACAGTTCGCGGACTGGGTTCGCAGCTTGGGTTTGCGGATTCTGTTCCGGTTTTCCTGATCAGCAAAGTACACATACTTTGGTTCAAGGAATAAGGACTTATACATATATGTGTTACCACACAATTCTTATATCCAACAATGGTTATATATTCTAAGTTCTCATTTCGATCATTGAAACATTCTTAGAGGACGTTATATAGTTGTTATTCACAAACTATTTCTCGTCAAAGACATTTTCAAGTGATTGAAACTTAACATGACTTTCGTCACTAGGTAAAGATGAACTTGGCCAAAGAGAAAGCTTACCAACACATATTTCGATAAATATATAAGCGAGATAAAGTTGGCTCGAAATAGTAAATGTGTATAATCAAAGTCTATATAGCAAAACGATTTTTATCTCAAGATAGGAGATAGAGTAGATAGAATTTTGGGTGATAGATAAGTTCAAGTCTCCACACACCTTTTAAACAATGAAGTTCCACCAGTTCCTTGAGTAGTTCTTCGTCTTGTATGTTGATCTCCATGGAGTTCTTGAGCTCAACTACACTTTCTATCCTAGTCCGAGACTTAGCTATAGTAGACTAAAAATCAAGACTTATAGTTTTGATCACTAACATTGACAAACATGCTTGAGATAGCAACGCATGTGAGTTCGACCGAGCAGTGCTCTAACAATCTCCCCCTTTGTCAATTTTAGTGACAAAACTATTAATACATATGGAATACGAAAAAAGATAAATAAAATTTTGTAGCTCCTATTCCACATGCCTAATCTTCAACATTACTCGAAATTTTCGTCACTTCCAAGTACTCCAATGATTTCAAAGGTTGTAAGTTTAGCATCATTGTTGTTGAAAATCCGTAGCTATAACAATGAGAAAACAAGAATTCTCAATCATTGTTATACAGTGTCATAGTATTATTATACAGCATCAAAGTTCAATTGTATCACAACTTCGACAACAATACTATGGTGATATGTATCACTCCCCCTTAGTCAATACTCCATTTCACATGGAAACCACTCCCCCTTACATAATGATCCGAAAACCATATGTATTTGTAGTTTGAACTACATATTAATTCTCCCCATTTTTGTCAATAAAATTGGCAAAGGTACGAAAACGGGATCCTAATGAAATTTCCAAAGAGACATTTCGTGACCAAAAGCAAGCACATATCAACTTATTTAGATGCAATCATAAAGCCAAAGCTAAATGCTTTCATCAAGGAGTTTATAAAGATACAAGATAACTCCTATAATATTTTACACCCACACTCCCCACAAAGATTTGGCAATTAAGCACAATTTCAATTAAGAACTCTCCCCCGTAATATGTCATTCCCGAAAGAACAACAAGAGCGGTCTTAATTTCAAGAGAAAAGAAGGATTTATTTGGACGTAACAAATCACATACGAATATGAATTTGAATCCAAATAATACTCAATTAAATTAACCAAAAGAAAACCCATGATTAATCTAATCGGAAGTGCTCAACATAAGAGAACTTACGGAGCCGCACATTATATATACATAAAATATGGATCCGAGAAGATCAATATTGCGGAATAGACAAGGATTCATTCTATTTTCCATCACCATTTGCACAATGACATACAATAGACATAATCCTCGCAAACAAAAGTTCATCCTATCTTTCATCAATAATGACATAATAGGCTTCAAACTTTTGTAATGTCAAAATTTCATTCATTCTTTTATCAATACATGCATATCGACATACGCAAGACTTAACTTTTGACAAGGTATGGGACAGTCATAGTTCACGGACGCAAACACACATATCCCATGACAAATTGTAATATATAAAACCATAAAGATTAATACTGCAAAAATTATCTTCCAAACAATTTTAGAATTTAAACAAATAAACTTAAAAACATGAAGATGAAAATGTTGGACATAGCTATGTGCAACCACAATAATGGCTATTCCAAACTCTAGTTATTCTTCTAAACAAAACAAGAAAATAAAATTCTCATCCGAATATTTACTAGGCAAATAAAATCAACAAGCTAAGAAACAAAAGTAGACTCCTATGTAAAAGTCGAACACGAACTTGGGTCAAATAGACGGTTCGGGATCCTCACGAGTCTTGGGGTCTTTGAGCTTGTGATTGTCAGCAACCACAACATCTTTAGTGTGGATATCCTTATTAATAAGTTCTTTAACATGAGTTTTCATGAGAACAAGGTCAGAATCAATCTTTTCCAACTCAGTTCTTACCATATCAAGACACTTCATTGTATCAACAAGTTGCTGCTTTGCATCCTCGAAGTTTTTGTGAAAATCGAGAACCACTTCAGCCGAAATCTCTTCAACCTCCTCCATATCCGAGTAGGAATCAGGAGATTGATGGAAATATCCTTCAACTTCAACAAAGGTTCCCTTCTTTTTATCGAATTCGAAATATACCGCATTATCAACAAAGTCTTCAGGTAAGTCCCAAGAGAAAGAAGAAGAAGCCATATGATAGGTTTATAAACAAATCCCATGACAAATTGCAATATATAAAACCATAAAGATTAATACTGCACAAATCATCTAGAGTGAGATGATTCAACTCAATAGGATAGGTATATAAACAAATTTTGAAAGACTTGGGGTTTACAAGTTCGGCTTGAGAGAGAACCCCGAAACTGTACGCGTGCCCGTAAGAAGACGATCCACAAAACTCCTACCAAAAAGGTTGTTTGTGAAGATATAGCACCTTGTTGTTTGAAAAAATTTCATTCATCTTAGTTTTATCAAAAACAAAGATTGAAGACATAGACCCAAGGAAAAACCAAAACACAAAGAAGGATCAAAACAAAAAATACTCATGTAAAAGTGTTACTTGATCATCCATCTAAAAGCGATAATAAATCATCTAGATAATCAAAGACACTTTGCCAATAAGTATACCTAAATGATTCTCACTTAGCTAGGATTTTTGTAAGTGAGATTTCAACCTTGTGATTAATTAACACAAGTATGAGCCATTAGCTCATTAAATGAATATTGTTTTTGGTTATCCTTCTTCTTTCGAAATGTTGAGGAAAACCATTATGATGTGAAAAGTTCTCATAAAATTTACTCTTATAAACATATGACTCATAGTATTGATTCTTACCTGAAGAATTTCGGCTATGGAAGATTGACAGCCTGTTGACGATTTCTTTTTAACCTTTAACTAAATCCTTTAGGTTATTTCTTATATCATCGTTTTTTCCCTTTTCTCCTAATACCGTGTTCATATCAAAAGTATCATTAACTCCCTTTTTAAAGATGGAAAATTTCTGACCTTCTCTTAGACAGTTAAGACATCTGTTCTTCATCATAACATTTGAGGAACTCATAGAACTAACTTTCCTAGGAGGACACACAGGATGAGTGCTGAAACCACTTGGATTTGACATACAAAAGTCAGTTACACCTTTGTCTAAGGTGTGTTGAAGTCGAACAAAGAAATTGTTACTCAACCTAGAGTTTCTCTTGACATACCCTTTTGAATCACAAAAATGACATACTTTCTGATCATTGGAAGGTACCATCTTAGCGATATTTGGAGATTTCTTCCTTCCATGAGATGTGCAACATCCTTGATTAAGAGAGGCTATAGGCACATCTTTTCCACTAGAAGGGAATTCTGATTTTACTTCTGGAACTTCCTTGGTTACAGTGGAAGTTGATGAAGATGGTTTAGAGGACTTTCTGAAACATCCTTGAATTGAGAGCTTATTCAGGCGATGCTCAATTTCCAAGATATCCCTTTCAAGACTTGCTTTAAGAAGGGTTGATGAAAACTTAGTTTCAGTGTTTTTGGAATCACAGCCTCTTACTTCATCAAGAAGGACTTTGACATGTTTTCTTAACCGATCAGCTTGGATTCTAACAAGATTTAGAATCAGTTCACTCTCTTTAGTTGTTTCCCTTTCATTAAAAGAGATAGAATTTTTCGAAGGATAATCGGAATAATACATGTCACTTTCTGTCTGTCTCGTTGGAATAGTTGAGACATAATTTTTTTTTATGGTGACGCGTTTATCAGAGATAGTACTCTTGTCCATAGAGTCAGATCGCCACAAACACAGACTTGTAAGGTCTTTAAACGTGTTTGCCTGCTCTGATACCAATTGAAAACGTGGGGGTACAACAACCTCACCCAATATTTCGCTTAGAAATCTGTATGGACTAACTCCAATTTACTTTCAAGAGAATCAATGAGACTCAATCTTAATAAAGTATATTGATGTAGTTTTTTAAGTGGTAGTAAAGTTCGTTCAACTCGGATTGTGTGGACTCGATTTTAGACTTAAATTAAAATAGAAAACTTAAAAGTAAATTGTTATCAAGATTATAAAAAGCACTGAGACTCAGGATTCCACCAATCTCCAATTTTTATGTGATTTAATCTAGTCAATAATTATGCAACTCTTTACGTTTGAAGTGATTCTAATATTCGCCTAGACAAGTAGATACTCAAAACAATAGTTGTAAATCGAAAGCATGGACCATCAAAAGACTTAACCTAAGCATGACCCATCAATTGAGAACACAACCACTTAATCAGAATCTTATATTCGATTTCAATTCAGTGCAAATAATCATAAAAGAATTACGAAAGTTAAATTAAATAGAATTTACCACATAATAATTGGAAAAATGGCTTCCTCCGTCGCCTTAGCAATGGGGTTTAGCTCCTCATATTAATAACTTGCTCAAGATACATGATTATAGCCAAAAAGTTGATTAAAAGATGAAGAAGTACTAAAACAGGAAGTTTAAGACTCACAGAAAGTGTCACAAATAAACGATACAAAGAAACTGCTTCTGTCTCCGTTTTCTAAGACCGTGAAACCACTGTCGTTGATACAGTTGAAGAACGACTGACTTTAAGTGTCTGTTCTTCGTGTTCTTGAAGGTCTTCAATGGTGGCAGCAGCAGCAGAAGAGGTTCCTGGATGTTGATTGTTTACACTTTTATGAGGCTCTAAACTTCTCCCTAGGGTTTCTAATATCTTCCTGGGCTCGAATAAATGATATTTATAGCCAACAGGTGAATCAAATCTCCCCGAATTCTTTTGGTTTATCTCTTTTTTTCTTTGGCAGCAAGTTACGGGAATTTCTCTGTGTGCGGCTTCTGTTGAGTCCGTGCTCTTCCCAAACTCCCTAAACGCGTCATACTCCAGCTAGGACTCAAACTAGACCTGATACGTACAAATACTGGCGTCAAATTCTCACGCAATCTCTGAAACGCGATATACATGTCCATCTCCTCTGTTTTGCTTTCACGGCTTATGCAGCCCAATTCGATCGACCAAATCACTTGCATATGACCTATTATCCTCTAGCAAGTCCATCCCAAGAATTTCCAGTGATTTAATCTCCATAAAACTCCTCAAAAATCCGAATCCTAAACTGCCAGGCGTGAAAGCTAGTTTTCCCGCCAATTTTCTTCTTTTGAATTTTGGAAGGAAAGTGACCTCCCCCTATCTTGTGCTATTCTCCCTTTAGCAGCTTCCTGGAAATGAGTCAACCCTTATCCAAAATCAAGGGTCCGTATAGCAGGTGTCCTCCGGGTGCCTTTATCAACTTTTCGAGCCGAATTTCTCCGCACAAGTGTATTTCTCCATAAACACCTATAAAGACATAAAAATCCATAATAAATACGAAATCGAGCACTAAGAGTATATAAAATTGGGATCATATTAGACACATAAATGCGTCTATCATATATCAAAGAGTTATATCTCTGTTTCTCGATTCAATACTTACTCAAGAAAATAGAAATCTGCGAGTCTAATTGAATACAAGAGAAATCACTTGAACGGTACCAAAGACAAATGTTCAAGTATCAATCAATGTAAATCAACAACCAAAGGTTGGATATTCTAATTGATTGATTCAAACGCACAACTTGTGATATTTCAATTATATAAATAAATATAATGCGGAAAAGAAATAACACAGACACCAGAAGTTTTGTTAACGAGGAAACCGAAAATGCAAAAAAACCCCGGGACCTAGTCCAGATTGAATACACACTGTATTAAGCCGCTACAGACACTAGCCTACTACAAATTAACTTCGGTCTGGACTATAGTTGAACCCCAATCAATCTCATACTGATCCAAGGTACAGTTATGCTCCTAAGTCTCTTATCCCAGCAGGATACTACGCACTTGATTCCCTTAGCTGATCTCACCTACAACTAAGAGTTGCTACGACCCAAAGTCGAAGACTTTAATAAAAAAATTTGTATCACACAAAAAAGTCTACGGTAATAGATAAATCTGTCTCCGACAGAAATACCTACGAGTTTTGTTCCGTCTTTTGATAAATCAAGGTGAACATGAACCAATTGATAAACCAGACTTATATTCCCGAAGCACAGCTCACTATTATCAATCACCTCACAATAATCTTAATCGATGCGGCGAAAGAAGATATTGTGGAATCACAAACGATGAGACAAAGATTTTTGTGATTACTTTTATATCTTGCCTAGCGAGATATCAATCTCAAGCCAATCGTTGCGATTATACTCAACACGATAGAATCAGCAAGATCATATCACACAACTACAAGAAAGTAGTATCGGTCTGGATTCACAATCCCAATGAAGTCTTCAAGTCGTTAACCTACAGGGTCTCGAAGAATCCTAAGGTTAAAGGAGAATCGACTCTAGCTAATACAACTAGTATCACACAGGAGGTGTGGGGATTAGGTTTCCTAGTTGCTAGAGTTCTCCCTTATATAGTCTTTCAAATCAGGGTTTGCAATCAATGTTAGCTTAGTAATAAAGCATTCAATATTCATCGTTAGATGAAAACCTGATTAGATTCAAGCTAATATCTTTCAACCGTTAGATCGAAAACTTAGCTTGTTACACACAAATGAAATGCACGATTTTAGGTTTGTGTAACCGTACCCAAACATGTACATTCGTTGGTTCAACAATAGTTAACCAAATGGTTAGCCATATGAGCACTTTCATATCAACCATATCTTCTTCACCATAACTAGTTCAAATGACTCAAATGAACTAGTTAGAGAGTTGTTCAATTGCTTAGATCTTATAGAAGTATACAAGACACAATCGAAGCAAAAAAGATTTGATTCACTCGAATCGATTCATGAACTTTATAGCCACGGTTTGCAAACTTGCATTCCTTAGTTTATATAAGTATAAGTTCACGAATAATCATTTTTAGAAATAACCAACTTAAGTACGCGGACTGAGTTCGCGGATTTAAGTACCCGGAATAAGTTTGTAAACAATTCACAAACTCCAGCAAATTTTCTCGGGACGAGAACCTCCGACAGTTTGCGGACTGGGTTTGCGGACTCTGTTCCGGTTTTCCTGATCAGCAAAGTATGCATATTTTGGTTCAAGGAATAAGGACTTATACATATATGTGTTACCACACAATGCTTATATCCAACAATGGTTATATATTCTAAGCTCTCATTTCAATCATTGAAACATTCTTAGAGGACGTTATATAGTTTTTATTCACAAACCATTTTTCGTCAAAGCCATTTTCAAGTGATTGAAACTTAACATGACTTTCGTCACTAGGTAAAGATGAACTTGGCCAAAGCGAAAGCTTACCAACACATATTTCGAGAAATAGATAGGCGAGATAAACTTGGCTCGAAATAGCAAATGTGTATAATCAAAGTCTATATAGCAACACGATTTTTGTCTCAAGATAGGAGATAGAGTAAATAGAATTTTGAGTGATAGATAAGTTCAAGTCTCCACATACCTTTTAGTCGATGAAGTTCACCAAGTTCCTTGAGTAGTTCTTCGTCTTGTATGAAGATCGCCATGGAGTTCTTGAGCTCAACTACACTTTCTATCCTAGTCCGAGACTTAGCTATAGTAGACTAGAAATCAAGACTTATAATTTTGATCACTAATATTGACAAACATGTTTGAGATAGAAACGCATGCGAGTTCGATTGAGCAGTGCTCTAACAATTATATAGTTGTTGTTCACAAACTATTTTTCGTCAAAGCGATTTTCAAATAATTGAAACTAATATGACTTTTGTCACTAGTAAATATGAACTTAGCCAAAACGAAAGCTTACCACCACGTATTTGGTATATGGGATTGTATTCATTTTGCAAAACAAAAAAATATTCATATTCCATCCGACTTTCCTACTCAAGAGAAAAACATATGTATATCACAACTCGCAAGACTTGCATGACTTCAAAGTAACTTCAAACAATGCAAAGACAAATACTAGTATTATTAATAAACCTACCCACTCTTACTCGGTTAGACTAGCATCAACTAACTTAGCTAAAGAAAGAAAGATACTACTTGATGTGGCAGGCAAAGTGCAGATACTAAACTATTAACACTCTGGCACTGTTTAGTCCCACATGATCAAGCTTTATGAGTCCCCACACGCCATGACTGACATCATCATTTAATGTAACTCTTCTTCTACACACATTCTCTGTTCCTTCTTCTCTCACTAGAATCCATTACGCATTTTTCCTTCCTTCTTTCCTTAGATTCTCTTCAGATTAACACTATAACGACAAACAAAAATATCAATACATTTTTATTTTTATTTCATTCATGTGCATATTCTCAGTTTCCACTTCCATTTCCTTACAATTTACAGATTCTCGTCGAGTATAAATAAATATTGTAACAACAATTTCTCATCTCCCAACCCATTCATTCATTCTTTCGTTCATTAACTTGTAATGGAGAATCAAGGGAAGAAAATCTTGTTAACTACAAATGGGGATGAGATTTCTGAAAACATAGCTCTTCATTTGGTGAAACGTGGTTGCAGGTTTGATGATTCTATCGATTAATTTTGGTAAAGTTTGGTTTTTTATTTGTGGGGTTTTAGGGTTAATAAGATTTGTGATGTTTTTTGATTGATTGATTTAGGTTAGTTTTGATGGGAAATGAAAAGTGTGTACAAACTATGGTAGAGAAGATAAATGGATTAATGAAGGAGGAGGGTCTGCAAACTCAGATTGGTGTTGTTGGTGTGGATATGGAACAGGGTAAAGAAGAGGATTTTGATAATGGTGTGGAAAAAGCTTATAAGATTTGGGGGAATTTGGATGCTCTTGTGAATTGTTACAGCTATGAAGGTAATTAAAGCATTATCCATATGTGATTTTTGATTGTGTTTTTACTTGATTTCAGTACTGTAGTGTTTTTTAAGGTAAGGTTAAAAATGATTAGTTTTTTTAGTGATTGGGATTAGTGCTTTATTAATGTTGTGGAATTTTGAGTATTTAGTATTTTATTGTGTTTTGGATCTTATTTGTGGACTAATGTTGTGTAGAATGTCACTAGTTGTTTGACAATTATAGTGTCAGGAAGTTGATTATCTTATAATAACTTATTCATGCGCCGCGACGACGCAGCTAGTGAGGTAATAACTGAGGCGTGTCAATTGCTGGTCGAAAACTATTTCCAAAACCCCTCTTCAGCCTTAGGTTGCCTGGGGCGGAAAAACAAATGAGTAAACAAACTATTAGGATTAGTAGAAGCTGTCTTGCTAAAGTTCATTTTGCAGCCCCGGAGTTACTATTGTGCATCTGTATGATTTGAGGTGTTTATAAACAAGCTTCCTGATCATCTGATAGAAATAGGAATCAACGGAGAGTTGTCTGTTCTACCTCGTTGTGCTCCCTCCCTCCCACTATGATCTATAGGGAATTTCAGGAAACATTTAAGAATAGAGTTCATAGAAGTGAAAATGCGTTATCATTTAATATTAGTATATGGCCGGGTGCACAATAGAATTATTCTTGTGAATAGGTACTGCGAATTACTTTTGCTTATGTTTAGTGGCTTGAAGACTAATATAACGCAAGTGTTGACGCGCTGTATGTTAGTTTTTTTATTTGTAAAATATTAGTTATATCTAGTTTAGGATTTACATGGTAAAGCCCTCAATTTGGTAGTATATGATGGTTTGTTTGACTAATAGAACTTCGACTGGAGACATAAACAACTGAACACTGAACTGTTAAAGAGAAAGAAGAAATCATGGTATATTGATGGTTTATTTTTACAGCAGAATTTCAATTGGAGAAATAAACAGCTGATTACTGATAATCATTATGTAATTCTTGTTTGTAATTTTACTTGATTTCTGTACTGTTGTATTTTCCTAGGTAATGGTAAAAAATGATTAGTTTTTTAGTAATTGGGATTAGTGCTTTATGATTGTGTAAGAAAATTGAGTATCTTATTAATCTAAATTTTAGACTAATGTTGTAGTATGTGGTAGTTGTTCAAGTGTCGATATACCCGCACAAATGTTGTGGTATGTGGTAATTTGTAGACGAATGTTCACATGGGAAGTTTTTATCATTTTATGCATTTGAGAAGAATAACTATTAAGGAGTTAAAGCTCCCTTTTGCATCCCCCTGAAGTAGTATTATGAATCTGTATGATTGAGATGCTTATAGACAAGTTTCCTGACACTGATGAGTTTGTTATTGTCCGAGAGAAAAATAGGAATGGAGGGAGAGTCTTTGTTCCACCTCATTGAGTTACCTCCCTCCCACTATAGTGCGTACGAATTTCAGGAAATGTCGAAGAACAGAATTCATAGTAGTTTTTCTTTTTAATTGGCAGCCATAGTTCTTTTGATGGGTAGACTCTGAATGACTTCTGCTTATTTTTAGTGGATCGATGACTAATATAATTTTAACGTGAGCATGCACGCACCGTATGTTAGTATTTCATTTATAGTAATACATATTAGTACTATCTAGTTTTAAAGTGGAGCATAGGTATCTTTTTAGGATTCACATGCCAAGTCCCTTAATTGCTAATATATGATGGCTTATTTTACTAATAGAACTTCAATTGGAGAAATAAGCAACTGATTACTGATCTGTTTAAGAGGAAGAAGAATTGCCTTTTAGCATCTTGCACATAAGGGAGCTAAGTGGTTATATACCAATAAAATAATAGGCAATGTAGTATAATCCAATCTTTGTCTAGTGGAATCCTTTGCAAGAGCTAAAATTGAATGCATATGCCGAATTAATGGCAGAATTTTCACTGTCCATATCTGTGATTCGTGTTGAATTGGAAATTTTATATATTTTCGTTTGAGCTGAATTGAAAAAAAGAAGAAAAAGGATCACTTGCAATACGTCTTTTTCTGTAACTAGATGAGTCCCTGTGTCCATGTCTCTTCTAATTTCTCATTTTTAACACGCAACATTATTATTTGAATGCTACAACTTATGCGGATTTTATTTGTATTTCGGAACAGGGAAGATACAAGATTGTCTAAGCTTAGGTGAAAGTGAGTTTATGAAGATCGTGAAAGTTAATTTCATGGCAGCCTGGTTTCTCTTAAAAGCTGTTGGTAAAAGGATGCGTGATGCTAAATCAGGAGGATCGGTCATCTTTCTGACCTCATTCATGGGCTCAGAGAGAGGGCTCTATCCAGGTTCTGCTGCATATGGATCATGTTTGGCTGGAGTTCAGCAGTTAGTCAGGGTATGTTATATTTCCCAGTCACATTTTTTTAACTTCTCCTGTCAAGGTTACTGTTTTCGTAATTTTACACATGTCATGCTCATGCATTATGCTTTCTAAGGATAGTAGATGAATGATGGTCAGTGGAAAGTGCGAACCCTTTTATGACATTGATTTGACCATTTTGCATTATAGTATATCTCATTGTAAGAGTTCTGTCAGTCGTGTTCCAGTATACGATTATGAACCTGATTCTGCTATTTGATAGTAACCGCTGCTTGTGAGGTTACCATTGGTTTTCATCCAGTTAATATATGTCTTAGACAAGTTATTTTGCTCTCTGCTGGAACTTAGAATCAGCACTAATTATTCAGCATTACATCCTCAAGACTTGTGCTATAGATATCGGGAAACATCGGATCAGGGTAAACGCAATTGCACGAGGACTGCACTTACAAGATGAGTACATATTATCTGTGGGTAAGGAAAAGGCAGAGAAGTCGGTGAACGAGGTTACACCACTGCACAGATGGCTCGACGTGAAGAATGACATCGCATCAACAGTCATATATTTGGTAAGCGATGATGCTCGTTACATGACTGGAACCACTATATACGTTGACGGTGCCCAGTCTCTTGTAAGGCCTCGTATGCGATCCTTTATGTGATTAATATGATAATAGGTTATACTACTTTTTGATGGCTTTTCAGTCTGTAGTCTAATTCTCTGTTAACAAAGTGAAGTGTCAGTAACAGAACTAAAAGATGCAGTTTCTGTACTAATTTACGGTCTGTTTAGTTAGGAGACGGAACTACTTTATGTGAATGAATTGATGTATTAAGATGCACACAAGCCGTCGGCGAGCGACTACAACTTGAAAAAGGGCAACACGGCCCTAACCAGAGCAGCAGCACAAAGCAGAAACTAAAGAAGAATGAGTTCTAGAAGAAACTGAAAGCAGCAAAAGAGAAAACCCCTTCACCTGTAAAATGAGTTCACATTTTGTGTAGAACGATTGCAAGAGAAAAACATAGGATGTCATAACTTGCAAGACTTATTACATACATGACTTAAAAGTCTTCAAGTTCAAAGTTCAAACAATGCAAATACAAATACAAATACAAACAAGGGCAGAGCCTGCAGACACTCCAGCGTTGTGCTTCATGAGTCCCCACGCGCCGTGACTGACATCATTTACCAAAACTCTTCTTCTACACACATTTTCTGTTACTTTTCTCTCTCGCTAGAATCCATTACACGTTTCTCCTTCTTCCCTTAGATTCTCTTCAGATTAACACTATAACGACAGACTAAAATCATTTTAAATTCCATTCATACGCATATTCTCCAGTTTCAGCTTCCAATTCAGATTCTCTTCCATTTGTTCATTCATTAACTTGTAATGGAGAATCAAGGGAAGAAAATCTTGTTTACTACAAATGGGAATGAGATTTCTGAAAACACCGCTCTTCATTTGGTGAAACGTGGTTGCAGGTCTGATGATGATTCTATCGATTAAGTTTGGTTTTTTATTTGTGGGGTTTTAGGGTTAATAAGATTTGTGCTGTTTTTTTTTATTGATTTAGGTTAGTTTTGATGGGGAATGAAAAGTGTGTACAAACTATGGTAAAGAAGATAAAATGGATTGATGAAGGAGGGTGTGGAAACTCAGATTGGTGTGGATATGGAAAAAGGTGAAGAAGAGGATTTTGATAATGGCGTGGAAAAAGCTTGTAAGATTTGGGGGAATTTGGATACTCTTGTGAATTGTCATAGCTATCAAGGTAATTACCATTATCCATTGTGATTTTTGTTTGTGTTTTACTTTTTCCAATACTGTACTGTTCTTTAAGTGAAGGTTACAAAATGATTAGTAATTTAATGATTGGGATTAGTAGAATCTCAATTGCGGAAATAAACAACCGATTACTGATGACCATTATCAATATGTAATTCTTGTTTGTAAGTTACTAGATTTCAGTACTATTAATGGTAAAAAATGATTAGTCTTTTAGTGTTTGGGATTAGTGCATTTGAGTATCTTATTGTATTTTGGATCTAATTTTTAGACTATTGTTGTGGTATGTCGTAGTTGTTTACCAGCTCGAGTGTCGAAAATTCAAACAAATATACACGCACTATCTAATCATATTTGTTCACATGGGGGAAGTTTTTATGCATTTGAGAAGAATGACTATTAAGGAGTTAAAACTCCTTTTTGCATCCTCTTGGAGTAGTATCACGGATCTGTGTGATTGAGGTGGTTATAAACAAGTTACCTGACATTGATGAGTTTGTTATTGTCCGAGAGAAATGGGATTGGAGGGAGAGTCTTCTGTTCCACCTCATTGAGCTACCTCCTTCCTGCTACAGTGCATATAGATTTCAGGAAATGTCTGAAGAACAGAATTCATAGTAGTGAAAGTGCGAAATCAATTAATGTTAGTTTATGGCCGCATACAGTAGAGTATTTCTTTTTAAGTCGCAGCCATAATTCTCTTAATGGGTAGACTCTGCATGACTTCTGCTTATCTTTAGTGTATCGATAACTAATTTAATTTCAATGTAAGTGTGCACGCTTCATAGTTTAGTACTTCACTTATAGGAATATCTAGTTTTAACGCGGAGCATCTGTGTCTTTTTAGGATTCACATGTCAAGACCCTTATTTGGCAATATATGATGGTTTATTACCCTTATCTAGTACAACTTCAATTGGAGAAACAAACAAACTGATTACTGATCTGTTTAAGAGGAACAAGAATTGCCTTTCAGCATCTTGCACATAAGAGAGCTAAGCGGTTGTATTGCCAATAAGATTATAGACAGCATAGTGGAATCCAATCTTTGTCTAGTGGAATCCTCTGCAAGAACTA
Organism: Papaver somniferum; assembly: GCF_003573695.1. NCBI lineage: Eukaryota > Viridiplantae > Streptophyta > Magnoliopsida > Ranunculales > Papaveraceae > Papaver > Papaver somniferum. Next base: position 154,836,597 of record NC_039361.1, read on the forward strand.
AAATTAAAACATATGCCGAATTAATGACAGAATTTTGACTGCCCATGTCTGTGACTAGTATTGCATTAGACATATTAGTTGTTCTCGTTTGACATGGGTTGAAAAAAAAAAAGGAGCAATTGCAATACGTGTTGTTCTGTATCGAGATGAGTCCTTGTGTCCATGTCTCTTCTAATTTCTCATATTTAACAGGCAGCATATTATTTGAATATTACAGCTTCTACGTATTTTATTTGTATTTGGGAACAGGGGAGATACAAGATTGTCTAAGCTTAGCTGAAAGTGAGTTCATGAAGTCGGTAAAGTTAATTCCCTGGCAGCCTGGTTTCTCTTAAAAGCTGTTGGTAAAAGAATGAGAAATACTATGCTTTCTAGCATAGTAAATGAATGATGATGGTCAGTGGAGAGTTTGAAAGTTTTTATAACATGAACTTGACCATTTCGTAATATAATATTTCTCATTCCATTATACGTAATGAACCTGTTTCTGCTCTTTCATAGTAATCACTGCTTGTGGGCGGCTTTTGCTTTACTCGCTGTCGAATTAAATCTCAATGATCCAGTTAATATATGTCTTGGACAAGTTATTTTGCTCTCTGGGAACCCAAAATTCTTTGTTGCTGCCGTTCTCTGCGTCAATCCAAAACCTATTCAGGTCCTTCGTGACCTGTAAAGTGGTTGGGGAAGGAAAGTGCATTATACTTTTTAGTTTCCCCCAATGTTTCATAGTATTTCTGGAAGACTGTTTCTTGAATACTGGGATCTGAAAATTAATAAACATCAGTTCCGATGGCATATATATATAGTTTAGAGTCTCGAATGAAACTTCAGATATTTAAGTTATAAAAACACGACATACCTTATATAATCGCTTGATTGTAGCTCTATCTGATGCATCTCGCAATCTGAAGTGTTAGTGCGTGCTTACAAATCAAGTTTATCTCTATGGAAATATATAATGAATGGAGCTGAGGAGGATTGAGAAAGAAAACCAAAACACTTGCTTCCAATTTTGTGCTGCATGCGTGACTTATCTAAACTTGTGGATGCAGTTGACGAACTCATCTTGCATGATTTATACTCCATCTAAAAAGATAAAAAATGTAAATCCTAAAAAGATAAAAAATAATATCAAATTTTATTCCTTTACACCAATCTTATTAGCTAAACCAATGATTTATACAGTCATTCAAAATCTGCCAAGAAGGTGGTGGTGCTCTCTCTCAAGTCTACTACCCTAAACTTGGGTGTTCTTTTTTTAAGAACAATTTAGCTCTATTCGTCTAATGAAGCATTTCATTAACTCGCACTAAGCATACTGATTTATTCCTTGGAGAGGTGTCAAGGATATCGTAGGTTCGTAAGAGCTATTCTAAAAGTAATTTGAGAGGTGAGATTCAGTTTCATGTCGAAAACCCACTTCATTTTTCCTTTTTATGAAAGAACGAGTGTGGAACATTTACGTTTCTCAATGGAGTATGTTGCAGCTGCACTAAATTGGTAGAAAGCTGCTGCAAAAGAAGCCATAATTGGGGGTTGTGGGCGGCGACAGAAGAAGCATGATTCAAAATTCACCAAGTATTAATAAACAACGAAAAAAAACCCAGAAAAAACCGCCCGCAAATTCTCTCACAAAATACCGTCCCCTAATGTCCTTCTCGGGGCCTACCGGGACACACCAAAAAAACTGAGTCTGGGGGTTTCTACTTTCACGGTCTGTAAAGAATCATTTTTCAAAATTTAGGTTGGCAAAGAATATACTATGGGCTAACTTTCAAAATTTCTAGGGGTTATTATTTCATTTTTTCCAAGAAAACTCATTTTAACTGATTTTTAGAGATTTGGGGGTGGCTGGAACATCCCCAAGCCACCCCCATGCCGTCATTGGATGTGGGAATTAATTGTGGATATTGAATAAAAAGAAAAATAGGGCGATTTTAAAGTAGAATTAAAAACTCTTTATCCATGCATTTTTTGTAATGACTAAATTGTAGATGTATATTATTATATTTTATTTTTTTACTTTTCATATTTAATGTTTTTTGTCTTTTGTTTTATATATATATATTAGCTTTAAACTTTTTTTATGGTGTTTTCGAAGAAAAAAAAAACTCTAAAGAAAGAATTCCTTTTAAAAAGAATAAATAAATAAACATGCTCAATTTTATGGCAGTGTAACATGGTTAAACATGCTCAGGATTATCTGTTAGCTTTACCCATGGTAAAGTGGTCAAGCTTGCCTAGACTTTACTGGTGTTTCACCTTTTACAAGTGATGGTGTCAAGTCTTTTACTCCTGGACAAGCCATTTCTTATGTGATTCAGCGTAAGCGGAACAAATATCTGGATAAGTGTGTGTCTCATGTTTATGGTTTTGGTATTCTGGTTTTTTCAACCTTGGACGAGCTTTGTGAGGACACTATAATGTTTCTGAAGAGGCTGGAAAATTGTTTAGCTAATAATGATGTGAATTGTGGTTCTAGTAGATTTCTTTTTTATAGAATAGTGGCTATTCAAAAGGGTGTTGGAGCTCAGCTAGACTCCCATCCAATTTTGTATATAACTAGAAATAATCCTTGCCGTAACGGCACGGCATGAAACAAATTTTTTAGTTATAACTATAAGGCTTAATTCGACGCATACAAACTTATAAACATGAAAAAAATTTAATCTGAATAATTATAAAGTCGGTCACGTTTAAATAATAGTTTAATCATTCTCACGATTCGTTCGACTTAAAATAATATTTTTTTATAAAAATCCGTTTTATTTTGTCATTAACTAATGATTTTTTTTCTGATCCCCAAAGATTGGTACTCGGTGGTATTCATTTGTGTTGGGATAAACACCATGCTACTTCATGTGTCCCAACATATAGTGCATCGAGATACTGCTCGACTTCATCGCAGCTTTTTGGGACTGCATAGGTGCATGGCCTAAATTTTAGGAAAAATTATGATTGAATTCTTTTGTAACTTTTCTATTTTGAGATTCTTTTATTTTTGTTTGTGTTGTGGATTACCAAAAAAAAATTGACTCCATCAGAAGACATTAACGTTTCCATCAGAAGATGTGCTCCCAAAGCTAAAGAAATAACTATATTCCATATCCCATTATCAACAGAATAGTGGCATGGAAGCTCATAAGTTTCATTTTTCGTTTTCTTGGAATCAATTTATATCGAATGTGAATGGCGTGAATTTTGGTGACGGTTCGTTACACCATTTAGTTTATTTACATGTATATGTGTTATCTCTATTTTTCAATTGCTTGATATGGATTTTTTGCTCTCTTTTTTTTTTAGTTAGTTTAGCTTCTTTTTGTTTGTGTTGCAGATTTTGATTAAATTATTCATGGCATTAAAATCAGACAAAAAAATAATCGTGATCTTGATTAAGAATGCTCAAATGTTTCCAAAAATGCTAAAGTTCGTACGGATGAAAACGGGATTCATCTTTTGATTGGTTAAATGTCTCATTCAAAAATAAATTTATTATGGATGCTAGAAAATGATTTTAAAGTTCTTTGTTCTTTGGATAAATGACTCTAATGTTTTTTGCTTTTTTTTTTTGCAGGATGATGAAAATAGGCTCATTCGATTACTAAAATTAAAATCAGGACTATGGTGTAAGATTATTTAGTTTGGTGAGTCATTTTTTTTAGATATATATAACTCATTGTTGCATTTGTACAATAAGTAACTGAAAATTATAATTCCTATTTTTTCCTTTACACAATGAGTATAATAAAAAGGGTGGCTAATTTGGTTTTTAAGGAAATGGGTCAAAAAACGAAATTATTATTTATGGTTGAAACATTGTTGTAACATTTATTTTTTCGGTTTATTTTCTTAATGGCGCATTATTTCTTAAACTGATGAGGAACTAATTAAGAGGGTTAGTAATATCTCCATAAATGAAAGAGGTTACAAACACCAAAGCCGCTAAATGTCTTTGGGTGGGATGGTCGGATCACTTGTTTGTCTCTTAAAATGTTATCCGTTCGTCCAAGCTCAGAAACCCATTTTGTTTTGTATTATAGACTAGAATATGACCCGTGTCGTAACGGCCCGGGATTCGATCTTGCTATTTGTTAAGTGCCTTATTATTATGAACTAATTGCTTGTGCTAATTACAACATTGTATTTGTAATCTTCGAAAAATAAATAAAAATAATATTATAATTGTACAAATGACCGCCAGTCTTCATTTGTTCCCAGATGTTTCTGGCAGAGGATGTAATTGAGATCCTACTCACCCTCCTTTGCTTAATTTACTATACTCTGTGATGTATAGAAATTTGAAATTATTAATTTAATTATTCCAAGGCTTTTTCATGAATTTATGAATTTACTCCGAAGGGTCTATTTAATTTTCTAGACTCTAGTTATCTTCCCACAGTGTGAATCTCTGGTGTACAAAAGAATTTGACAATCTTATACTTGCGATTATATGACCGAAGCTTAGCCGGTGGAAGGATCCAAAAACTTTCCCAAAAGTTGTATTATTTATTCCACATTGGAACTCAAACGCATACTTATCATTAATCTAAACGATATATGTTAAGTCCCGTTTGGTATGAGTTGCAGTGGTACCCAAATGTAGCATGTGAGATATATGATGATGAGGATCACCATGTCACAATTCCTTCAATGTATGCCATGTGTTCATTCATGTTAGTGCCACGTGTTTATTCAGGTTGATAATTACATAGGTTTGAGCAGGCTAACATATGACGACGGGCTCATATGACTATCTACTGTCAATAATAATAGGGATATCTCAGTTCATATGCCCCAAGTTTATACTTTGGATTCAGTATATTTACTTTCCGAAATTACTGAAATCATTACAGACATCCATCCCTATTATCCACAAAAGATATAACAATGATTCTCCTTTTCGAAGTCATTCACTAACAATATGAATCCCAGTTTTACAACTCAATCACCAATGATATACTGAAAAATAATGGTGGAAATGTAGATGGATAGTTTCCAGGAAAGCTCCTTTCCATCTCTGGACTTCTATAAAGAATAAGCTATTGTTTATTTTGGGGCTAACATCTTGTTTTTGTTCCAGTCCAACTCCAATTTTTTCGTGAGGTTAGTCAATCCCACTTATAGATGAGCGGTACTTCCGTATGTGGAACTGCAAAGAATGTAATAAGTGAAGGTAAGTGTGTATGTATTTCTTCACCCAGGTGATAAAATTTGTTGTTCTTCCTACCTGCAATACGAAATCCCTTATGATGATATTGAAATCTCATATGTGCACGTTTCAAATATAGCATATTAGCTTAAATTATGTATCTTTAAGTTGTCCTACCTCTGGATAGTTTCTCTGTTGTAGTAGAATGAAATATGGATATCATTATCCGCTAGGTCCATGTCACTCGGTATTCCGTAGGCCTTCCTGTATTAATAGACAAAGGCATTACTAATCGACAATATTTTTCTACGATCTTGAGAACTGTAACATCCAGCTTTCCATAATTAATCTACATGGGCTGATTTGGAACTTGTGATTATATGTGATATTACCTTGGGCAAGCGCAACCACTGAATACTCTTCAGGAAAAAAGTAGTTCTGGTTGTCTACTTCTACGAATCAGTGAGTGGAAGAAAAAATGATTCATAATGAGAGCCATATTGCATAAGACCTTGATCAGTGCTAAAACTTATTAGGAGAAATGCTTACTTCATTATTTGTTGCATATTATGAAGATGTATATTTATATTTCTAATGCCTTAAAGATGTTATACATGGGCAGCAAAGCCTATGTAATACATTTAACGCACCAAAAAGCCAGTACAGGCAGTCCAAAGCCCTGACCTCCAAAATGCCACCACCGCTTTCACTCCTACTGGCACCAACCCCACAAAAGCAAGCATACATCCACATCTGTAGTGAGGATGACAAATTATACTTAAAATTAATGATTTACAGGGATCAATTAGCAACACAATAGTGTCATTATATCGTTGCCCTCAGTTGGACACTTAGGAGGACTAAAAAAAGTATGTAGTATATGCAATCTATTGCATATTACTTGGTGAAACTTGGTATGAATAGGCCTCATTATCACAATTTTCTACTTCCCTCACCTTCAGAGAAATTCTGTAAAAATAAAAATAAAAAAAATAAAATTATTCAACTTAAGATAGTACTGAATTAATTCATACTATCATTAAAAACCAAGTGATTTCACATCACTGAATTAATTGACATCACTAAAAACAAAGTGATTTTCACAAACCCCATCAAAATCCAAATTTTATATCAAATTCATAAACAATGAGGGCAGCGAAGTAAACCCAAAGAAGATTAAGAGCTTAAAAACATTTGATACTAAAATAAAGAAGATGATTCAAAAGAGATGTTTATTGTTAATTACCAGATTTCATGTCAATTCTATCAACATGTCCCGGCTCCCATACTTAGAGAAGAGACGTTCAAGATCTGTTCAAAACTCGCACAAAAAATAGGCCTCATTATCACAATTTTCTACTTCCCTCACTTTCAGAGAAATTCTTCAAAAATAAAATCAAATCAACAAAAATTTAAAACCCAGAAAAATTCAAGCAAGTCAAATATAAACCCTAATTCAATTTGAGGGTTGGATGAAGAAGGAGACTTAAATAGTTCTCTCTTATCTGAAGCTCTGAATTATCAAACAAAAAGAATTATAACAACACTGAAAACATGCTTGGTTAAGGTATCGACACATACATATAAGTACAAATTTATGGACAAAAACAGATAAGCACTTCCAAAGCGTGTCGTCGATCGTTAAAGAAGACCGAGTCGTCAGATTGGGGAAAGCACTTTTGTTTTCAGTGTTTTCAATATCATTGTGGCGTCAGATTGGAAAAACCATTAAAAGTGTGAAGGAAACAAAATAAAATTCAACAACCAACAATGACCAAAACAGTATTAAGATTATAGAGAAGTATTTGAATAGTCTGTATAATCTTACTAAAAATAAATACAAAGATGGATCATGATCCGGAAATGTTTCTTCAAAAAAGAATTTTAGTATGCGAGGATGAGAGACAAAGAGAAACTAGGGAAGGGTACCTAAGAAGCCCCGTGTTCATGAAAAGAAAAATCTTTTGGATAAACATTATATCAAAAGATAATCATCAATCGATTGAAAGAAATAAAAACCCTAAATATAAAATAATCCATACCTGCTGGGATGAATGCATCAACTGGAGGGATATGTCTTGAGAGAGCATGGTGAAGAAAGAAATGGAGAAACCTGGGAATATAATAACCTCTCTTGAGGTTTATGTAGGGATATTTCCAAGGGATATTGTTCTAGGTAACATATGAAATTTATTATGAATAAAGGTATAGATTGTTGCCAATGATGGCATTGTAAAAGGGTGAACAATTGAGACAAATCGTGGCTGATAATTGTTTTGTAACGGAAGAGGAGACTATGGGAAAGTATTGATCTAGGACGTTGGATGAGACCTTAAAACATGGGTTCATTTTCAGCCACGATTTGTCTTTTGCATTTCAGAGGAATTGGGGTCGTCGATTGCTGAAAAAGACCCATTCAAAGCCATCGGATGGTTAAAAAACCATTTGTTTTTGTAAGATAGATGATTCTTCTGACTAATTCACTTTTATAAATTATTGATGATTCAATAAAATAATAATTTAATAACATATGAAAATGGTAACTTGGACTTTTTATACTTTTAAGACATCCCTTAACATGATAGTTAGGATGGGAAAAGTAATTTGTATCCCCCAATTAATATGCATATCCCCTAATTATGGGTTTCTAAAAAAAGTAGTCATAATTATTGAAGTGATCTCTGGCTGATGCAGGAAGGTCAGATATTTTTCTCTTTGTAAAGACTGTTAGAATGGAAGCATATAAATAGTGTTAGAGCATTGCTCAGTCGAACTCGCATGCATTGCTATCTCAAGCATGTTTGTCGATGTTAGTGATCAAAACTATAAGTCTTGATTTCTAGTCTACTATAGCTAAGTCTCGGACTAGGATAGAAAGTGTAGTTGAGCTCAAGAACTCCATAGCGATAATCATACAAGACGAAGAACTACTCAAGGAACTGGTAGAACTTCATCGACTAAAAGGTATGTGGAGACTTGAACTTATATATCACCCAAAAGTCTATCTACTATATCTCATATCTTGAGATAAAAGTCGTTTTACTGTATAGACTTTGATTATACACATTTGCTATTTCGACCCGAGTTTATCTCGCCTATCTATTTCTCGAAATATGTGTTGGTAAGCTTTCGCTTTGGCCAAGTTCATCTTTACCTAGTGACGAAAGTCATATTATGTTTCAATTACTTGAAAATGGCTTTGACGAAAAATAGTTTGTGAATAACAACTATATAACGTCCTCTAAGAATGTTTCAATGATTGAAATGAGAGTTTAGAATATATAACCATTGTTGGATATAAGCATTGTGTGGTAACACATATATGTATAAGTCCTTATTCCTTGAACCAAAGTATGCGTACTTTGCTGCTCAGGAAAACCGGAACCCAGTCCGCGAACTGTCGGAGGTTCTCGTCCCGAGAAAATCTGTTGGAGTGAATCAAATCGTTTTTGCATCAATTGTGTCTTGTATACTTCTATAAGATCAAAGCAATTGAACAACTCTCTAACTAGTTCATTTGAGTCATTTGAACTTGTTATGGTGAAGAAGAATATGGTTGATATGAAAGTGCTCATATGGTTAACCATTTGGTTAACTATTGTTGAACCAACGAATGTACATGTTTGGGTATGGTTACACAAACCTAAAATCGTGCATTTCATTTGTGTGTAACAAGCTAAGTTTTCGATATAACGGTCGAAAGATATTAGCTTGAATCTAATCAGATTTTCATCTAACAGTGAATATTGAATGCTTTGTTACTAAGCTAATATTGATTGCAAACCCTGATTTGAAAGACTATATAAGGGAGAACTCTAGCAACTAGGAAACCTAATCCCCACACCTCCTGTGTGATACTAGTTGTATTATCTAGAGTCGATTCTCCTTTAACCTTAGGTTTCTTCGAGACCCTGTAGGTTAACGACTTGAAGACTTCATTGGGATTGTAAAGCCAGACCGATACTACTTTCTTGTAGTTGTGTGATATGATCTTGTTGATTCTATCGTGTTGAGTACAATCGTAACAATTGGCTTGAGATTGATATCTCCAATAGGTAAGATATAAAAGTAATCACAAACATCTTCGTCTCATCGTTTGTGATTCCGCAATATCTTCTTTCGCCGCGTCGATTAAGATTATTGTGAGGTGATTGATAATACTGAGCTGTTCTTCGGGAATATAAATCTGGTTTATCAATTGGTTCCTGTTCACCTTGATTTATCAAAAGACGGAACAAAACTCGTAGGTATTTCTGTCGGAGACAGATTTATCTATTACCGTAGAATTTTCTGTGTGATACAGATTTTTTTATTAAAGTCTTCGACTTTGTGTCGTAACAACTCTTAGTTGTGTGTGAGATCAGCTAAGGGAATCAAGTGCGTAGTATCCTGCTAGGATCAGAGATGTAAGGAGCGCAATTGTACCTTGGATCAGTGTGAGATTTATTGGGGTTCAACTACAGTCCAGACAAAAGTTAGTTTGTAGTAGGCTAGTGTATGTAGCGGCTTAATACAGTGTGTGATTTCCGAGTAACCAAAACATCCCAATACGAAAAGGGGTACTGCCAAGTTCCGCTAAACCATATATGAACCGTCCAACGGGTTCTGGTTGAGCTTGAGAAACTATGTCACTTGTTGCCACTAATGCAACGATGTATTGTCGTCGTCTCCGGATATGGTTGGGCCCTTGAATAAAACCATTAGTATAGCTCAAGAAACACATAATGTACCGTCCACCTCGAGTTGGCCTTCACTTTTGAGCAAATTAACGGCTTTTGTACTATACATATTAAATTTTTCCAGTCCCCCAACAAACAAGAAATACAAAATGATTTTAGATTGGGAAAATTAAGCAAATAAATTCATAGTGTAAACAAGATAGGTAGAGATATAGGAGAGCCTCTGTCGGTTGAAGAGCAAACTAAGCATATTAACTATGTTAAGAATATTGATAATGAAGATGACACCGAAATGTTCCGCCGAGCAAATGCTGAACTAAAGAGGCCTCGTAGTCGTGGAGGTAAAAGCCAAACGAGACGATGCTGCTAAACAAAGTCGGGTTGGTGGTCGTGGTCATGAATGAATTTTTACTTTGTTCCTTTATGTGTTAGACAAGTATTTTAAGGTTAATGGTTGGACAAATGTTTTTTTATGGATGTTCAAATATTTTTTTATGGTTGGTTGGACAAATGTTTTTTGTTTGTTTGGATAAATGTTTGATTCCGAGTTATTGAATGAATGCTTTGCTTAGTTATGTTATGTTATGTTATGCCTTAATACATTAGTCATCGGGGTTTTGATGCTTATAAAGTGACGACCAAACCAAGGTCGTCACCCTTTATTTTAGCAGACCGACGACCCTGGCACCATAAATAGTGTATTTACCATGGTTGGCATGTTAAGAACATTACAACCTAGACAACTATATCTTAGTCGTCATCCTTTTAAACCACTACAGTGCCGACTAAATGTTAATGGATGTGACTATTTCCTGTGTGAAAAGTTTCTAATAGTTGGCATGTTAAGAACATTACGACCCAGACAACCATGTGTTCGTCGTCATCATTTTAAACCACTACCATGCGGACTGAATTTAGATGGATTCAGCTATTTATGTGTGATAAAATGCCAATAGTCGTCAAGATAACAATATTACGACCTAGACGACCATTCGTAGTCGTCATCTTTTTAAATAACTTCCATGCCGACTAAGGGTTGTTGATTATGACCATTTCCCATGTGCAAATATGCTATCAGCCGTCGGGGAACAAAAAAACTATCCTGACGACTATAACTAATTGGTATTGTAAGGAAAAGTAAACCTTGACGAAGAGTTTAAAATTCAAAACTTTGCAAGTATAATTGCATTGATTAGTTATCCGAATGGTTAGATTTGGGCACTATCCTATAAATATGCTATTTTTCTCTACAAAATAGCGCACATCTTTTTTCATATACCCTACAAAACTCATTTCATCATCTACTCTTTCTAACCCTTTTCATGCCTCTATGTACAATTATGACATCATTTGATTCAAGTGAAGATTTGTCCATAACCAAAACATGGTACGTCGAAAGTTGAGTTGTAGATATATCCCCTGTAAGGGTACAACCAGAAACCTTTTGGGCGAAGATTTACAACCAACATAGGCAAGATTATCGGAATCCAAAGAGAAGAAGTCTTCAACAAATTCATGATAGGTACCAAGTTATCCAAAAAGGCATATGTGATTTTATATCTATCCAACAACGGATCTTCAATCTAAGCTTGTCCCCTCAACAATTTGTAAGTATTTTTAGAGTTTATTTCATATAAGCTAAAAGTCGTAAAAGTGTGCTACTTGGGGGAAAAGGAGAAAGCATTCACACTTAATGAAAGCTATCATTTCATGGTATCCAAAATTCCGGAGAATGAATCGCACGTAGTTTCCTCCAATGAAGATCGATAGTTTTTGAAGTTTTTGTGTTGATTTTGTGGGTAAATCTCTATGTAAACCTTCATGAGACTATATCTCATCCACTAGGGTCGACTAGGAGTTCAAAGGCTTGATGCGCATGCTAAGTGCATCCGCGATGACCACGAAAGTAGTTAGATTTTATGTTTCAATGAATGTACTGACCACTATGGCATGAATAAAGTAGATAACACCTACTGATATTCATTTTTTTGTTGGGTATAAATAAAAGTCGGCAAAGTTTCAACGGCCACAACCTACCGACTAATCCGGGTCGTCATTTTCTGAAATTACAACCTTGACGACTACAATTTAGCCGGCAGGTTAAGAAATTATTACCTTGCCGACTAATGAAGCATTTATAAATTTCTCTGTATATATATAAAAACTCATTTAGTTGGCATTTTTGTTTATAATAAACATGACGGCTAATGATGGTCGTTATCTTCCGGATTAGTCGACCTTGCTGATTTTTCATACTTTTAGTTCTCAAAGTGTTGATTTATTCTGTAATTTTGAGATTGAAACCATTAAACATCTTTATAATCCCCTTTTTAAAAGTATTTGACTAGTGCGGGTTCACCACATAGATAGCTCCTTGGTTGTTCTTAGTCATTCTCATATGGGTAACTACATGTTAAATTTTCCTTGGGAACCTGCTCCTACTCAGTTCTTGAAATTAAATATTTATGCTTCATATAATTTTAAATCTTTGTTAGCTGGTATTGGAATTATAACTAGAAATTTTACAGGGCATATGTCATGGGAAGGGGATCACTGAAAAGAACTATAAATGCCCAACAAGCTGAAGCCAGGGATATGTTAGAGGCTATGTAAATAGCAGCAACAAATGGTTGATATAATGTTAGTTTTGAAGCAGGCAATCTGGGTATCAGTTCCTTTCTACAACAACAAACTAATCTATGTCAGTAACAATGTTTACCTCTTCTTAGAAATTGTATAAATATATATAAAATAAATCATGTGTGATCTTCTGAGTTTGTAATTAGATCTTATAATAAGGCTGCAGATGCAATAGCAAAGTCAGCTCGTAAACATAATCTACGTAGGGAATGGTGGTTCAACCACCTGAAACGTTAATTCCTTATATAAATCATGATGTAAGAAACATGCTTATGTAATATATATGTTTGCTCTTTGGTTAGAAAAAAAATAATAAAGAATGAGTCACCATACCCTAAATAATTATAAACAACTTATCAAAGAGTCAGTGGCTAGACTGTAGAGGATGACTTGAGCCAAGGGCCAAGACCCATTTCCCCCGAGTAAAAAAATCTTTAATTAATTTCGTAGACTCAAAGAAACAACAATTTTATCGTCTGATCCACTTACCTTTGACTCTTAAAAACTAAATCAGGCGATTCATATCGAAACTAAATCAACAAGGTCTCACTAATCGGGTCCCGCAGTCTCAAGGGAGCTACATAGTGACCAGCGTTGGCGCTGGAATGACAAATGAGTGATATTATGACCATATAGCGATGGACACTCTATCGCTCGCTGAAAAATCTATCGTGTATGCCTATATGTTAAAATTAACATATAGGCATGTATGTTTGGCACTTTAACAAATATATATGATAAAATTTGACGTTTGACATGTGCATGAGAATTTGCCTTAGAAATGGGTTTTATTCATTTTCACTTTAGTAACGAGTTTTATTCACTTTCACGATAATAAGAATGAGTCCCCATATCCTAGAATAATCATAAACAACTTATCTAAGAGTCACTGGCTAGACTATAGAGGATGACTTGAGCCAAGGGCCAAGACCTATTTCCTCCCAAGTCAAAAAATCTTTATAATCTGTATTCATTTCGTAGACTTGAAGAAACAACATTTTTGCCGTCTGATCTACTTACCATTGACTCTTAAAAACTAAATCAGACGGTTAATATTAAAAAATAAATCAACAAGGTCTCATTAATCAAGCTAGTGGGTCCCGCAGTCTCAAGGGAGTACTGTAAGTCACATAAAAACGTGGTACCGAAACGGGCCACAAGACGAATCCTTGTTTTTCATCTCACTAAACAAGAGAAGAGGAATTTTAATTTAATTTTTCTAAACACAAATTTCTTTCTTCTGTAAATCGGAAATTATTTATTTATTTTTATCAAATCAATCAATGAATTAGGGTTTGGAGTATCATCATGGCAATTTCTCTTGCGAAGCTTACTATCCTCCTCGGAGCAGGTCAGTACTACTACTATCCCCTGTTAGGTTTTTTTTTTTTGTTTTTCTGATTGATTGATTGAGTGAATTGATCGAGCTTAAAGTGAGTTTTTTCCTGTGATTTCTGTTTATTTTTTTCTGTATTTGGTTAGTTAAGTAGTAGTAACTGATAGAGATGATTGTTTTCTGTATTTCTGTTTATTTTGAACATCCATACTGCTTATGAAAACAAAATGCAAAACCTAGAATTTTGGTGGTTTTTTAAACTTGGCTTAGGAGGGGGAAGAATTTTCGCTTTGTAGGAGTAAATAATAGATGGGGAAAAGGAAGGGAAAACAAGCTTGGGAGACTCTGTGAATACCCCTTGTAGCATCAATGTGAAGGGAGAAACTGGCCTGGGAGATAGCATGGGGCATAGGCCATGGGGAAGGGGTAATTGGACACCAAATAGCTTAGGTTGAAAATATGTGTGGTTGTTGAGGAATTATGCTGTGAATGAATGCTGAAACTAGGAAGCATGGATGAGAATTTATTAGGTTTTGTTTTTTCCGCGGGTTGTTCTCTAGCATATTGTCATGATTGGTTAGAGATGTACATAAGTAAGTGCTAGGTGTAAGTTCCGCTGTAAACTTGTAATGCACGGACATGCAGTTGAAGCCTCATTAGGTTTGTTTTGTCCATGGTTGCATATGGAAATTGACATTGCTTGACACTCCACATGGACCACACTGGTGAAGTTAGAGATGCATTACTACTTACTAGTAAATCATGTTGTAATGCATGGACAGATAGCAGCAGACGGATTGCAGTTTTACTAGTAGTACGTGTTTGTCGTAAGTTACATTGGCCTTGGGTTTTCTTAGTATGTTGATGGTCATTACGTTGCTCGCGACCCTCGGGTTTCTTAGTCTGTTAATGGTCATTACATGGGCTGTGGGTTTTCTCGGGAAGTTACAATTGCCTTGTTCTTTCATCAGTCTCACTTGTAAACCAGATTTCCTATAAGATAGTTTTGTTCTTTTGTTTCTTCTGTTCCAACAATTTTGAAGATTACGGCATAGATGGCCTGGGTTCAGTTGGTTATTATATTGACTATTGCTTGGATGGGAATTAAAATTTAGCTAAGCATGTCTGGTGCAGTATTTGTCTTCCCTTAACTGGATTTCTTATTGTATTTATCTATCAGGTGTAGTTGGGTCTGTCTTAACTCAGGAAGGACACACACGTGATTTCTTATCTGGAGCTTTCAAGGTATTGTTACACTGGCATTTCTATCCAGGGTAGTTGCTGATACACAAATCATACTGAAATCATGGTTTAGATAAACGTTCTGACTAAACGTTATTGCTTTGACTGGTTATTTTTTTTACTCTTATCTAAATTGTGTTAAATTTTTTCTATTAGTTGTAATTACTTTTGGTCCTATCTTTATGGTGTATATTAACCAATGTGTGTTCCTTAACGTGTTTCCTTATATTTCAGATTTTTGTGAAGCAAATTAAGAGAACGGATGATACTTCTTCGTCATCTAGATCAAAACCACAAAATGAAGCGCTGCTAGCTCAGGTTAGGATGTTGCATATGCTATGTTGTGTCATTTAGATTTAGTTGTTTCTTTATATTACGGCAACTTTTTTAATTTTCACGGTATTTTCTTGTATTATGCTCGAATTTTGGAAGTTAGGTTTCTTATGAAATGTCACAAGTTGATATTGACGTACATTTTTTAGTGTCACGTAGTACGGCCACCCAAAATATTGGAACTATTGTAAGTCGCTATGATGGTCATAAACTCTCTACGTCTACCAGTCACTGAAATATCCCTAGTCACTTCTTTAATGTAGTCCTCCTGCTAAAGGAGGGGATAGTTGCTCCATTTCTGTTGCTAGTTACAATAGGAATACCTCCAGTATATGCTGCCTATGCACCGATACCAAAAGCACTCCATGAATACTAAGGTTTATTAAGGCTTCTTGTGAATCTAGTTATGCTGTTTAGTATTTCATTTGAAAGTCAATATGGACTAGGAAATATCCTGCAAACTATTGTTAACAGTTGCTTTTTTTATGCATCTAATTCAAAGTTCATAAGGCTCATTCGCACATGTTGTGTGTGCATCATTAAGAAAATTTATCTTTTCGACTTGATGACAGACCATATGGTTATTTTGCAGGTCAACAATCTGCGTCAAGAGCTGCAACTGTTGGCATATGATAATAGCCCAACAATTATAATGACAGAGGGTAGATCAGGTCAGAATAGAATTCTTAGAATTATATCTACTATAATGAGAGAGATACTATAAGTGCTATTGTTGTTGTTATTCAGTTGTGCTGGTTTTCCTTATACTCTTGCGGTATCTAATGTGACTATGAACTATTGTAGCACCTCTTGTTTACCTTATACACGGAGCTACCGTGATTTCACTTTGCTAGAGATCTTCTATGTTTATATGGTTTTATGATATGGATTTTCAAAGTTCTTTGTTTAATTGGGTGAATTTAGGTAAATCTGGCGTGTTTTATATATTAGAATCACCTCTCTTTGATGAGAGGTGCTATGTGAGTATGCATTTTCAAAGTCAGGAAGTTATCCGCGTAAAGAGACCCTCGTAGAACGGTTTCCACTTTTTGCGTATCCCTATGTTAAGTCCCAATTTAATAAATAGACTCAGACTCACAGAGTCAGCATGCGCTTCTCAGTTATATATTTTGGAAGTTCTATAATACCATCTCTTTGTTAAGGTGCTGGTATTTAAAAAAAAAAATTAACCAGGGTTCATCATGCAGGTGGTTTAAGCACCTACGGGCCCCCACTTGTTATTGTCATTGTTTTAGGATATGGTATCATATGGTGGAAGGTAAGTCCATTTAACTGGATACTAATTTGAGTGATGGTTTCGAACCTTTGAGTTACTGGCTAACTGCATAATGAACCACATACATCCTTAGTCAACTCTAATTTATGTGTTTTCAGGGATGGAAGTTTTCTTCATTGATGTACGCCACAACACGCGATTTAAATGATTCTCGCACATCTGTAGCCAAACCACTTGATCATCTTTTTACAGCTGTCAAGGTAAGTTTAGGTTTATTAAAACATTGTCTGATTTAGATTGAAGTTCTCATGAAACTAAGACTTGATCTTACACCTCGAACATTTTTCAATGCCGATATTGACCTTCTTGTTGATTTCTCACATAAAGTGTTGAGGGACACTCTCTAGTAGTTTATGGTGTCTTACATGGCAAGCAGTTATATTCTAGTTTAAAAATGTACCACCTTTTCATGGTACATTTATGTTGATTAGCTTTATGAAATATGAAACTAAGGGAACATGATTTTGTGCTTTTCGTCGTCATTGGACTGGTTTTGATTGCAGGTTACAGAAAATAAATTATCCGCAAAAATCAATGATGCTGATGCAAAATTAGATGACTCTATGACAAACCTATCTGCAACAAAAAAAGAGGTAGCTTAAGTTTAGCATTGTGTCTCAATAGGTATGATACTTCTCTTTGGTAATGTTATTTGCAGAGGAGACTTACATAAGTTGTGTGATTAATTATAGTTCGGGACCATTACTGGAGATACAAATAATTTTTCCAAGAAGCTCCAAGTAGTTCGTGATGCAGCCTTAAATCTGGTAGCTTTTCTTGCCAGCTTCTTCGAACATGACTCTCTCCCTGTATTTTTAGTAAGTGTTTGTAGTTTGATTTAAGAAAAAATTGTTTCATTCTTATCGTGTTTCAGGGATCCAAAGTTGAAAGTTTTGAAGTGAAGCAGGTATGGTTTTATTTTTATTTTAAGAAAAGATCATAGAAGTGTATAGAATGTGTAATTATGTTTTGATGCTCTTATGCTTTGATGCTTCAGGAGATGGATTATGGAGGGATTCACTACTTATGTAATTACGTCGTCGATAATGAGGCAAAGGTTCAACCATTTATTCAGGTATGGATCTAACTTCTTCAAATGTTTGTGCCTTTTTTTTATGGATGCCGTCTTTTACTTGTATAGTTGAAAAAGCTAAAACCTAACTTGGCATCCTCAACATAAACAACTTCAGGGGATTGCTTTTTTAAGATTTTGCTTTCATAACTAATTTTATGGATCACCTTCATTCTGAAGTGCACGACCACACTGACCTTTCCGAAACGAACTTCTGATAATTAGCCCTTTACCTTGTAATTGTAATAACTTATCTTATTTGTACTTATTTTTCATGAGTTCATACGGGGAAGCATACTCTCCTTGTGTTATTATTGTTACTAATCTTATTGTCATTGGTTGGCTGTGTGATCTTTGTAGGGATCCCAGTCTACTTCCAGGCCAGCTCTAGAACTTCCTCAAACTACACCTACCCCAACAGTAAGTCTATTTCTGTCCACAGAGCTTTAGTTTGTGCTGCTTGCCGAAGGATCACAAAATTCCAGGTGATCCCACTGGGGTCTACCTTTGTGGAGTTCTTTTGAGCATATTCAGCTTTTTTATGTATTATTTTGGACATGGCTGAATTGTGTTTAGGTTGTAGGTTAACTTCTTGTTGAAAAGAAAAGAAAAAACATACATGCACTTTGTTTCTTCATTTCCAATTGTTTTCATTTGAACAAGCACATGTGTTATTGCAAACAAAAATTTAAGTTTCGCTTGATCATAACCTGTTGATTGGGCTTGTTATTGGTGTGTAGTCTTTCTACGGAATAGTTGTGGCTGGAATGGGGTTTGAAGTTTTTGGTTTGCTACCGATGGTTTTAAGGGATTACGTTTTTCAGTTTTTGGTTTCGACGAAAAGTAGTCACAGTTTTTCTCAGTCACTTCCATGCCCAAGTGCACAACCACACTGACAATTTCAAAATGAACTTCTGATAATTAATAATTATCCTTTTGACCTTGTTATCTTACTTGTACTTACCATTCATGACTTCATACTCTGGGGACTTCTTGAAGTAGCACTCACCTTGTGTTATTATTGTTACTGATCTTACTGTCTGATCTTTCTAGGCATCCCCGTCTACTTCCAAGCCAGCTCTAGAACTTCCTCAAACTACACATACCCGAAGAGTAAGTCTATTTCTGTCCACGGTGCTTTAGTTTGGGCTCCTTGGCCGAAAGATAAAAAAATTCTAAGTAATCCCACTGTGCTCTACCTTCGTGGAGTTTTTTATTTGGGCATATCTGAATTATTTTTAGGTTGACCAGGGAATAGGTTGATTTTCTATTGAAAAGAAAAAGTGTATTTGCACTTTGTTTCTTTGGTTTCAATTGTTTTAATTTGAACAAGCACATGTGTGTTATTGCAAACATAAAGTTCAGTTTTGGTTGATCATAACCTGTTAACTGGGCTTATTCTTGCCACAGAATAGTAGTGGCTGGAATCGGGTTCCAAGAATAACATCTTCTTTTTCCAACATCTAATTAATTTGTTATGCAGCTGTTGCATGCTACCTCTATGCCGGCTACCTCTATGCCGGTGGGACTTTTATCTATTGAAACACCCTCTCCATCTACTCAGGCATGAAATAACTTCTTCAAACTTTCTATGTTATTATGCTGTAATTTCTTGTTTGAAAATGTAGGGTTTGTGTTTCATGATTTCATCATATATTGTCAAATTTCGCGCATATTCTTTTTTAGAATGAGTATCCCTATTGTTTTCTTATACTAATGATGTGCACTTATGGACATGTTAAACTCTTTAGGGATCACCATCCATTTCCCCGCGGATTGTTGAACTTCCTCAAGTTACATATACCCCCAGAGTAAGTTGTCATTTTTATATTAATGATTAATAGAGAAGAATAAATTTGTGTTTATATTGTTGAAAAATACCCCTTTGTAAAAAGAAACTTTGAGTTGGTTACAAATCCTTACTAACTTCTTATTTCTCTTATATTATCTTGCTGGTGCAGATTCTCTCCTTGCCACCGCAACCACCAACTCCACCTTCATCTAATGCTAGTGCATCTACGAAGCGGACTTTCTCCTTGCCACCAGAACCACCAACTCCATCTTCATCTAATGCTAGTGCATCTACGATCAGTGGCCTGTTCGGATGGCGGCCTTTCAGCACTAGGACGTCAAGCTAATTATAGGGTCTTGTATATGAGGCACTCCACTTTCTTTCAGTGGATGCATATTGAGATTATTTTTCGTTTCTTTTGTCTTAGATGTTCTTAGCAGAGATAGCGCTCGACTATGGAAGGTTGCCCAGAGCACTAAATTTTTGTAGATTCGAATCAAAAATGCTGAAGGAAAAACTGTGTTATAAAGAATCACACATTCTGAATGTGTGATTATTATCTTCACAGCAGAGATTGTACTCTCAGTAGACAAACTGTGAAGTAAACACTTACATATTGAGAAACTGTTTCTCTAATTAAAAACATTAATATCAAGTAAGAGCAGCAATGAACAGGCACTCATCAAAAGTGTTCTGAAATTAGCCATTGTGAAATTGCATACTAAATGGAAGAACAAAAAACCTAAAGAAAAACTGAAGCCTCAAAGAAGTTCCTACTTCAAGTAGGGTAGTAGAAATCATCGTACTCGATAGATGGTGAACGACCATCAAAGCTCTTCAAAGTGATAACACCTAATGCAAATATCATGAGAAGAACTACAACCCAACCCATGAAAGCCATCCATTTCCCTCCATTGCCGTTCCATTCACCAACAACCCGGTCTTTCTTCTTTTTCTTCTTGTCTACCTTTACATTCCTCTCCACAGATGACAAAGAAGACGACGATGAAGAACAATTACAATAATCATCCTCCGAACAATTAGAATAATCATCCTCTGAACAATTACAATAATCATACTCAGAACATTCGCTGTGAACATCATCGGAATCCAAGGATGAACGTGAAGAAAACAAACGTCTTTGTACTCCGCTTTCTTGAATCAAAACAGAAGAAGAGCACCCACTTTGAATATGTTCGTCTTTTTCTTCTTGCTTGCCCATTTTACTTGCACTCTCTAATGCATCATGCAATGACCTTCCCTTAAACTTGCCACTTCTCATACAGTCTTTTCTCTCGCTAAGCATCTCCAATACTGCCAAATCATTCGTTCTCACATTCCATTCCTCTTCTTCCTCGGACTGTTTAGGGTTCTGTTGAAGAGATGGTGGAGAAGAATATTCAAAGAGTCCAAGTCCTTCATCTTCTGGTACTTTGACATCATTATCCATTGTGTGATAACAATGTTTTCGCCGCTGAGAGTTGGTTCGTTTAATAGAATCCCAGACTTGTTCCAAGTTATTGAATTTCTTGTGAAGTTTATCATTCACAGCAGAGCCATTACCACCACCGTTCTGGATATTTTTATGCATGGTCATGGCCGTAACTTCCAATCCTGATCAAGAGATGGTGAGAAAATGATGGGAAAAAAAAGAAACTACCCGCCACGTTTCAATCTGATTTTCTACTTGAAATTTTGATTCTGTTCGGACTTGTTTGACTGGCACCCGTTCAGTAACCAATTAGAGCCAACTGTTGGTTATTAGTGGCGTCTTTATAACCAAAAAGATATTTGATTTTGCTTTTATAACCGATTCTTTAGAGAATATAAAAACCGATTTCTTGGATGATGATCGGGTTCTCCAGAATCAAAGCTCTGGACTCTATTGTTCTGCTGCTCTGGCCACTCTGCATATTTATGTGTTGTGATTATTTCCTGTTTGGAAATTTACCATAAATTGATTGACCATTAAACAGAAACACCCCATCTGCAAATCAGAAGCAAAAGTGCTGAGTTTGGAATGCTAAAACACCCCATCTGCAAATCAGAAGCAAAAGTGCTGAGTTTGGAATGCTAAGATGGTTATATATATGGAAACAAGTTGTGACTAATCTCTGATGTTTGCTTTTCTTGATACATTTCAGAGCTTCCGTAAAGTCACCACATCCAAAGAGGACATGGTCACCAAAATGGTTAAACAATGAGTTCAAAGTTAAAAGAAAACCATTTGTTCCAACCAAAATAAGCCGCAGTCGCATAACATTGTTCATGTCTAGTAGCCTTAACCCTAAGCTTCTACTTTTAACTTGACTCAGGTGCTGATACGTCCTCTATTATACCCTTTCCATCCATGACATCATAGAAGAAGAAGTTCTTGATCGGGTCCCCTTTGCCAGAGACCATTTTGATAACTTCCTGATAAAAGAAAATACGAGGCGCTTTAATTATACTTGCTAACATTTAGGACGGGAAAAACAAAACAAAAAACAAAGAAACCGTGGAATTTGATTCCACAACATAGTACCTGGCCAAGAATACCACCGATGATTGCGCAGACTGGTGGGTGTTCAATATTACCAACCAATAATCTCTCTAAGAGACTATCTGGTATTTGGGATTCATTCACAGACTGCACATTTAAATATATGACAAACTTGTGTGAGATGATTAGAAGGTTTGCATACAATAAGGAGAATATTATAAATCAATAAACAAATCACCTGCTCCTCACAAAGTAGCTTCTTCAATTTCAACACATTAGGGAGATCTGCAATTGAAGTTTCACCAGGTGTACGCCCTTCATCATGTTCAAACTTTTCTATAACTGCATGTAGAATGAGCACCCACCATCAGATGATTGATTCTTTCACAAAGACTACAAATTATAAGCTAAGATCTAACTTATTTGAAAGAGAAAAGCCCTTACCGAACTGCAACTTACAGTCTATGGCATCTGGCACTCATTTTTCAACTAGGATAAAGAGAAAATAAAGCAATTATCACATACCTCTCATGGCGAAGTAAAGCTTTGACGCCCTCCTAGGAAGAGATTTCCAAGGTACTGCAACGGCTTCCTGCCATGACAAATACCACGAGTTGCATTCACATTATTAGCAGCAGAATATTAATTCCTTGAAGGTAGAAACCCAAAGTTGTCTATCTGAATGAGATACCAGGATAGTGGCCTGTGGGTTGTGTGCGTGTGTTGATGGAGCGGTGAGAGGTGGAAAGTACCAAGTTTTAGGTAGGTTAAAATCCCTTGGGTAGATGGAGCAGATTCAGTTCAGTAATATATAGAAATAACCTATTATATGCAAGGGTTTCCATTCCAGATTCCGTGCATGAGATTCTCTGACAGGTGTGTTGTAAAATCAACAGTTCCTTTCTTCGTTTCTACAAAACCTATTTTATGACCTAAACAAGATCATGGAAGGGTCCCAAGAGGATGTATCACACATTTATCTGTTTAGCAGTATGCAGCAACTGGCAGTAGTTATTGTCTTATTGACATTGTGATCTAAAATGGTAATTTTAATAATTTCCTAGAACAAAATAATCACATTGCCACTTCTCAAAAAGAACATATCACAAACCAACTAATCGACTAGTTGGATTGACATAACTTTTTGTTAATGAGAGTCGACGATAACCGCTTACCTCAAAACTTGAATACTGCAATCGGCATTCAACAGTTTCTTCAAGCTTTTTCTGCAGTAACGATATTAAACATCAGTTCTTGTACCGGGAAAACTTTTGTCACAGCGCAACATATGAGAAAAACACAAGTATCTACCATTTGTGAGAAAATCTAACAGGATTACCAAATGACAGAAAATTTAACAACTCTGCACTAAGAAGCTGTTAAGGATGTGTAATGCTGTTGACTTGTGCACTCAACTACCATCACATCAATAAACTTATTTTTACAGGATTACCATATAGCAGGTCTTGGACTCATGGTGGTAGTTAGATAGCTGAACCACCAAAAACTGATCATGAGATCGATATAAGAGTGAGCCTCAAAAGACCAGAACAGCCTTTTAAAGCTGATTACTCAATCATTATCATCTATACCTTCTGAGCTAAGCCATTTCGGGTGAATGTCTATGAAACGGCTTACTACTAATACTACAGAATGAGCTGCATCATGATGTGTATAGTAACTTTATAAGCAACAACAGTCTGTGACAAGAAAAAGTTGGTCTAGTTAAGAGTTCAAAAATAAGATCAGCAACGATATTATGCAGATGTAACCTTCTAGTTGCTGTTATAGTAATGTATTAAATGTGAACTCCTCTATTTCCCACATGTGCATTGTTGAGATGATAAAAAACGGAAGATGTGAGATTCTAGAAGAACAAAGAGGGGCGGAACAAAAAATGAAGCAAGGAAGAGTCAGATAGGTAGGGAAACACGATTGGCACCTGAGCATAGGAATAGTTGTGCAAATCGACGAATATTTCACCACACGAGTCCCTACAATCAACCGTGTAAAAAGCGATTCGATTTGGTCTCTTCCTACAAATTTCATTGATCCTTTTCTGAAACAGAAGCAAAAATTACAAAAGAAGATTAATGATGAATCACACGAGTACAAATCACTTCACTTTCTGAATTGCAGAATCATTCAGAACTACCAAAGGAAAAACATGAGACCATACTTTAGTTGCAAGAGAGCATCGACCAACAACCACAGCGCTGAACTTGTCGTAGAACTCTCCATCAAAAGTTGACAAATTACCTACACAATAGTATTAAGATCTCAGTACTTTGTCATCTAAACTTTAGCATATTCAATCTAATACCACGACAAATAAAACACTAATTTATCAAAGAAACGTGCCTTTTTCTACTGAGACATGAACCATGGGGTTAAACTCTCTTAATCCATCACAACAAACTTCAGCTACAGATTTACCATCCCACATATTCTCATCGGGAGTGATTAAGAAATTTGCCCACATTGATTCTTCAGTAACCATACAATCATCCATCAATGTGACACTCCCAACTCCTGCTAATACGATATTCTTGCAAAACTAAAACAACAACCGCAACACAAAACAAAAGTGAATCCAACATCCACCCAAACCCACGATTTTGAACAGCTAAAACTAAAATCATCAGAAATTTAAAAAGAAAAAAGTTATTACCTCAACAATTGTTCCACTTATGCCAGTAACCAATATATGCGACTTACTCAACCTAGAAAATTAAACAAAGTGCTTGTTTTCTCAGTAACTCCACTAACTCGTGCATTTGTTTTGGGGTGAATTGTACCCGAGTCAATACTGATTCAACCCCGATTCATCAAAAAATACTAATCTAATCTATTCAAGAGCAAATGATTTCAGTAGAGAATCGAAATGGGTTATACCTTCTCTGAGCATCAACACCCCAGACACGGATTTGACGATCATAGAGTGCTGTTTCCTGTTCTGTTAGTTCCTCGCCGTCCATTTTTAACCTTAAACTGCTCCAAATAATGAAATCAGAAATTTATAGAACAGATTAATGAAAATATCAAACCCTAATAGAGAATCAGTACACAAGAAGAAGAATGAGAAATTTAGAAACCCTAGTTTAGGGTTTAAACAGTGCTTTGCTTTACCGCTTCTTCTTCTTTTTCGTGGAGGAATTTCGGAGCGGTGAAGTATTTTATTTCCCGGTTTGGACTCGAAAGTTAAAAATTCCCCTTACCCCGTAAAAGTACTGTATATAGCGCAAAATTACTAAATATACCCTTGGCAGATCAAGAGCCGTCGGACCCTGAGTGCTCCGTCCTCACCTCTAATCTCAGCCTAAAAAAATTAATCTCCGCCGATCGCCACCCTCAACCCTCGGAAAAGCGGCTACTATTTGCTCTTATTCTTTTGAGTCATGGATGTAGAATTTTGATGTAATTACTAAAGGAATTTGAGGGACATGAGAATTGATACCATATGATGAGGATGCCTTGAGAACTACTCCTAAAAAAGAGTAATGGGAGAAACTTGCCTGGAGAATATGGGAATTAGCACTTGGCTGGTTGCAGAAGACTCGAGATGAAGAGCGGGTCTTCTTTGATCATCGCCTCCGTTATTGGTGTTGCTGTTGTTGCGTAGTGATGATACTTCACCGCTCTTCATTCTGGATGAACAAAATTAAGTAGGGGTACGTTATTATATATCACACTGCTTAGAGACGTTTCGCCTGCCCAAGCAATCTCGAGGGGAGCATTAGTTAGGTGCATGGATACTACCAGTTGCATGCAAAAGGGCCGTCGTTTTCTAGAATCTCCAACACAAGGTGCAGATAGTCATTTTATTTATGGGATCCTCCGGAGAAATAGTCATTTTATTTAATGGGGTCATCTGGAGAGAAGTTTTAGGACCTTATGACTAAAAAACTATTATTATTATATATAGTTTTTTTAATTTTTTTTGATGCAAACATTCAACGATTTCATTGACGGTGGAATGAAAGATTGTCAGACAAAAGCGAACTTTCGACTACAAGTTTATTACATTTTCTAAAAATAAAACGACACTTCCGGTTTAGAAATAACTTCATAATGTGAGTATCATCATGCAGAATGCCTTCGTTTTCCCAAGTATGACTGGTGATGATGTGTTGATGAAGCTTTCAATATTCTTCAAGTCTGTCTCAAACATTGCGCGTGAGATTTGTAGTCCCCTGCACCAAACCACAGCCTCATGGATAGCTAAGCATTCCGCTCTTTCCGAGTATGCTATTCTTGCATAGTGTTTTGCGCGACATCCCTTCCAGTTGCCTGCAAAATCACACCAATACCTGTTAGTCCAGTGTTATCATTATAAGAAGCGTCACAATTAACAGTTAAATATGGACTATATAAGGTTTCCATATTGCAGTTGAAGACAAGAGAACTGAAGTGGTATGACTGAAATCTCTTGTTTTGTCAGAGAGTGATGATAAGTAAAACACAAAGCTAACAACTGTCCTAACAGTGCCTTTAGGGTTAGCCTTCTAATTCTGAAAGATCACTTTACATCTTTCATTCCATATATTCCATGCAACAACCATGCCCAGATTGAGCCAATTATTTTGACTTTGCTGTTGAGTTGAATGTATAATCCAGTCTTCCAAAACTTCATCAATGTTACTAGATTTTCTTGTTAGAGCTTAACTACCTCCTGATACTTCCATCCATACTGCCCTTGAAAAAGCACAATGAAATAAGATATGCATTGTGCTTTCTTCATGTTGATTACACAAAGCGCACATCATATTTATATACCCACATTGTCTTTGTAATCTGGATCTAGTAGGAAAAATATCATTTAAACATTTCCAGAAGAAATGTTTAACTCTTGGCCAAGTGTTGATTTTCCAGAATTTCTTTCATTTTATGTTGGATCCTTGTATGAGGACTGAGAACTGCCTTGAGCCTAAACTATCTTCAAAAAGTTTCTTGTAAGCAGATTTGAAAGTAAAATTTCCATTTTTGTTTAGCTTCCAGATCAACTTATCAGTTGCATAAGCTGATAATCTCATTTTTAGAATCAATTCTGCAGTGTGTTGATCAAAAATGTGGTTTACCAGATCAGCATTCCATTCCATGCCATCTGAAAGAAAGAGCTCACTGACCCAGACAAAATTTTCATTGTCTGCAGCTTCTTGTCTTGGAGTTGGTGGTACATCCATGCCTATAATCCAGACATTTAACCAAATCTTTATATGAGAACCATCACCAACACTCCAACAACTGTGTTTTTTAATGAAATCCATGTTTTTCTGTAGTCCTTTCCAATCCCAAGAGCCGTTCTTCTTTGTTGTAGCATGTAACATACTAGTACTTGGGAAGTATTTTGCTGCCATACATTTAACCTACACTTCATCTGAATTTATACAAATTCTCCAGGAAGCTCTTATGAGAAGAGCTTTACTCAAGATATTTAAATATTTGATTCCTTGTCCTCCAACATCCTTATGCAAGTTCAGATCCTTCCATGAAGTAATATAAGTACCCCCTTTGTCTTCAAAACCCCACCAGAAGTCCCTCTGCAATGCACTATACTCATTTATGATATCTTTAGGAATCTGGAAGCATCTCATATTGTAAGAATGAATGGTATTAGTGACAGTGTTCATCATTAATGATTTACTGCATTGTGCCATAGTTTTGCTTCTTTAAATTGATAACCTATTCTTCACCTTATCAAGCAGATGTGGGAAGCAATATGTCTTACTCTTCCCAATCAATAGTGGCATACCAAGATACTTCTCTTCAGGATTCATATAGAGTACTTTCAATCTCCTAGTAAGAATTCTGCAAAATCTTGGTGGAACATTAGCACTATAGAAAAAACTATACTTTGTGAAGTTTACCATATGTCCAGAGGAAGCTCCAAATTCATCAATTATTTGAAGCAGATTGTTGACATTATGAAGATAATCACTTGCAAATATAGGTAATCATATGCAAAAAACAAGTGTGAAATAGAAGGATCAGCTGGTGCAATTTTGATGCCTTCAATCTTGTTGTTCTGTTCAGCTTAAGCAATTGCCTAGAGAATGCCTCCATAGATATAATAAAAAGATATGGAGACAAGGGATCTCCTTGTCTAATGCCTCTTGAAGGTTTATAAGCAGTTGTTTGAGGGTGGAAATGGTTTCTGCTGATTTTGGTAATTTCGGGTGTGTGGGTGAAAAACGAATAAACCCTAAACAATATACTGCAAGGGAGTACTTTAGATTCGAGAGATCAATCTGTACAAATCCATCCTAAACCAAGAAATGGTCGTTCCAGACTTGCTTAGGTCACAAAGTGAATGAGAAAGGGTTGGTTTTGGGGAGGGAAGCGAAGCAAGTGTTGAGACCAGAATAGTTGATTCTGGAAGAGTAGTTGTTTTACGACTTGTATCAGAAAGTGGGAAGCTAACAGATGGAAAGCTAGCAAATGTTTTCTGAGTGTTGTATGCTCCTGACCTGAACTTGTTGTCTGTGCATCCCATAATGTGTCCCTCAACTTCTTCAGATTAAACTTCTTGCTTAGACGACCATCCTTCATCTCAAGAACAGACTTCGTCTCAACCTGATTTCAACCGAACAATTTCTGGCTCAATTTGTAAATGTCCTTGAAAGGAAACTTATTATCGAATCCCTCAGTGACTGCTTTTCCATCAACCTGGAGGCCTAGAATTTGTTGAGCATCATCGGGAGTTATCGCCATCTCACCAAATGGGAATAACAATGTATCAGTCTCTCCGTAGAACCTCTCACAGATTGCAGATACGGTAACTTTATCATGATTAATATTCGAACTCTCCACCGCAGGCCACAACCCGAAGTTCTTGACAATCACTTTCACCTCCTCACATTCCTTGTAAAGATCCCAAGTATTAGTCATTGAACACGAAGCTTGGCGCCTCATGAGACTGATGGCATGCTTGCGATCCTAAATGCCAAAAAAATAAAATGAAAATAAATACAAACATTTGATGCAAATTTAATATAGTTACACACTTGAATAAAGAACAAAAACGAATTGAGATTACTTACGATAGTATTATGGATCGCACATGCCCATGAGTCTTTGTATCCAAAAAGAACTTTTCCACTATCTTCCGGGGTCCCCTTTGGAGGCTCACCTGGTTTCAATCTAACCATCAACAGGTGGGGAGGAATGTGAGAATCATCTAGTTTAGTGATCACCCTCTTCCTTGTTCTGGTTTCGGTTGAAGCTGAAGCTTCGGTGGGTTGAAAAATAGCTAGAGTTTGTTCTCCATCTCCATATCCATCTCCATCTTCTTCTTCTTCTTCTTCAACAATTTCATCTTGGATATTCTTACCTTTATCTCCATTACCATCATCATTACCTCCTCCAACATCAGGCATATCTTGATCACCATCATCATTATTATTGTTACCTCCTCCATCAGCCGGAGTGCTTTCATCAACATCATCACTATCACCTCTTCTACCAGATGGAATTGATTGGTCTTCATCTGAAGTCTCGTCTAAATCACTGGGTTCAGATGGCGGTTCAGAATCATTCGTTATACGGATCTTTGTCATTCACGGCACAACGTATGTCCCTCGATGTGTTAAAGTCAAGAATTTATCACCAACACGAGGAGGTCTTGAAGGAGGACTAAGGGCTTTCAGAGCTTTCTTCTTTGCCTTCTCCAACCTGAACAAGAACAATTAAGAAAAAAACATTACATGTCGGCAGGGTCAACATATATAACCTATCCGGCGGAACAACAGCCGGAAAGTTAGATATCTAAATTACATGCCGGTTAAAGAGCGGCCGGCAGGGTATCATTAAAATAGCCTGCAGGCTCATAACACATATAAGCACAGTAGAAACAAGGATTTTTCACATTACAGGTCGGCAAGGTCCATAACCTATACATCGACGGTGGCCAAACCGTCGGCATGGTTTTATATAAATACCATTCCGGTTTTAAAAATTCAAGGCATCAGGAACCAATATATTCAAACCAAGTAGCCGGCAGGGTAAAAAATAATAACATGTCGGCTTCATTAAAAAACTGACGCCGGCAAGGTCTACATTTGAATAACCTGCCAGCTCTGCTAGTAGCAGTTGTAGACACTAAACAACCGACAAGTTCTTCAACCAAAGAGCCTGTCGGCCAAACCCTAACTATGAAAAACCGGCAAGGTCGATAACATAGTACCTTGCCGGCGTCGCAACTGCCAATTCACAATTTTGATTTTTCTAACCTAATTTGACATGCAAACATGAAGTTGAAGTACTAGAGTGAGTTTAAGTATGCCTTTACTTTCTTAATCACACCATTTCTCGTGTTTCAGCGCCTGCAAATTCTTCTTTTTCAACCGTTTTTTTCTTCTCTTTTTGTTGAACTAGTTTTGCAAATTCGGGATTGTATTCATTGCACTTTCTATTTGTTTGTTTCATCGTACTAGTCCTAGGTGGTGGCAGATCCATTGATGAAGATTAATCGGAGTTTTCGAATCGACTATTTTAACGAATTGATCGACAAGTTTTTGTGGTGGTGGGAGTGATGAAGCCGGTAGGGTTGTGGAGGAGAAGAAGAAGATGAAATGAAAAAAATAAATAAATCTGATCTAGGATAATAAATTTTTAAAGGATAATGATAGTTTTATAACTTACCATTAGGACTCTCCCTAAAACCCTCAAAAAAGAGCGGCTTTAAAATCTGGGTATACCCAATCAAGCCAGGTTTATTATAACTGAAGTTGTAAGCCAAACTCGGTATAAAAAACTTCCATATTCGAACATGAAGATGACATGCTTATCTTAATGGATGTTTATCAGATTTTATCCAACTCCAGTTTTGAGCCTGGATTATCCTCGATCATTTGAATGGTGGTTGCTCAAGGTATGGAGGGAGAGAGAGAGGGTAAAACAATGGCGGCTCTGCGGCCACGTTCTAGGCAATGGACAGCTAAGGTACGGGGCGGTAGTTCTTCTAACTCAAAAAGTTTGCGTTCGACGGATGTCTCTGATCCTTCACTCGTTGTGCCTATTCGGTAATTGTATCTAATTTTTTCAACGATTATCTAATCGATCCTGGCTGGGGTTTTAAGAACCCTAATTGAGTTATAAATTGCGATTTTTTTCTTGGATTTTGAAGCCCCCCGTCTGCTATTTATTTGTTGATCCATCCCTCGTTTAGTAGATATTCCCACTTCTTTTAACTGTTATACACATTTTTCTTTTATTACGATAATGGAATCTGTGCTGGGGTTGCTGCTGTTAGTTTCTAGGTTTTATTTTGCAGCTCATATCTACGAAATGCTTGATTTAACTTACAATGCTTTTGTCTTTGCCATGTTTGATTACCTTGTTGTACACATGTCCAATCCATCTTAAACACTTCCATTTGCTTTAAAATGCTTCAGAAACTGCCCGGTTTTGATGGGTATTTCAATTTAAAGCTCCCATTCCCATGCTGGACAATGTCGATCCTGCATATGGTAATGATTTTTGTTTCCAGTTAAGGAAGGGGGTAAAAGAAATGTAGAAAAGAGCATAGTTTTCTGTACATCACATAGTAGGAATAAGATGTTAGTAAATTGGAGACCCGTAAACATTGCTCCGTGTACATCTCAATAGTTACCTGCAAAGTAAGTTTGAAATTCGCCATTGTTATCGATTCTTTCAACGTAATTTAAATCAGGTACAGTGATTTTTGTTAGGCTTTTTTTAGGAAAATCCCAACTAGGATGACCCAACTCATATTGTAAACTTGTTTGATGCAATAGGTATCTAGAAGATTAGTAAAAATACAATGGTGCTGATAAAGAATCTTTCATATAAAATAATCAAAACCTAACATAAGCAAATGGAAGCTTTGCTTGTTTGTTATCTTTCTCGTGCTCATTTACCTTTTATATATGTAGTATGTTTATGCTTTACGGCCAACTTGGGCGCTACCAATTAGTCATCTTTGTTGGATTTTGAGTGATTTCCTGTTGGAAATCTCTCAACACCCAAGTAGGGGTTGTGATTTCCGAAAAGAATCTTAAACTTGGACATGGTCGGCTGGTTATTGGCACATCTCTTTCTCACAAACTCAATAGAATGCTTTAGATTTGCTCAAACTTTTTGGTGACTTTGGTCTTGATCTTGGCTGTTTCAGGTCTAATGCTAAACCCAAGTTCACAACTAAAGACCGCCATGATTATGTGAGGCCATATGCAATGGATGCCATAAGTGTCTATAACGAACGAGCAGTCAGTTTTCTTCTGAATCTTTATTGCTTTTCTTGAATTCAATCTCCATTTTTGTGGGATTCCCTTAATCTTTCTTTTTTGTTCTGTTGCCTTGGCCTAAATTTCGTAGGGTACAAAATATGAGCTGGTGGAGCCTGGTAACATTACAACTGTGCTTCTTTCGAGACGCCGTCTTCACCATATCGACTTCACGGCTAAAAAGACTGATGTTGCTGATGCTCCAGTGGAGATGTTTTTTGCTGAACTGATAACTCTCAACAAGGTTCGCTCCGTCGAGTGCTGCAGATGCATGGGGCCAAAAAAATCAATTTCTGGTTTGTATTTTACATGTAGATGTGGACTCGTTCATCTCTTACTGCTAGTGTTAGGTGCATTGTTTTGCTTGCTAATTGATTTGTTTGTCAATCGGAGATCACTATTATGATCTATGACTGCTTGTGTTGGCAACTCTATAAATTCGTCTTGCAGGAGATTAAAACAATGGATGCTGTTATTGTATGGATTACAATGTTCAGCATCCCAGGGGTGGAGGATTCATGGATGGCAGTACTGGATTATTCACTGGTGAATGAAAACTATAATTCCTTGGCCTGATGGCAGTGAATTTTAATGAACACAACTGGGTCAGTTGTGTGTGTTTGAAACTTAATTTAGAGTAGGACTATGTTTGAGCATGCGTAGTTTGCCTTTCAATAGTTGTCTAATGAAAATCTGGCCTGTACTGGTGGTGATATCGTGACATATTTAAAAGTTTGTGAGCATCTTAAGATGACATAATACTATGGTTTGACTTTTTTTACACCCCTATGTGGGCTAATGTCTGTCTTGCATCTTTTGGTTGCTTTATTCCCTGCCCCAATGAAAGTAGTAGTTATTTTTGTTTTGCTTTTGCTTTTGAGTCCTAAAGAAATGAATAAGGAAGTAGACTATTGGTACATTTTCCTGGTTTCTCCTTATCTGTCCTGCTGTCTCATGGACTCGGACCTGTTCCCTGGCTGCTTTGGTTAGAGTGTGCAGCTCTGCATCCCCTTGTCGTCGTTCCTGGTCTTTTATATATCCCATAAGGTGCTACAGAGCCATATTACCCTTTCGTTGTTAAAACTTACATAGTGTTAGTCAATCTGATCATACTTCCTATGTATTCCTGTATTCCTAAAAGTAGATGTTTGTATTCCTGAAAGGCCCATCCTGCAAACAGGGTCTAAAACCAGATATGCACGTTTAGTCCCAAATATGTTGGGCTTTATGCTTGGTTGGTCCCTCTTAGTCCCAGTACCGGTACGAGTTAGTCCGTCTGTCCGTCTATAAACGGTTCGATCTAAACTTTTTTTTAGGGCAAAAATACTTTTGAGCGTCCTCAAAATCACATCAATTTTTGTGTTGCTCATGGAACAGAACCTTCGGCTACGCATGCTCTATCAGTCAAAGCAAACAATCATTACTTAATAAAAATCCATAAATCAAAATTTTTTTGGGGCAAAAATACTTTTGAGCGTCCTCAAAATCACATCAATTTTTTAAAGAACCTTCAGCTACGCATGCTCTATCAGTCAAAGCAAATTCTATCAGTCAAAGCAAATAATCATTGCTTAACAAAAATCCAAAAATCCTTAAGTCAACTTTTTGTTAAAATTTAGGAACGACACCAAACAATCTACTTAGTCGGCATATTCTCATTCACTACAGGAGAAAGTACCCTATTATGAATCCAATTGTTGTGGACGAGTTTGAACTCAAGCATACTAAAATTCATATATAAGTGACAAAGTTGTACTCATATTCGCACTATGAATATATCCGGCATCAAACAAATCATATGGATGGAGTAAAAAGATTAATTTAGAGATAGATGGTTGTCATGTTGATTAAGGTTAATAGTGTTTCCCATACCTGTATGAAGGTCACTACCAGAATGAATCTTATCCTAATGAGATACTGGCCTAAACTGTAATACCAACACAACTGATATATTCAAGGGGCCCCAGCGGTCGATAATCCTAATTCTAGATCAACTTGGTTGTTCGGTTTATTTATTGAATAATAATAATTTCTTTTTCTTATTTTTTTTCGATTGGTCGGATTTTTTTTATTTTTTATTTTTTTTGTGTATCTCAATCACTCTACTCATCTTAACGTCGATAACAATTCGATGTTGGTGCATCACCAATTCACTTAGAGAAACAAAAAATTTGTAAAAATAAAAACAGAAAGTAATAAGATGACTCTGAGATACGATGAAACTACCATGTTAATTGTAACACCTGTCCTTTTATGAATAGACTTTATGTTTGGGTTACTCAACTCTTACAACTAAGATGTTGCCATCCACTTAGATTGGTTATGTTATCATGAATTGGCACAAGTTTATAGGCTATGAAGTTTCAAAATACAAAAAAAAAAGTTTATTCCTTACCCCCAAACTTAAATCTGACATTGTCCTCAATGTTCTAAAGATGAAATTAAAACCATGAACAAGGAGAAACTGTTACCACTTGAAGAAAAGGAGTTAATAAAGGATATCACCGTGTCACATGAGCATGGGTTACCTCCCAAGAAATGCTAAGTTTAAAGTGTCCAGCCAGACATTGAATACCACAAAATGGCTAGTCGCCTTTCAAATCATATATCAATAGTCGAAACAATTGCGGGTCATCAAACCAAATAAAGCTGACACAATTATGAGACAACTGCACTGTATTAGCAAAATGGACAAATAGATCACAACCCGATCTAAAATTTCTTACAAGACAACATATATTTTTTTTTATTTCTTTGATTGATTGTGATAGTGTTCTTTGTCATGTACGCTGGGTATTCTAGCGGGTCAAAAAAAATTCTTAATAGAAATCAATGTTAAGTACTGTAAAGCATTAAATATAATTGTCATTCTAAATATTAACTTGCCTATAATTGTTGTAATGCCTTTTGTTTCTTGTTGGAACCTATTCCTGATTATGCATTCTTTTTGGTGTTTCAATTTCATTGGGACGATCACTATGAATCTCACAAGGTGTCTTCCATTCATATTTTTTTGTTTTGTTTTTTTTCTTACGACGTGCTCTTTGTGCCAAATATCGCGGCTGAATTAGATTAAAAGATATACATATTACTATGATTGGTAGAGATATGAGTCATGGTGGTAGAGCTCGAGTCCTGACTGTTCAATTCAGCGAAGCCGTGGAAGTGAAATAAATCAAAGAAGTTTGAGAAATCGTTCTACCCAGAATATAGTGATAGAAAATTTTATTCCAAATCTAGTATTAGATACCCAAGTACGTGTAGGTGATGAAGTCATTGACATGGATATAACTCCTAGAGGTTTGTATATCAATTTCCAATTGACATTATGACTCCTAGTGGCGGCTTGAATATTGAAGCAATTAGGCAATCTAATTTTTTTTTTACCTCAAATGCC
Organism: Papaver somniferum; assembly: GCF_003573695.1. NCBI lineage: Eukaryota > Viridiplantae > Streptophyta > Magnoliopsida > Ranunculales > Papaveraceae > Papaver > Papaver somniferum. The sequence goes on from NC_039361.1 coordinate 154,872,260, forward strand.
TCAACCACATCATCATTCCACGTGTTTCAACCTCACATTTTTCAAGATTTCCATCATGTTCCCCTCTACAAGAGTGATCCCATTACTTTTCGAGGTTATGGCAATTCTGAAAAGACTCAAATACCAAGTCAGTTTCAAACCGCCTTAATTACTGACCAATTGGATTTTTAATGGTGAAGAAGGAGATGGTCAGGAAAATGAGTAGTTTATGAATGTAATTTAATTTAAATATTTATAATGTAATCTTTTTGTTTTTAATAATGAAAAATATCTTTAAATTAATCGTCAAATCGAACTAGTTTTACATTAGTTTTAAAAACGCTATTGCATTACATAACACTTAATCAAAATTAAACTCCTGCACATGAATCATGTATAGTTGATAGCATTCATCATGCTTAAACTGTCTTATGTGTCTTCAACAAATTTCATATCAGCTTTAATGTTTAGTTCGTCGATGGACAACCCAGGATGATCCCCCTTAATCATTCACAAAATTTGCGGATACTATCTCATATCGTTATTGATAAAGCAAAATCTTTGTTGAAGGCTTCCATTTGTTCTACTTGGATTTACATGACCTAACGGCATAAACCTTTGAAACACAATATCCCATGAATTAAAAGTAGTTAAATGGTAATATATATTGCTTGCAACTGATATCCAACATCGAATTAGATAAACATCTTCTTCTCGAGTAAAGCAATCACTATGCATGTTGAAATGAATTTGAAGTTGAGATGGTGTGAGTTGAAATGATTTTGAAGTTGAGATGGTGTGAGTTAAAATGATTTGAAATGATAGTTTTTCTAGGCTTAATTTGGACAAGTAAGGTCTGATATACTGCGCAAGGCGCAAAGCCCTAACTTTCGCAAACTATTCAGGGTAATTGATTGAATTCTATATGTTGACACAGGGTTCTTTTAAGTTCATTTCCAGAGAGCAACATGCTTTCTGATTGAATACCTTATGCAAAGACCTTATCCTTGATACTTGGAAATTCGTGCTATTCTGCTGCGAGTGAACACAAATTGTCATGCCGTATCAACATTAAGGGTTCAGCCGGGGAACATAGCATAGAAAGCATTCAAAGAAACTTATATTAATTGAATATATGCAAGGTGCCGAAATTTACAGAATATCTGGGACTGTTGCTACGTGCACCATTCTGGGTAAATTTCATGAGAGGATGTTGAGTTGCTCAATTAGTGTGCCAGTGAAGAGGTTAAACACTCATCACTTTTACATGGCTCTGTCTCTATATAGAGTGGCGGCCTATTAAATGCAGGGTTTTACAATTTTGGCCCTGAATTTAAAAACCACCATCCACATTAGTATTATTAGTTTTAGATTTGTGATTGACTAACGGTTGTTGAACTTTGATTGCACTTAGTTCGTTTATTCTTCAGAATCTTCTCTTTTGATATAAGATTCACTCAAACCAGATAGAAGTGTCGACGAGATCTTTAGAATTGTTTGTATATCTAAAGACGTCTTGTGATAATCCATTGTTAACAGACTCCGTTCTGTGCGTGATTGATCACAAGAGATTCAAATTGTGGTGTGCAGGTGTTTATTAAAAATTTAAGAAGATTTTAAGGTTTGAAGATTTCTTATTTGGGTTCATAATCTTTGGTGTGCACAAATCTTGATCGCTTGAGATCCAACTATAATCGGTTTATCTTTGATAGATTTAATTGGTTAGTTGCGTAGATCGGCATCATTATATAATATCTTTATAGATCCTATTTTTGATTGCAAAATCTAAACTCGGCTACTTTAGAGGTTTTTGGATAGATAGATCTAAATCCGACAAAGGAGTTTATTGGATTAAACAGAATATCCTTTGTCTAACTCATACCACTGAGATTGAATAGAGTCGTTACCGAACATATTTGTTGTTCCTTTACTGTTTGGAATATAAACCAAAGGAATTTTTCCAGTGCGTGCACTTATTGAATGCCGGAAGTGCTGGGATACTGAAGAAACTAGGTGAACTATAGGTTTAGTTGCTTGGTCTCATCCTAATGCTTGATTTTTAACTTATACTGTTACCAATTGCTTGATTTTACATTGTCGTGGTATCCATCTTAAACAATTCTTTGAGTATTGCTATTTTGGTTGGGAGCCTAATTGACACATAACATTAAAACATGGAAAAATACTAAACTTCTCCATAGCCGCCAGGATTGCTATTTTTTCCAGGTGCTCCTGTCATGTAGGTTGAGTAAAGTAGGTTATAGTTTCGTGTATTTACTTCTTCGTTATGTTTTCCAAGACATGTGCAGTTGAACTCATATGTACATAGTATTTTATAGGAGTGTTTTTTGATTTGGAATTTTGTGTTCGAATATGAATTCAATGTCTTGGTGAAAGCTTGTTTATGAACATAGAACAAGTAGGGGTTGTGATTTCCGAAGAGAATCTGGAACTTGGACACGGTTAATCTCCTTGTCACAAACTCAACTGAGCTCAAACTTGAGTGGTTTTGGTTTTAATCTTGGCTGTTTCAGGTTTAAAGCTAAGTTCGCAAATAAAGACTGTCGTGATTATGTGAGGCCATATGCAATGGATGCCATAAGTGTCTATAACGAACGAGCAGTCAGTTTTCTTCTGAATCTTTATTGCTTTTCTTGAATTCAATCTCCATTTTTGTGGGATTCCATTAATCTTTCTTTTTTGTTGTGTTGCCTTGGCCTAAATTTCATAGATAGACACATTTTTGTGTCTAAATTGTCCTCAATGTCTCCATTGTTGGTACTCGAATTCGTACTTATTGTGTTATTTTATGTTTTTGTAGATGTTTTTGGAAAAATAAGCTCTTGCGGCGAAATTGGCTCGAAAAGTGGTGTTTTACACCCCAGGGTAGAGTACTAAAGACACCCCAGAAATGCGCCGGAGGAACCCAGAAAAAATGTTGGAAACACCCTAGAAACATTACTTAAGACACCCCAAAGGACATGTGATATTCGGACTCCAGCAACGGATAAGGGACTACCACTGGATAAGGGTGACCTTCTTCTCCATGCAAATTTCATTTTTGGCGGGAAAGTCTGGTTCTTCCCTGACATATTTTTAGTTCATCATTTGGGCAGGATAGAAGGATATTCAATGGATGATATCCATGGGGATGACTTTACGGAGCGTAACAGGCCTGGTATGGGCTTTGGAATCAGCTAAAATTGGTTGTATAGTCGACGGGAAGAATCAGGGGAATACATGGCTGGAAAAAGAAAACCACGGGATTACAGGAATTTCAGACGTGTACTCACGTGTTTATATAGAGTTGGGATACTGAAGATGCGTGGAGAAGTTAAACAAGGTGATTTTTCAGCTGTAAAACGCGCGAGGAGCTAAAACAGGAAAGAAAATATCCGAAAATATTTTCGTTCACTGTCGAGAATTTGTGAAGTTATGGAGGAGATTCGATGTTGTTTCGGGTATAAATGGAGTCCTTGGAGGTCAGAGAAGAAAGTAGAGAGTTTTGGGAGAAGTTTAGAGCAACACAGAATCGAGAATTAATTTCCAGAAAAAATATATTTCTGCTGCTGTTGTAGAGGAAGAACACGAAGAATAGACTCTTTAAGACAGTCATTCACGCTACAGTGAAAACGACACATAGCCGAGGGTCGCAGAAGCAACAGCGACAGAACACCTTGTATCGTTCTTTCCTGTTTGTAACGCTTATAAACGTTACAAATCCGGTTTTATTGTATTTCTCATATTCTCATCATTTGTAAACCATTTTTGAGCATCAATGAAATTCTTTAAGAGGTTTTCCAACATGATGAGCGGCTAATTCTCTCACAACCAAGGAAATGAGGAAGCTATTTACGCATGAATGATTGGTAATTATTTATTTTCTCTAATTTATAATTTATAATTCACTCAATCACTGTTTTTGCGGAGTTTTTAATTGCTTGCAAAAATTTTCTTCATTAGTTGTGATTCAATTAAATAGGTTATGCTTTGTTTAGATAATCTATGCTTAGGGGATACAATTAATTTTTGAGAATTTTCCAGATTATTTGTGAATTAAGAAATAAGAGTCTTAAAAGATAATCAGAGTTTTGGATTGTTTACCATAATTTATTCATGTGTAATAGTGAAATCAGTGTCTTGGTTATTTTCTAATATCTTGAAATAAATTTTGCAATAAGTTTTGCTTGTTTTTAAATTTTTATTAAATCTAAAATTCATTGCCTTCACAAGTCTTAAACAACCTTTTTATCACTTTCTACAACAACTTTGAAATACCATCAAATTTTTGGCGCCGCCGACGCGGACTTGTTTTTAGGCTAGAGTTTTTAGAATTTTTTTAGAATTTTTTTTTATTTGTTGTTATTTATTATTTGTTCTTCTTTACCTTTTTGGGTGTTTGTCTTTTCCTTTCAGATTTTGGAGTTTGGAGCGAAAAAAATTGCCAAAGCTTTTGGTGAATACTAAAGATTTGGAGTAAAAGCAAAGAGAAAGGAGCGAAAGAAAAGAAGAAGAAAAATTAATTAAAAAAAAGAGAGAGAGATATTCTATTTAGTTTTTAATTTTTTTAGATTTCTTTTTTCTTTTGCACTTTTTTTTTTGGACTTTGGACTGGACATTTGGACTTTAATTTTTTAAACCCTACGGAAGGGTAATTAAATATACACTATTTGCAGGGAAGGAAGACGATTACGATATCGTCTCGGCCCCTCGGGTTCGTACATGACATAGGAGTCGTGGCCCGAGTCGACTACATCGGTTCTTCCCCCTTCTGGTACGGGAGGTAGGTTTTTCGAAACACCCGTAAATCCCCTGTCAGCGGGTTTACTGTCTTCGTTAAGGTGCATATATGTTGAGATTTGAATACAGACTTTAATTGCATAGTAAAGGGAAAGGCATGGCCATATAAGATAAGGGTTCGGATTTCATCACCGTTCTCTTCTTGCCCGCTTTAGGAAAACGAAACCAAACGCGAAACTAAGCCTAAAATTTTGACTAGAAAGAGACATATAGGGTAACGAGCTTAATAGGAAAGTCGTTCGAAAAATATTGGTTACTCTTTTGAGCATACTTTGAAGTTCATGATGGTTTCTGCGAGTTGAATGCGTGACTGCGCCGCCTTATAATACCGGTGAGACCTTGGGTATCAAAGCTCCTCGTAGCTTCCCTCGTCTCAATTCAACTTACTTAAACTCAGATTGATTCCAGAGAGGTTTGATCAGATTGTAACGAATTCCTTTTCGAAAGATTAGAAGCTGGTCTAGAAACAATCTTAGTGGAGCCATCATGCTTTTTGTTTGCTAGAAATCTTTAGGTTTGTTTTGGTGGAGTCAGCCTGTTGTGTGTTTGCTTAGAACCCCCTTCCTTTAGTGTATGCCTGAAAGGGCTTGGAAAAGAAATACTTTTGGCCGTTTGAATAGTGACGAACCTAGTAGTTCTTCTTGTGGAAGCAGGGAGCTCGAAGACTCTTCTTTTGAGAGCCCTGTTTTTGGAAACTTCAGTTTTGAGAATCTATCTCTTCGTGAGGAAAGTACCCCTAGTACTTCTTTTGTGCCAACAATGGCAACTTTGAAAGATTACATGTTCCCAACTAGGTCCACCCGAGCCTCGTGTATTAAATTGCCAACCACTACGGCTAATTTCGAGATAAAACCTAGTATTCGTCAGATGATCCCTATATTCTAAGGAAAAGATGATGAGAACCCTTATTTTCATATTAGGCACTTTGAGGAAATCTGTGGGATAATTAGAATAAAAGACCTTACTGATGAAGTATTGAAACTTAAGATATTTCCCTTTTCTTTGAGGGATAAAGCCAAGACCTGGCTGAACAACCTACCATCTGAATCCATAGAAACATGGCAGGAACTTATTGCTGCTTTCTATATGAAGTTCTACCCTAAGCATAAAACTGCAGCTGTTAGGAAGAAAATTAGTGCTAGTGTGCAACAAGAGGGAGAGTCTCTTTATAGGTTTTTAGAGAGATTCAATGGTCTCCTATCCCAGTGTCCTCACCATGGATTTGATAAGATGAAACTTGTAGAGATTATTTATGATGGTTTAGACTATTCGACCAAAGCCGTGGTCGAGTCTATGTGCGCTGGTGAATTCACTAGAAAAAGTGTTGATGATGCTTTTACATTCTTAGGAGCTATCGCTGAAAAATCCCAACAGTGGGAGTCTTGTGTTAAACCCCTTAAAAGACTCTTGGTCAATAGAAGTAGCACCAATATGGTAGATACAAGCTCCGGGTCAGATGCTAAGTTTGTTGTTCTGTGTAGAAGGTTAGAAACTTTGGAAATGGGTCAGCCTAAAAATAGATCCCTTGTTGAACCTAATAGAGCCTCTCAAGTCTCTAGTTGTGGAATAGATCCCGATAACTCATTTTGGGAAGGTCAGGTTAGTGAAGAGCAAGTCCATGATGTCTATAACAATGCTAGGTTTGAGAACCGTCAGAAGTTTGACCCATACTCAGAGACCTACAATCCTGGTTGGAGAAACCATCCTAATTTTTCTTGGTCTAAGGGCCAGAATCAAGGTCAGTCTAGTAATTCTCAGCCTCCCCCAGGTTTTGGTTATGCTAAGAACTCTTCAGGACAAGCCAATTTCCAGAACCCTTCTGAGAATAGAATGACTAGCTTAGAGGAATCTCTTAGTATATTAAAAAAGAGCCAGGATATGCTATCACAAAGCCAACAAATGATAATAAAGATCCAGGTTAATTTTCAAGAGGAAACCAATCAGAATTTTAAGAATAATTCTCGGTCTCTTGCTAAATTAGAACTTCAAGTCGGTCAAATAACTAAGTTTCTTAGTGAGAGAGAAGATGGAAGGTTCCCTAGTCATACTGATCCTAATCCCAAAGGAGAGAAATCGTACAATCATGTGAATTCTGTTACAACCCTTAGGAGTGGAAAGAAAGTTGACAATAAGGTTGCCATGCCTGACAGTGAACATGCTATAGTTCACCCTTCTGAGCCTGAAAATGAGGAGACTGATAGAGTCTCTAAAGAGACCAATGAGGGTCCTATTGAGCCCGAATTTGTTCCCAGAGCCCCGTTCCCCCATCTGCTAGTTCCAACTAAGAGGGAGTCCAACTTTAATGATATATTGGAGGTTTTTAAGCAAGTTACTATCAACCTCCCATTGTTAGATGCTATTAAGCAAATTATCGCTTATGCCAAGTTTCTGAAGGATATGTGTACGCGAAAGCGAAAACTTAATGTCCATAAGAAAGCCTTTCTAGCCAGCCATGTGAGTTCCATTATTCAGAATACCACTACTCCTAAGTACAAAGACCCAGGGTTCCCTACCATTTCTTGCACAATAGGTAAATATCGTGTTGGTAAAGTTTTGCTTGACTTAGGAGCCAATGTGAATTTACTTTCATACCATGTATACCTTAAGCTAGGACTTGGTGAGATGAAACCTACCCAGATGACACTTCAGTTAGCTGATAGGTCCGTTAAAATTACTCACGGTGTGATCGAGGATGTTCTTATTGAGGTCGACAAGTTTATTTGTCCAGTGGATTTTGTTATCCTAGATACCCAACCTGTCCCTGACCCAGAAAACCAAATACCAGTGATTTTAGGTCGCCCGTTTCTATCTACATCCAATGCGATCATTAATTGTCGAAATGGTATTATGAATTTGTCTTTTGGTAATATGACTATTGACCTGAACATCTTTAATATTAGTAAGCTACCCTCTGAACTAGATGACTCGAGCACAGAAGAAGTGAACATGATAGGAACATTAGTCAAGGAGTCATTACCAGACACTTTGTTAGAAGATCCATTAGAGAAATGCCTAGATCACTTTGGGATTGATTTTGATGATGATGATGTGATTAATGAGGTGAATACGTTGTTAGATTCAACCCCTTTGATAGACACTAGTAATGGCTGAAAACCTAAGTTCGAACCTCTAACCGTTTCTAAGTCTACCCTAGTTCCTTTGTTAGAAGAGCCTCCTAAGTTGGACCTAAAACCATTGCCAGATACCCTGAAGTATGTGTTTTTAGGCCCGTCTGAGACTTTACCTGTAATTGTTGCTTCCGACTTGGATAGTGATCAGGAAAGTAGGCTAGTAACCGTCCTTCAAAACAACAAGGAAGCTTTAGGGTGGACCATAGCAGACATTAAGGGTATAAGTCCTACAGTTTGTATGCATCAGATTTATTTAGAGGAAGATACCAAACCTTCTAGGGAGATGCAAGGTAGACTGAACCCTAATATGAAAGAAGTAGTTCGAACCGAGGTTCTTAAGTTATTAGATACTGGCATCATCTACCCCATTTCAGACAGTAAGTGGGTCAGCCCCGTTCAGGTTGTTCCCAAGAAATCTGGTATTACTGTAGTCCAGAATGAGAACAATGAGTTAATACCAACCTGAGTGACCACGGGTTTGCGTGTTTGTATTGACTATAGGAAATTGAACAAGGTCACTAGGAAGGACCACTTTCTCCTTACCTTCATCGTTTAGATGCTAGAGAGATTAGCTGGACATAGTCATTACTGCTTTTTAGATGGCTACTCGGGCTATAATCAGATCGTTATTGCCCCAAAAGACCAAGAAAAAACTATTTTTACCTGTCCCTTTGGTACCTTTGTGTATAGACGCATTCCTTTCGGGCTATGTAACGCCCCTGCGACTTTTCAGCGTTGCATGGTGAGCATATTTTCAGATATGGTAGAAAAGTTTTTAGAGGTCTCTATGGATGATTTTTCAGTGTTTGGTTCGTCTTTCGATGAGTGCTTGCATCATTTGTCATTAGTGTTGACTAGATGTAAGGAAAAGAATCTAGTGCTTAATTGGGAGAAATGTCATTTCATGATTCGTTCAGGATTTGTTTTAGGGCATATCGTATCTTCTAAGGGTATAGAGGTAGACAAAGCCAAAGTTGACCTTATTAAGACTTTACAGGTCCAAAAAACCGTAAGAGATATTAGGTCATTCTTAGGGAATGCAAGTTTTTATCGTCGATTCATTAAGGATTTTAGCTTAATTTCTAGACCTCTTTGCAATTTGCTTGCAAAAGATGTTAAGTTTGTCTTTGATGATGCTTGTTTAGAAACTTTTGAGAAGCTTAAGACTTTGCTCTCTACCACTCCCATAGTCCAGGCACCCAACTGGAACCTACCCTTTGAGATCATGTGTGATGCTTCAGATTATGCTATTGGTGTTGTGCTAGGTCAGCGAGAAAACAAATTACTTCATGTGATATACTATGCTAGCAAAACTCTGAATGATGCCCCGTTGAGCTATACCACTACGGAGAAGGAGCTGTTAGCCATTGTGTTTTCCTTAGACAAGTTTAGACCCTATCTCTTAGGTTCTAAGGTCATAGTCTTCACAAATCATGCTGCTTTGAAGTATCTTCTTTCCAAGAAGGATACTAAACCTAGATTGATTAGACAGATACTCTTGTTACAGGAATTTTCCCTAGACATTGGAGACAAAAAGGGTGCAGAAAATGTAGTAGCAGACACTTGTCTAGGATTGTAATGGATATCCCTGATGATTCTCCTCTTATTAGGGATAGTTTTCCTGATGAACAATTGTTCTTTGTTACCCAATTACCTTGGTATGCAAATATAGTGAACTATCTTGTTACTGGTCGAATGCCCCAACATTGGGGTAAACAAGATCGTTCTAGGTTTTTAGCCGAGGTTAAGCACTTCTTTTGGGATGATCCTTATTTGTTTAAGTATTGTCCAGACCAGATTATTAGGAGATGTATACCTGAGAGTGACCAGTCCAGTGTTATTTCCTTTTGTCATGATCATGCTTGTGGGGGTCACTTTAGTGCAAAGAAGACTGCTGCTAAGATATTGCAGTATGGATTCTATTGGCCTTTGTTGTTTAAAGACTCCCATAGTTATTGTGTTACTTGTGAGCGTTGCCAGAAATTAGGAACCATTTCACGTAGGAACATGATGCCCTTGAACCCTATTTTAATTGTTGGGGTCTTTGATGTGTGGGGTATTGACTTTATGGGTCTGTTTCCTAATTCTTTTGGTAACTTATACATCCTTGTCGCTGTAGACTATGTCTCTAAGTGGATTGAGGCAGTTGCGTGTAAAACCAATGACCATAGGGTTGTGATTGAGTTCTTGAAGAATAATGTACTTACACGTTTTGGTACACCGCGTGCTATAATTAGTGATGGAGGGTCGCACTTTTGTAATGGACCATTTAGGCTTTTGATGAAGAAATATGGTATTACACATAAGGTAGCTACCCCGTATCATCCGCAGACTAGTGGTCAAGTAGAGGTTTCTAATAGGGAGATAAAACGTATATTAGAGAAAACAGTGAATCCTAATCGGAAAGACTGGTCGTCTAGGCTTACTGATGCCTTATGGGCTTACCGTACTGCGTTTAAGACCCTCATTGGAATGTCGCCTTATCGGCTCGTGTATGGAAAGGCATGTCATTTACCTGTTGAGTTATAACATAGAGCTTATTGGGATGTTAAGCAGCTAAAATTTTCACTTGACAAGGCAGAAGCCCATAGGAAATTCCATCTCAATGAGTTGGAAGAGATTCGTAGAGATGCTTACGATAGTGCGAAGGAGTATAAGAACAAAATGAAACTTGTGCATGATAGAAATATTTTAAGGAAGTCATTTTCTCCAGGTCAAAAAGTTCTTCTGTATGATACCCGCTTACATCTTTTCCCTGGGAAGTTACGTTCTCGGTGGACGGGTCCTTTTATTGTTCGCACTGTCTTTCCTCATGGAGCTGTTGAGATCGAGACACCATATGGTAATAGTTCTTCGAAGGTTAACGGTCATATATTGAAACCCTTTTTAGAGCCCTTTCCTACAGGTGATGTTGAGGAGGTCCCTCTGGAGGACTCTGTTTACCCTTGATTGACCATCGAGGCGATTGGTTGTTGTATATTAGTTTTTGATTTCTCTCTTCACCCAGGTACTATCTTTCCGACTTTTCTCTTTACTGATTCCTCATGTTACTTTACTTTTTGGTATTGTTTTTTCATTAGAAACATTGAGGACAATGTTAGATTTAAGTTTGGGGGTGGGGAAGAAACTTTTTGTTAGATTTTAGTTGCAATAAATAAGCTCCAGAGACTAGAAATTTATGCTTATTAAGGTTGGCACTAACCAATCTAAGTGGATGGGAACATCTTGGTTATAGGAGTTGAGGAACCAATCTGATTAGATGGAAACATCGAAAGAGTCTATTCATAAAAGCACAGAGCTCAGGTGTTAGTAATAACATGATAGTTTCACCATATCTCGTTGAGTCCTTTTCACTTCTATTCTTATTTTGTTTTGTTTTTAAACTATGTTTCTCTAAGAGAGTAGGTGGGGCCCACGATTCAAGTTGTTACCACTGCTAGGGTGAAATAGAGTGATTGAGATACAAAAAAAAAAAGACCAGACCAGACCAATCGGAATAATCGTTAACACTTGGATAGCAATATGTGTGTGTTCTCCCTGTCTCCGTCGCCTAAGAAAGCGTGGAATGCAGGACCCGTGGGACTATCATGTAATCTGCTGACAAGAAGCATGCGCTTGGATCCAAAAGATCTATTCATGCCATTAATCAAAAAAAAAAAATTGTTCTTTGTAGTCAATCACTGGTACCCTTGTATATGCCAGTTGTGTTGACCTAGAGTTAAGATTATCGACCACTGGTTCCCTTGTATATGCCAGTGTGTTGATATTATTTAGACCGGTATCTCAGTCCATTAGGATAGGTTCATCCTAGTAGTGGCCTTCAGACAGATATGGGAAACACCGTTCACCTAGTAAACATCAAAACCATCTATGTTTTTCTATATCCATCTCATTATATATCCATGTGATTAGTTTTGACTCCGGTTATGATGTCCATAGTGAAACTATCTGAGTAGAGCTCTGTCACTTATATATGAATTTTGGAATTTCGCATCTAGGTACTTCCTCCTGTAGTCAATGTTTGTATGCCAACCAAGGAGATTCTTTAGTGCCTTCCAAGGTTCTGCCTAGATAGGTAGGGTCTGGAGTAAAGGTTTTGTGGGTACACCTCTGGTAAACCCTCCGGAGACAACACTCCGCCGCTAGGGCCACCTAGCGGTTTAACGACCTGCTGCACGTGCTAAGTGTAGTCATTTTATTTCCTAGATTAATTTTGCTCGAGGGCTAGCAAATAATAAGTTTGGGGGTATTTGATAGACACATTTTTGTGTCTAAATTGTCCTCAATGTCTCTATTGTTGGTACTCGAATTCGTACTTATTGTGTTTTTGTAGATGTTTTTGGAAAAATAAGCTCTTGCGGCGAAATTGGCTAGAAAAGTGGTGTTTTATACCCCAGGATAGAGTACTAAAGACACCCCAGAAATGCGCCGGAGGAACCCAGAAAAAATGTTGGAAACACCCCAGAAAAATTACTTAAGACACCCCAAAGGATATTTGATATTCGAACTCCAGCAGCGGATAAGGGGCGACCACTGGATAAGGGGTGACCTTCTTCTCCATTCAAATTTTATTTTTGGCGGGAAAGTCTGGTTCTTCCCTGGCAGATTTTTAGTTCATCATTTGGGCAGGATAAAAGGAGATTCAATGGCTGATATCCATGGGGATGACTTTACGGAGCGTAACAGGCCTGGTTTGGGCTTTGGAATCAGCTAAAATTGGTTGTATAGTCGACGAGAAGAATCAGGGGAATACATGGCTGGAAAAATAAAACTACGGGATTACAACAATCTCAGACGCATACTCACGTGTTTGGATAGAGTTGGGATACTGAAGATGCGTGGAGAAGTTAAACAAGGTGATTTTTCAGCTGTAAAACGCGTGAGGAGCTAAAACAGGAAAGAAAATATCCAAAAATATTTTCTTTCACTACCGAGAATTTGTGAAGTTATGGAGGAGATTCGATGCATGTTTCGGGTATAAATAGAGTCCTTGGAGGTCAGAGAAAAAAGTAGAGAGTTTTGGGAGAAGTTTAGAGCAACACAGAATCGAGAATTAATTTCCAGAAAAAGAATATTTTTGCTGCTGCTGTAGAGGAAGAACACGAAGAACAAAATCTTTCAGACAGTCGTTCATGCTACAGTGGAAACAACACACATCCGAGGGTCGCAGAAGCAACAGAAACAACGACAGAACACCTTGTATCGTTCTTTCCTCTTTGTAACGCTTATAAACGTTACAAACCCGGTTTTATCGTATTTCTCATATTCTCATCAATTGTAAACCATTTTTGAGCATCAATGAAATTCTTTGAGAGGTTTTCCAACATGATGAGCGGCTAATTTTCTCACAACCAAGACAATGAGGAATCTATTTACGCATGAATGATTGGTAATTATTTATTTTCTCTAATTTATAATTCACTTAATCACTGCTTTTGCAGAGTTTTTAATTGTTTGCAAAAAATTTCTTCATTAGTTGTGATTAAATTAGATAGGTTATACTTTGTTTAGATAATCTATGTTTAGGGGATACAATTAATTTTTGAGAATTTTCCAGATTATTTGTGAACTAAGAAATAAGAGTCTTAAAAGATAATTAGAGTTTTGGATTGTTTACCATAATTTATTCATGTGTAATAGTGAAATCAGTGTCTTGGTTATTTTCTAATATCTTGAAATCAATTTTTCAATAAGTTTTGTTTGTTTTTAAATTTTTATTAAATCTAAAATGCATTGCCTTCACAAGTCTTAAACAATCCTTTTATCACTTTCTACAACAACTTTGAAATACCATCAGTAGGATACAAAATATGAGCTGGTGGAGCCTGGTAACATTACAACTGTGCTTACTTTGAAATACCATCAGTAGGATACAAAGTATGAGCTGGTGGAGCCTGGTAACATTACAACTGTGCTTCTTTCGAGACGCCGTCTTCACCATATCGACTTCACGGCTAAAAAGACCGATGTTGCTGATACTCCAGTGGAGATGTCTTTTGCTAAACTAATAACTCTCAACAAGGTTCGCTCCGACGAGTGCTACAGATGCATGGGACCAAAAAAATCAATTTCTGGTTTGTATTTTACATGTAGATGTGGACTCGTTCATCTCTTACTGCTAGTGTTAGGTGCATTGTTTTGCTTGCTAATTGATTTGTTTGTCAATCGGAGATCACTATTATGATCTATGAATGCTTGTGTTGGCAAGTCTATAAATTCGTCTTGCAGGAGATTAACACAATGGATGCTGTTATTGTATGGATTACAATGTTCAGCATCCCGGGAGTGGAGGATTCATGGATGGCAGTACTGGATTACTCACTGTTGAATGAAAACTATAATTCCTTGGCCTGATGGCAGTGAATTTTAATGAACACAACTGGGTCAGTTGTGTGTGTTTGAAACTTAATTTAGAGTATGACTATGTTTGAGCATGCGTAGTTTGCCTTCCAATAGTTATCTAATGAAAATATGGCCCGTACTGGTGGTGATATCGTGACATATTTAAAATTTTGTGAGCATCTTAAGGGTTCGACTTATATTACACCCTTATGTCGTCTAATGTCTGTCTTGCATCATGCATCTTTTGGTTGCTTTATTCCCTGCCCCAATGAAAGTGGTAGTTAGTTTTACTTTGCTTTTGCTTTTGAGTCCTAAAGAAATGAATTAGGAGTAGACTATTGGTACATTTTCCTGGTTTCTCCTTGTCTGTCCTGCTGTCTCATGTGCTTGTTGGACTTGGACCTGCTCCCTTGCCGCTTTGGTTAGAGTGTGCAGCTCTGCATCCCCTTGTCGTTCCTGTCCTTTTATATATCCCATAAGGTGTTGCATAACCATATTACCCTTTTGTTGTAAAAACTTATGTAGTGCCACATTAACTGTGTTAGTCAGTCAATATGATCATACTTCTATGTATTCCTAAAAGTACCATCCTCCAGGTGTTTGTATTCCTGAAAGTCCCATCCTCCGTATGTTTGCGAACTGACAGTCTAAAGGCAGATATGCACGTTTAGTCCCAAATATGTGTGTCTTTATGCTTGGTTAGTCCCTCTTAGTCCCATACTGGTACGAGTTAGTTTGTTTATAAACGGTTCGGTCTAAACTTTTTTTTCTCAGAGCAAAAATAATTTTGAGCGTCCTAAAATCACTTCAATTTTTGTGTTGCTCATGGAACGTCAAGAACCTTCGGCTAAGCATGCTCTATCAGTCTAAGAAAATAATCATTGCTTAATGGAAATAATCACTTCAACTAATATGGTCGCACACGGAACCATTATATTTCCAAAGAGAGCGCTTTGTAATAGAAAAATGGTCAACCTATCAGGATGTTATAACATATTTGAAGAACGAGTTATTGGATCCCCACAAAGAAAAGTTTGTTAGTGCATGGCTAAACCGTTATAGACATTATGACAATCAAGCTACAATCACGGTGGAGTCGGCTCACTATCGGTTCAAGACTAAGTTAAATGGTTGTGATGGTGGATTCTTTGTTGTTTTTGAAGCTATGGTTGAGTATTTCAAGCTTGATCTCGATAGAATTAAAGGTAATTTTGAAAAGAGCCGATCTAGACTCGTTACCGACTACCGGGATAGCCCCTGGCTCCGGGGAATAAGTTTATATGTTTCTTAATGGGCAATCCTAAAAATGATAACGGAAGTGGAGGCTTGGGAGGAACATAATTTTCCACCGGGAATGAGATGTAATTGTCTCATTAAGTCGGCTATGGGGCTCCCATATAGGCATGCGGTAGTAAATTTTCCCACAAGGATGATTCCGATTGAAGATATAGATCCATTTTGGAAACAACTAACATTTAAAGATCCATCACCAAATCAAGGTCTTGGAGAAGTGTTTTGCGACACAGAGGTACACAAGGAACTTCTTGATAAGTATGCTTCTTTACTACCGGCGCAAAGACAACTTTGGTTGTATGAATTGCGGAGATTTAACCGTCCAGAGAATAGAGTAGATATTTTAGAACCTAAGAAGGGGCAGGGCAAGGGTAGGCCTCAGACCAAAACAACAAAGAAACAAGAAAGGGCAGAAGCTAAGAGAAAGTTTCAAGAAGGTCCACAAATGACTCCTTCACTGCGAAGAGATCCTTGTGCTTATGAGAAGTTGAACGAATTGTACAAACTTAGAAGAAAGGAAATGGAAAAAGGCGGACCAAGCGGAGCTAATGAAATGAAGGGAAAACGCCCCAAGAAGAATGTGGTTGTTGCATCCCTAGAAATATCAAAAAGAAAAGTTGATAGTGGAGTCAAAATTAAAGAGTCGGTTGTTTCATCCCAACAAAGTTCAACAACAAAAGAAGCTAGTAGCGTCCAAAGAAAAGTTGGTGGTGCGGTTGGTATTAAGCAATTAGCAAGAAGCCGAGGTAGAAAAGAGGATGCCAAAGGAAAAGCACCGATGGTCGAACCATCGCAAATCACCCCACAAAGAGTTGTTAGTGGTGCGAAAGAGACGGTTATCTTGGATGTAGGTCCGATGAAATCACCCCTTATAGATGAGGAAGGTAACTATATCCGACCTACTTACACGATATACGAAAATTACATGCACTATTTACCACATTTTATTCATAAATACGTCAAGTCCACCGACGATGTTGAGGGAGACAGAAATTGTGGTTACCATGTTCGTAGATCAACTTGGACCTTTTGAGCAGGCAAAAGAATGGGGTGACGACCAAATTACTTATGTAAGGCAAAAGTGTTTGCTTGAACTACGTGGTTTCCCTGATTTTTACAAGCCAATGATGAGATTTGAAAGAGATGACACGGAGGCGGTGCTAAATGAGGAGTTCAAAGCATTTAAACGGTGTTTAATGGGCAACAAGTGTTTGACAAGTGAATATTGGATGAAAATTCCAATATGTGGCTATCTACTCTCCAACGCATTCCATTACTTTATTCATTCCATCTCTTATGCAAATAGTGTTACATACGCACCAACAAGACGTGTTTTTACCGAAGAAGAATCTCCGAAGATAGTCATCATGGGTTTCGTGAACATGAACCATTATATCGGCCTCCAATTGAAATATGGATTCCCATTACGCCCATTAAGGAAGGTAGACGGATGTGACGGCAAAATACCAATGACCTGGTGTCATAGGTTCGAGGAAAGAATTCAATTGTGGGTTACATTACAATTATCGAGGGATGGCCCGTTGTGTGTACTAATGAGTTCCGATGAGGATGACTATAAGTAAATGTGGTGTGAAGGTTAGTGATAACAATCTTTTTTGTAGGGTGGTGCTTAAAATGATAATATGATAACAATGTGGTGTGAACCTATGTATTTTGAATCACTCACTATATATGAAGAATCTAGTTTTACTCTTTTTATGTGTTTGCAATAATGATATTATGAAAATGTGATTATTTAGACGGATTACGGCCAGGTAATACGCTGACACGACCCATCCATAATGACCCAAGTGAGCAATTCGCACACTTACGGCTGAGAAACCTAACCGAAAATACAGTAACGGCTAGGAGTCCTACCCGTATATCTGGAGACTGTCAGATTTACGGCTTATAATCCTATCAGTTTCAGATTTTACTCAGTTACGGCTTAGACATCTATCCGTAAATCCAATTTCGGCTAGGATTCCTTCCCGTTATTCTTAGTACTGTCAGTTTAACGGCTGGTAATCCTATCCGTTAATCCAATTTACGGCTGGTAATCCTGGCCGTAAATTTTCCTGAAATGTCAGTTTCAGATTTTACTCTGTTACGGCTGATACACCTATCCGTAAATCCAATTTCGACTAGGATTTCTGCCCGTTATTCTTAGTACTATCATTTTAACGGCTGGTAGTCCTAGCCGTTAATACAATTCACGGCTAGTAATGTTGGCCGTAAATTGACCTGCAATATTAGTCTCATATTATACTTAAACAAGAATTTGATAAATTAAGAATCAAAACACTAGTATCCATTCGTTCATGGTTAAGTCTGCATAATGAAAAGTAAGTCCGGAAAGTAATCACCCAAATCCATAACCTAAAATATGCTAAAAGTCTGCATAAACATAATATGGTATGACTTAAACAAGTACATAACCTACAATCATCCACTACGACCAACAATCGAAGCAACATCGTCAGAAGATGTTGAAGAAGAACTTTGGGGAGTGTGGGAAAGACTAATCCAATCATCAGTTTCGTCGTCAGTATATAAATCATCCCTCATTGGATTATGTAACTCCATAAGCCTGAGAATCAATGTTCTTTGTTCCTCTCAATTCAAATATAAAACATCCTCAATACTACGTTTCAGTCCCCTGGCAATCCACTTAGCTCTCTCGACTTATTTTCACTTCATTCAATTAATAGTGGTACATAATTTGAGAAATGTATACAAAAAAAAGGAATCATATACTTAGCCCACGTACCATCATCGTAGAAATATCACACATTGGTAGTTCCTGGGGTTCTTTCTCCCTTTCAGGCTTCCTAAAAATGATGAAAAAATATCAGAAGATAGGATTACGAATTGGAAAAACAAAGATAACCCATCTGTTATTAACATTATCGTCTGGGAAAAGTAAGACCACCTAACCGTAAACAAAGTCTTGGCTTAGAAATATGCGGACGACCTAACCGTAAACATAATATCGGCTAGAAAATATAAATAACTGTTAGGAAAATTTACTTACGGTCAGGAAACTCCCAGCCGAAATACTCATCACACAATTTTACTTAGCAAACACATGACAACTTACGGCTGAGATAGTCGCAGCCGTAAACGTATTACACGGTTGGGTTCTAAAATTCTCCCAACCGCGTGAGACAATAACGACTGGGAGTTCTTTATGTCCCAACCGTTAAGTGTACATTACGTCACCACCATCGACAACTACCATCGCACCGCCACCATCGCCACCAACCACCACAGTGCCACCACCACCACCGTCGCGCCACTACCGCTGCGATCGACCACCACCACAGTCCACCAACGACGACCACTACCGTCGCTGAACAACGCCGCCATTATCGTCGACCACCACCACCAACCAGCCGCCACCGCCACAAAAAATGAATTTAGTTGATTAAATATTCAACAAAATGAGAAAAAAAATGATGAAACCAAACAGAAAAAATAATGAAACCAAAATTGGTTTCACCAAAACTAGATGAAACCGAAATTGGTTTCATCATTTTTCCACATATTGACATTTCACCAATACAAACTTCAATTATGAAATCACACACGCCGACTTCCAAGTCAGCCGAATAAACTAGGAAAAAAATCAAGTGAACCAAAATTTGATTTCATCATAAAAGAAACAAAAATAAGATGAAACCTACCACCACCATGAACTGCACCACCCCCATCTCCGCCCACCACCACCAAGTAGAAGCAATGAAATTCAAAATTTGAAGCAACCAAAACTCGTTTCAACATAAATTACAGTATCACCAACAAGATTGGTTTCAGCGACATAAAAGTACATATTAGATGAAACCAAAACTGGTTTCAACAAAAAAATATTATTAATATCACTAACGAATTGGTTTCGTCGAAAAAAATCATCAAAAATTAGATGAAGCCAAATCATAAACACGATGAAACCGATTTTGGTTTGATCATAAATAAGACGAAATCATAATTGGTTTCCGCCAGATAATTCAACATACATATTCTGCAACTTATCATCATTTTAAAGTAATCACAAAAGAAGATATAAAAATGGAGAATATTTTACTGTTGTTATATATGTAAAGTGTCCCGCACCGTGTTACTTTCTACGTTTGGATGACAAACGACAAATATAATGAGGGGTTAGATAAAAATGTCATCTGCCATGCACTCTCTGTTGTATTTTATTTTCCTCTTAAATTTCTCCATCTTTTCTCACCATATTTTCTCTGTTCATTTTCCAAACTAGATAAATAAATTCCTGATCCATTATGTATATGTATTCCATTGTCGATACACACACAATTCATAAACTCAAAAATCGCAAAAACTAGGTGATCAAATAACCATCTTTATTGAGATAGGAGGAGGAGTTCCAACTGAGAGTGAATCTTTAGAATCAACATTTTGCAAGATCATTGAATATCAAACACAAAATCAAACATTCCCATCTCGTCTAATATCATAAGGGCATAGAATAAGACATTACCAATGAGGTTTTACATCCTTTGTTAGCACCGCAACCACCACCACCACCACCAGCATCCCCATTGCCTCCGCCAACCGACATCCTCAACGTCGCCACCACTACCGATGCCAACGCGACTATCACAATGACAACAGTTTTGTTGACAAAAAAAAAATAAAAATTAGATGAAATCAAAATTGGTTTCAACAAAAAAAAAAATCATATCACCAAAAAGATTGGTTTCGTCCACAAAAACTAACAAAATTAGATGAAACAAGAATTGGTTTCAACAAAATGGAACACTAATATAAATAGTTGGGAGATTATTTTAACAATAACAACATAAGCTTACTATTTACACAGTATAAAAATATTTACTTCCCTCACAGCTTTTTCACATTTTAATAGGAAGCCAACCCTTATTGTTGCCTTTACTGCTTTTAGTATTTACACGACAACATCCTTCTTGTTGCCTTAGTTTACTTCCTTACAATTCACACATAAATGATCCCTAAGTTAACTCTCGGTATCTATTCACAGCATATCCAACAAGATTGGTTTCATCGACATAAGTATGTATCTCCCGAATATTGCAATTGCAAAACCAGCAAATTGTACATTTTTTAAAAATTCTTATTTTTGGGCCAACATATATTCAGAGGTTTATGCATATATTTAACTTATGAGTGTTACTTGTTCAAAACAAAACATGCCATGGCTTTATGTGTTTCCAAAGGCCTTTATCGAAGGTCAGCCAACACACATTCAGATATTAAGTATGTAAGTTATCTCCCGAATGTTGCAATTGCAAAATCAGCAAATTGTACATTTTTTGAAAATTCTGATTTTTGGGCCAACATACACTCGGAGGTTTATGCATATCTTTAACTTCCGAATGTTACTTGTTCAAAACCAACCATGCCATGGCTCTAGGTGGTTCCAAAGACTGTTATCGAAGGTCAGCCAACACACATTCGGAGATTAAGTATGTAAGTTATCTCCCGAATGTTGCAATTGCAAAACTAGCAAATTGTATTGTTTTTGAAAATTCTGATTTTTGGGCCAACATACATTCAGAGGTTTATGCATATCTTTAACTTCCGAATGTTACTTGTTCAAAAAAAACCATGCCATAGCTCTAGGTGGTTCCAAAGGCCGTTATCGAAGGTCAGCCAACACACATTCGGAGATTAAGTATGTAAGTTATATCCCGAGTGTTGCAATTGCAAAACCAGCAAATTGTACATTTTTTGAAAATTCTGATTTTTGGGCCAACATACGTTCGGAGGTTTGTGCATATCTTTAAATTTCAAATGTTACTTGTTCAAAACTAACGGCCATATTTTCAAAAAAAAAAAAAAGAGTCGTTGGGACTCTAATCTATATAAGGGAGGGTATCCCCCTTCTCATACACCATACTAATATTGATTAAGGTGAAAATCAAAGTGAAAAACCTTTTCAATGGCTAGTCCATCGTCATTCGACCACATACTTCGAAGATGCAAGCGAACAACTTCATCAATTGCATCAATGGAAGAAGAGATACAAAAAAGAAAGAAACGACCAACAAAAATTAGATCATTGTTAGAGCCAACGAAGGAGGAAGAAGAGGAAATCGAGGAAAAGAAATGAGGTCAAGAACAATTCCAACTAAGAGAAAGATTGAAACAAGTTGAGGAAGAGACCGAATGGATAAGAAATTATTACATTGTGAAAGATCTACCTGAAAAAGATCGTGATGATAATATATTTTGGATCAATGTTTCACTGGGTCCTTCTGTTGGTAACTACAAGAAGCCACGCCATAATTATCAACCATCCCATGTTTCTTCAAGGGTGCATCATGTTATGAAATTGTGCACCGAGTACAACCGTATACCAAGTGGAGAGGAGAGTCGTTTCTACATTTCGAAGCGGCATTGATTGTTGCATCTCGGACTGGGAAAAAATAATAACATGTGATGTTTGAATGTTTTAATTATTTTAATGAGATCAGAGGTTTAGTTAAATATGTAGTTCCCGAATGTGCTTAATCGGAAGTAAGTTTACAATATATTTATTCCGATTACATAATATTTTAAAAAAAAATAGCCATGCCTCGTAATACCCACCCATTCGGTAGATATTCATTAAGGTTGCCTCCCGAATTACAATAATCGGAAGGAAACATTTACTTTTCTCTCCGAATGTATCGAATTCGAGAATTGGTTTTAAAAATTTTCCTCCGAGTATAAAGGGTGAACTAATCAGACTCTCCTGTGTCTAAATGTTGTTCATTCAGAAGATTTAGTTTTTCTTAGACCTCCGAATATTTCACATTCGGTAACAATTTTTGTTTTATATCTTCTGATTGTACTGCATTATTGATACGAAAACGTACGTTGTAACCGTACAGAAGTGTGACACCTCATCTAAACGGCCATATTTTCAACAACAAAAAATAGCCGTTGGGACTCTAATATATATAAAAGGAGGGTAACCCTTCTAATTTATGTACCAAACAACACATATCTACAATAACATTTTCCATCCTCCAATATTTTTAAATTATTATATATCTCATATTACAATCATGGAAACCTATGACGTAGCTGAAGATTTGGGAATTGTAAAAACATGGTACCATGAAACAAGAGGTGAAGATGTCATAGACGGAAGGTTAACACAAGAAATCTTTTGGGGGAGAGTGTATAACAAGTATGTGCGAGAATATGGAAATCCAAAGCAAAGATCCCTCTAACAAGTTCATGATCGTTTCCGAGTTATCCAAAAAGGGGTAAATGATTACATAACGATACAAAAGAGGATATTTAACAATAGCCACTTAATCTTGTCGGTCCAACAATTTGTAAGTACTTGCATACTAGTTTTACAAAATACCGGTTCGATATATATATCATCTTATTACTAAACTATACGAACTTAGCATTCTTTTGTATTTGTTGGTTTATGTAGGAGACACTTGCAAAAATGCACTACTTAGAGGAACAAGGAGAAGAATTCATGTACGAAGGAAGTTATGAATTCTTCAAGGGAGTGGAAACAGTTTAGTTTGGCTCAATTTAGACACATTCGGAAGTCTAGTTACTATCTTAGCCACCGATTATGTGAAATTTGTTACAATCGGAAGATAGTATGTTATTTAATCTACCAAATCAGAGAATATTTCAAAGTTTGTTAATGTAAGGTTATATTCGGATGTCATTGAATTATTTAATCTACCGATTATGGGAGTGTTCTTGTTTCTCCAGGGTTCTGAATTTAAAATACATATATTCGGAAACTAAATAAAGTGAAATACTTCCGATTATAATATTCGGTGGGCAATATTGTATAACTTTCAGCCGATTCTGGGAGTGTTCCAATTTCTCAAATGTACTGAATTCAAAATGCATATATTCAGACATTAAATAAATCAGTAAAATATCGATTATAATATTCGGAAGTTGAGGTTGCATAATTTCCTGCCGATTCCGAGAGTGTTCCAATTTCTGTAAGGTTCTGAACTCAAAATGCATACATTCGGACAATAAGTAAAACACAAGACTCCCTATTGTAACAATCGGAAGGTAACATTGTATAATTTACGACCGATTACATCATATATCTTCACAAAAAATTTTAAAAAACTTGTACAAAAATGCCGGTTCAAATTACATCTTCTAAACTTAATGACCAAACTAATCATCATCATCTTCGATCAATTCGATTAACCCATGGGAAAGTTGTTGTCCATGGCGCGGTCCCAATCAAGCATGTTGGACTCATATTGTTTCAACCATTCCTTGCAATGGTTCGTTGGGAAGTAATCCGTCCAATTATTCAACGGAGGTAATGGACAATCTTTCTTTACCCTTAAACCGATAAAATGCATTTCATTCACAAATTCCATAACAATTCTTCTATCTTTAGATGATTCATCGGAAACCTTCCTTGTTGGTGCAAACGTGAAACTATGTCCATACCTTGGAGGAACAACCAAATGTACCACGCAATTCAAAACTTCCGCTAGGAGAATTCCACATTTAGGTATTGTCGTACAATACTTGGCTCCTGTTGATTTCAATCCCTTTCGACACTTTACACGCGCACATAATTCTTTGAACTCTTGTTCTTTATCGTGTCTATCTCCGGCCATCATCATAGAGATATAAAAATCCTTGTCCTTTACTAGTTGCACCGCCATCATATTTCTTAAATTTTGGCATTCGATAACCGCCTCATCAAAGTGACCAATTTATTCTGTAGCGGCGTGAAACCCACAATTTCCATCCCCATCAAACTCGTCAGTCGATAAAATAAATGGAACAATGAGTGGAGGGAGTTGTT
This sequence comes from Papaver somniferum, assembly GCF_003573695.1. Taxonomy (NCBI): domain Eukaryota; kingdom Viridiplantae; phylum Streptophyta; class Magnoliopsida; order Ranunculales; family Papaveraceae; genus Papaver; species Papaver somniferum. The sequence goes on from NC_039361.1 coordinate 154,896,620, forward strand.
CCAAATACTCTTCTATAATCGTATACATTGATCGAGTTGGCCTTCCATGGAGATCCCTAGGACAAATAAGAGTACCATACTTCTCTTTTATAGTCACCATTTCTAATGATGAGGTTTGTTGCGAGGCTCCCATTTTCCCAACAACTTCTTCCACCGCCTCGTCTTGAGTTACTTGATAAGGCTCCGTAGATACCGTTGGCCTGACTTGTCGGGCGGTTGGTCCACTTTGATCTTTTCTTTGACGACTTCTTTTCTTTGGTATCGGCTCATCTTCAAATTCAGCTTCCAAACGCTCGTGCCTAGACAATATTCTTTTATTGGACAAATACTCTTTTAATTATTTCCTTTCGATGGTCCTTGACACTTCGGTGTTCGGCCTACCCGCCCCTTTTTGCTTAATAGGTTCATCAATCTCCCTTAAACTAGGGTGAAGAGTTTCCTCCAAATGGTGCATCAATATTTGCTTCTTGGCGCCATTTGTTGTAGCATAACGCTCCGCTGTTCAAGCACACAATTTCGACTCCAAGAACGATGGACCATCAACTACCGGGGTGCTTGGAGTGAAATTTAATTGCTTCCAAAATGGATGAATATCATTGATTTCAATCACTTCGACATACCTACCCAACTTATGACGACATGGGAGTCAAATACCTATCATATCCTTGCAAACACAAACCATATTCTCGTCATCGTAAGTTCTATAAAACTTCAATTGTTCCATCATGTGATTTATTTCCTATCTCGAAACTTTATGAACAATTCCCCTTAAAAGCAATCTTTCTCTCTCATATTCGTTAGGGAATTGGTGTACACTAAATTGCATACAACCCTTAATCTTTGTGAGATCGCAATTGGTGTATTCATGGATTGCTTCTTGGATCGACACAACTCCATTTTGAATACCAAGTAGTATTTTATTTAACCGTCCATGAGACCCCTCCGCAATGCTTGTCGCCTCGTTCTTGAAGTTTCGATACTCATATGTCCATGCAAACACAAACTTCTCTTTTAGCCTTTTTGTATTTCGAGCCATATTCATCCTCAAATTTCTTCAACTTATGTTCATAAATTTCCTCCGTCTTCGAACAAACGATCTTGTCCCATGCTTTCATGAATAATTTCCAAATCATTCCATCTTCCTTCCGTTTTTCGTCAAGTAACCTTTTCTCTTCCTCTCGTTCTTCCACGGTTAATTTACTAATGCGCTCATCCTCTTCCTTCAACCTCTTGGTACCCTTCCTTGGCTTCTTAGCTTGGAAATGACGATAGCAATTGAGTTTGAGGTTGCTTTGAATGTGCCACTTACATTGCAAGTTTTGGGATTCCGGAAACACTACCGCTATTGCATGCATTAGGGCTTTATCGTTATCCGCTACGATAACCCGTGGATAATTATCACCGTTATAAATTGACCTCAACATCTCCAACATCCAAATAAAACTCACATTGTTTTCATGATCCATTAAACCTCATGCAACCGTAAACGTATTTTTTTCCGAAGTGTGGCAAGCAATGTTCAACAATGGCATGTTATACTTGTTTGTCTTATAAGTAGCATCTATCAACAAAATTTGATGAAAGCATTGAGCCAATTGGATTTCGGGATGTGCCAAGAAAATACGAACCACTTTACCATCCTTTTCTTCCCTTCTCAAGGTGTAGTCGTGTAACTCCGCTAAGCACTCCGATTGTTGCATGACCGTTCTACCATCTCATTCCATCCTTTTGATCGTAGCTAAGGCCGACTTAATTGTATATAAAGAAGACAAGTTGTAGGGGTCGTCCGCCTTTATTTTACTTAAGATCGCACTCGCTTTTTGAATCCGAATAGACCTCACCCTCTCCAATTGATGTGGTTTTAACTTGGCAACCATTGGATGTCCAATTTGAGTGTCCGGATCATCATGGTTGTGACAACCATTATCAACTTTATACATTTTATACTCTTTACCTTCAATACCATCGGACTTATAGAAGACAATCTTAAATGTGCATCCTATCTTCTTTGTATTGCTTCGGTATTTCCTATTCGTCTTCCGCATGTACTTTCTATTCTTTCCCTCGTGACTCTTTCGCGTCCCGCCCCGCTCACAAATCATTTCAAATCGAGTGTCACTCACATGATTGTTTTGTACTACCACGCACATGTTATCTTTTTCCTTGTTGAAAATCCATTCATTTGCCTCCTTCTTACTTCCAAATGCCTAAACGTGCATAAAACAAAACAATTTCTAATAAGCATAAGGATTTAAAATATAAAAAAGGAAAAAAAAGAGTAGTAATGAGTATACCAAATTGTTTGCGTAGTATAGGGAAATATCGGGCCTCAAATAGAAATCATCCACAATCTCTACGACGGCCTGCAAATGAAAGCAACAATTATTTTTCAATAATCGGAGGCTATTGACTAAACTTAACTTCCGAATGCCCAAAATTCGGGTGACTGTTGTTTCCATTAAATAACCGATTTGTATAATGAATTTACACAGTTGACTGGGTACAAAATATAACATAATCGGAAGGCAAATTATATAAAGCGCTTCCGAATATTAAGATTCAGATGTTTACATAATGCACATACCTCCGATTATCAAAGATGAGGAAATTCTATTTTGGGGCCAAAGTTATGTTCGGTAGATATGTTAATATACTATACTACCGAATGTGAAAGGAGAAAATACTGAGTTTTGTAATTTTTGAGAAATTCGTTTTCGGGGCCATTCGGAAGTAATAAACTCTACATAACTACCGAATGGCTCCAAATGTTGGAAAATCAATTTGGGGGTTTTCTAACATTCGGAAGTTAATGTACTCTACTTAACTACCGAATGTGCATAAATTTTACACATGAACCTATTTTCAGCTACATTCGGTATTTATTTATAAACATTATCTCCCGAATCTGGGTAATTCAGGGCATTCAATGCATGCAAAAATCGTTCTTTTTTGTTTCGAAACACATAAAAACGCATACAAAGTGGGTATTTGAGTTTCTTAACACATTACCTGTGAGTTAGATGCATCGTTGGCTTCAATATCGGGTGATTCTCCATTATCTTCCATGAAAGCGTCGTCTAGGTTTTCCTCTCCACAAAAGTTTGGATCGTTCAACATATACCCCAAATCGTCTTTTCTAAACAGACGTGAACCTTCAACATTATGTTCTTCCCCATGATTCTCACCTTCTTCGTATCCATTCATCTTTAAAATGAAAAAATAATTTTTCCCTTTTTTCCCTCACCTTTTTCTCTATCACTCTTATAACTCAAAAATGAAAAAAATGAGACAAAAATCACTCTAATACTGCACCGACAATAATCGGAAGTTAGTTCTTTTTCTTGCCTATCGTCCGAATATATAGGATAATTTCGCCCTTACGATTTACGCGAGATAAGGGTTAGTTACATTTTCATTTGGATGACATTTTTTTTTCCTATTATTGGCCCCTAAATCTTTTTCAGTGGCCCCTAAAAATACGTCGTATATGAGATCGGAAGAACACGACGGAAACTGGCTTAAAACTGTACACTATCAATAGTTTTAATATCATATTACTCCTATAATGGCTAGTCACCACACATAATTTATAGTGAGACTATAATGGTATCTTTGGAAATACATTACCATGATGAAAGCATTATGCTGTCACGTGATTTGAAAAATAACAATCAGATTTTAAGCAAAAGAAAAGTATAGCAGTCTCTAAACAACTGAAGTTCATAGGTACCAATTGCGTGTCCATTAGTAGTACCCTTGATGATTTTGTAGATCAATCAATGTGTTTTTCTTTGGTGCAACGAGGACTATCAACAACACAAAATTGGTTAAAAAGACCAAAAATTAATAATTCCTGGGTGAAAAAGACACTTAGATTTTGATACTGTTTAAATGGCCAAAAATTTAAAAATAGTCAGGATGTAACCAGTTTCATCATGCCAATTTTCAAATACTTTTTCTTATTTTTAATTCACACAGGATGCACCCAGTTTCATCCTTGCTATTTTTTAAGTTTAAGCCAGGATGAATCCAGTTACATCCTTGCTAAAATTCTTTTGTCCATTTCACCCAAACTATTTTTTACTCGTCCATTTGAACCGTGTTTTAAAAATATTTGGACAAATGACCCATTTTCCGTATTAACAAATTCATAACCAATTCACAATACAAAATTAAACTTTACCGAGAGTTCTTTTACCGGTTTTAGGACTCTGACTGTGTGAAAAGATGCACTGCACTAGACTAATGGAAGCAGAGACGCACTGCATTGAAGTGAAAATCTGTCCTCCTCGCTGAACTACAGTGAGTCAGTAACATCACATGTAAATAAGGTCTCCATTTTACAATGCTATGGGTTTGATACTAGGATCAGCATGCCGCCAGCAAATTCAAGAATAGCTAGAACATTTCATGCGCTCAAGCGGAAAAGACTAACAATTCCAAATGACTGAATTAAGTAAGAATTCTACTGCACAACATGATATAGCTACTCAAAAGGGAATTCATCATAAACCAACATAACTATAATGCCAAAATTACATTTAATGGTAAAACAGAAAATCGCCTAAACAACTATAATTTTCGTTGTATTGTCGCTTGGGATTCAGTCTAAGCTTATGGCAACACCAGGTCAATGAGAACACAGCCAATACATCAAGCTAGATTTTCAAATGAAAATAAAGAACTGAACTCATTATGACCACCGAACATAGATTAAATAATTAAGTCAAAGCTACGTAACCATTTAACGTGAATTAGATATTGTAACCAGATTTACATCTTGTTTGTTTGCAGCTGACTCGACGTTTGGATCTGAGTCAACCTCTGATTCGGGCCGAGTCAGCAGTCAGACCGTTTGTTTTGCATTTTGAGTCAGATCTGACTCGACCTATGACTCAGACATAACCCCTGACTCGGAACCGTTTGAGTCAGGCAACAAAATACCCCTGATTCACGGGACCAAACCACTGACTCACGCTTTTTAAGTCAGATGAGTCAGATCTGACTCAAAACAAACATATTGAGTCAGATCCAGATGAGTCAGGTGATTTCACTCAGATCCAGATGACTCAGATCCAGACGACTCAGATGAGTCAGGAGTAAACAAACATAGTGTTAGTAAAAATCCCCCATTTTAACATGAAGAACCCTAGAGATTCAATTAAAACCCTAACACAGTTTTGGGAAAATCAAATGATTAAGCAAGATTTTTCTAATGAATAAATCAAACCCATACTTCGAATTGATTAAAGAGCAGCCACTAAAAATAACTTATACCTTCTAAGTCTTCAAAAAAATAGAAATTTTCGAAAGTAACATAAAACCCTAAAATCAGTTCAATGTTTCGAAACTTATACCTTGCAAGTCTTCAAAATTCTTCAATCTTCAAGTCTTCAAAATTCATCAAACCCTAACAGGAAATTTGAAAAAAAATATATTATTTTTTGGTCCTAGGATGGACAATACCCACGCGGGATGATGTCATCAATGATGTGACAAAAATACCATTTTTTCTCTCTCTAAATAAAAATAAATAAAAACTTAAATATCTTTTGAACCATATGTCCAAAAATGATAAATTTTATATATTCGGAAAGCCCTCGAGGATAGCTATCCAACGAATACCATTGTCGCTATGTTTCGAAGCTTTTAATTTTTACCTTATTTTTTAGCTATTAAATGAACTATTATACGAGTTCATTCTACAAAATGAACTGCTTTAATGAACTATTATACGAGTTCATTCTACAAAATCAACTACTTTAATAAACTATCATGCTAGTTAGTTCATTCCAAAAAGTGAACTCTTTAGATTAAATAACATACGAGTTCATTCTACAAAATGAACTACCATACGACTTCATTCTACAAAATGAACTGGTATAATGAACTATATTACGAGTTCAAATGAACACCTATCACGGGTTCATTCTATAATATGAACTACCGTTTACGATTTCATTTTATAAAATGAACTACCATAATAAATAACTATTACGAGTTCATTCTACAATATGAACTAACATTCTTAATTACTATTACGAGTTCCTTTTACAACATGAATTATCAATCCTACGATATGAACAACTATTATGAGTTCATTCGAAATTAAGAACATCTATCACGATTTCATTCTTCAATATGAACTGTAATAATGAACTACCATTACGACTTCATTCTTCAAATTGAACAATTACTAAGAGTTTATTCTACAAAATAAATTGCTAGTGTATACGAGTTCATTCTACGAAATGAACTGCTATAACTAGAATGAACTACCATGTTATAAAATAATGTTCATTCTTGGATATGAACTACTATTATACCGAAAAAAATTAAAAGTTCTGAAACATAACGACAATGGTACTCGTTGGAAATCTATCGTCGAGGCTTTCCGAATATATAAAATTTATTAATTTTTTACTTATATTTTGAGAGATATTTAATTTTTAAACTTTTATCTATAAAGGTTAAGAGGAGAGAAAATAAAGGAAAGAGATAAAACCGAAAAAATGATTCACGGGGAGGAAATACAATAAGAGAGAGAAAGAGTACTTCAGATATTTTAATATTTTGAAATAATTATGGACCAAATGGAAAAATGATTTCTGAAATGACCAAATAGATATGGGACCACCTAAAAAAGGACCAAACCATATTTTTCCTTTATGAAATATCTTATATTCGGGCGGACCAGGCATTTAATAAATATCCTGAAAACTAAATGCATAATAATCTTTACTTATGTTTGACATTATCTTTATTGCACGTGCACAAGTTCACATTCATTTTTTCTCTTCATGTATACGTTTACCCGGGTGTCATGTACGTACACTCTATAATATTCCAATAACTAGAGATTAAAGCTTTAAATCTTAGATGTGAGTTATTTTTTGTCTTAAATAATTCTCGGATGCATCTTTCTTTCTTTCTTCTATTTTTTTTTTATTTGTTCCTTCCTTTTTGTTAACGGTAAATATTTTTCCGATTCATGTGTTTGAAATGTGGGTTTTGTTTTATACTATGAAATTTTAATTGTTAATTTGTTTTTGGTTGGATAGTGTGTGTATGGTGGTGGATGGGGGATGGATGATTTTAGGACGGAGTTTTGGTGGTGGTGGTTTGTTGCTGGTGTTGTAGAAATCCATTAAAACAACACAAAATTGGTTAAAAAGACCAAAATCAACAATTCTTGGGTGAAAACGATACTTTAGATTTTGATACTGTTTAAATGGACAAAAATGTAAAAATAGCCAGGATGTAAACAGTTTCATCCTACCCATTTTCAAATACTTTTTCTTATTTTTAATTTATATCAGGATGCATCCAGTTTCATCCTTGTTATTTTTAGGTAAAAATCAGGATGAATCCAGTTTCATCCTTGATATTTTTTTGGTGTCTAGTTCACCCATATTATTTTTTACTCGTCCATTTGAACCATATTTTAAAAATATTTGGACAAATGACCCATTTTCCGTTAAAACAACCAACTTTCAATATTGGCCGGTGTTGCAATTCTTTCTGAAGATTAGCTAGTTGCGATTTTGAAGACTTAGATCAATATTTTGTCACTTATGTTTGGTAGCGGTGGTGGTGGAGCATCAGTAATTTTATGAATACCTTGATGCGATATAAATCTTATAGTAAGGGCTAATAGATTAAGCAATTTGGTGGCAAAATGATCGGAGGTTTTGGGGATCAATGGTAGTTGGAGCCTTGGAGAGTGAAATTGGTCGTGGTGCAGGTGATCACTTGTCGCCGGCGTTGCTTATGAAAACAGAAATCGGAAAAAGAATATGTAATGGCTAAGCATTGGATACTTCTCCACCACACACGTGTCTGACAAAAAGTGTAATGGCTAAGTTAGTAAATAAGTTGAAATTTTATAATGAGTTGGTCATTTTGGCACTTAACCAAATTTTCTAACAGTCAACTCAAGTCGTAGGGCCCAAACTCTAATATGAAACTTTCTGGGACTCGGATGCTACTCTGATCATAAAGTTAAGACCCAAAATCAAAATATCCCTGTTTTTTACATGCTCAACAAGTGTACAAGTTTCTAATTCCTCTAGACGATTTAAAACATAGCCAAGTGTACGAGTTTTAGTTGGGGAATTTATGTTCAATTTCACAATTAAAACTCTTGTTTATACTTTCATCAAGATGTATAACAGGCATAGTAAGTTGTATATTGTGTATATGCAGAACGAGTGTGAGTCTCAAATTGTATAGTCATAAGAAATAACAGTCGCACTATATTTGTGTTACATTGCTTCTTCAATTCTTTGAAACTTTGTACTTTTGACTGTATCTGTTGGGGTATATATTTAAAAACATAGTTTTGTAATAATATGCCAAAGTTAGAGAGATAGTATGGTGACATTGTTTGAGCTCCCACACTATAGGCATGGGTTCAATTCCCACCCCACACAATTTCACTAGGGTATATACTATTTATACTATATATTATATTACATTAGTCCGGGAGCGGAGCCTTGGGGGTCTTGGGAGGTCTGCTGATCCAGAAACAATTTTTTTGCTGTTTTTAACTTAAATTTTCAAAACGTATTAAGATAATTATATCATGATTAATTACAGTTAATGTTGAAATTTTAATACGGCCGTTTTTTTTGCTGTTACAAAGAAATTTAATTGGCATTTAATCGAAAATTAATTTTCCATTAATTCCATTGATTCTTTTTGATTATAAAAAAAAAAAAAAACTGGTTTCTGGAAAAAAAGATATAGAACGTTATTTTTATTTCGTCAAGTTTTTCTGAGCAAGTGTTGTTGAAAGAGTTATTATTGATTCGATTTCTCAGTGCAGAGAAATCGAAAGAGATAAGCTGTTTTATCCCATAGGGTTTCGACAAAAAACTGACTGCTAGCACAATCAAGAGGCAGAGTCGCGAAACACCTTAAAGATAGCGACCTAGTACGCGACTCAGCGGTTTCTTTGTGTAATTTGATTATAGTGCTTTGTTTCCAACAGTATCCAGGTTTCCGATTCAGCAGCACTACATTATTTTTCACAACTTCTCCAAATTATTTACTTCTGGTTCAGAATAATGGCCATATATTATATGCTCCTAAGTATGTTCATCAAGAGGAAAGTGTCATTCCAAGTTCACTTTATTCACATTGTCATGTGTGACTCCTAGAAATAAACCCACGTTACACCAATTGATTTTTTTTTTTATAGAATAGACCAATCTATGGGCTATTATTCGTCATAATAGATTTATCCATATACATGGACAAGTATTAAAAGCCCCATATAATAAGCGGAAAATGGGTCATTTGTCCAAATATTTTTAAAACATGGTTCAAATGGACGAGTAAAAATGAATATGGGTGAAATGGACAAAAAAGATAGCAATGAAACTGGATACATCATGTTTAAATTAAAAATAAGAAAAAGTATTTGAAAATTGGGAGGATGAAACTGGTTAAATTTTTGGTCATTTAAACAGTATCTTTTTTAATTTTTGTCCATTTAAACAGTGTCAAAATGTACAAGTCTTTTTCACCCAGGAATTGTTGATTTTGGTCTTTTTAACCAATTTTGTGTATAATAAGTTTCTAGCCGTTTCATGGTTTTTAATTAGAGACAAATTAAGCTAAATTTTAATGGAAAATCTCACCAAAGTTCTTCAAAAACTGTATTTAATTTTGATGAACCAAACCTATTAAATGGTTATGAACGTTTGAAAATGCAATTATTTGGCAGATATTTTTCGTGTCAATACCTTAGTTGATGGGATTCTGAAAGTTAGCAAATTAGAAGCATCATTAAACTCACTGGTACATTTTCCAAATTATATTTGTTTCTGGATTGACTTTTTCTTTACATTGCTGACATATTGCGAACTTGCACTAGTAACTGGAAACTGCAAGTAAAAAGTAAGAAGAAAATACTGGGAAATACTCATAGTTGGGGTCGCCGAAGAACCAAGCAACTGACTGAGAATATCTTCCAAGAAAAAAATTAAGGGTTAGTTGAGTCTGAGTAGATGCAGAGACTCTCTGCATGATGCATTTGTGTTGCAAGTCATTATTTGCGTCGTCTTTGCATCATCTATCACGAAGAACAACAGTGAGGAGTAGAAGACTAAAAGAGTTATTATGGGATAAATTTACTGCAACCATAATTTTACAGATGCTTTATTGATTATTCAAATGTGCTTTACAAACGAAATTACTGCAATGAGTCGGTGAAATCAGAAACAATCTTGAGTATACTCAGTTGTACCCTGCAATAAAATTAATCTCTCCTGGCTCGGCCGATCAGTCAAAAAATCACAAAAAAATAATAATTAAAAACCGCTAGAAACAGGGATTGAACCTGTGACCTTGTGGTTAACAGCCACACGCTCTAACCAGCTGAGCTATTCCAGCTATTTGTCCATCTTCGGAATCTTAAATTAATATCCTGGTTTCTAGCCACACCATAATCAGTGCACTATCTCCGACCATGAGCAAAATCATGGTTTTTTTTTTTTTTTTGCTCTCTGGTAGCTAGCAGCGACGGGACAATTATCCCCGCCCAGTGGTTAAGATGTAGATGAAAATAAACTTGAATCATCGCACTGACGAAAATGAAATGGTTACAAACTTACAAGTTACAACAAGGAAGAGTAAGGAATGATGTAGAGAGCATTTGCAGTCAAGTACTAGCTGCTAATTTTTATGCTGGATGCATATTAAGCATGACAGACAAGTTGTAGATAATAGCAAAAACTGGCCAGGCATCCCTATTTTTACGAAACACTTGGTATTCCAGTTTTCGGAAAGAAAATGCAAGACTGTTTAGTTTTTAAAAAAAAAGAACCGTATTCATCGCAATTCTAGTAAAGAAAAGAACCAAAAGGTTTACCTATCAACAAAATTCAGCAGTGCTTTTAGGAGCTACATGGTTCAGTAGTTGGTGTTCATATTCTGGATACCTTTCCTCCGGAAACTAGTGTCAGTTCAAAATGACAAGGATGAGAAAAGAACAAAATCCATAAAGCAAGACCCTGAAATAGGTGGTCCAGCGCCCAAAACTCCCAATTCCTCCACCGTCGAAACCGGATCCATTTTCAGGGATAATGTGCAAGTTCAACTGTTGCAGTCAATAAAAGCATGAAACATTAGCACAAGAAAGTGCCAGTAACTGATGTGGAAGAGAAATTTAAAGCAATATAGGAAAAGATGGTAATGTGTGCAAAAGGTGCAGTAGCATACTAAAGAGGCAGCAGGGGCCTAACTAATGTGTATACCTGTGATGTCTACATTTACGCACAGCTCTTCTTTGGACTATAGTCTCTGATAAAAACTGAAAAGCGGTTTGAAGCATTTTTAACAGCAAAGCTTCATCAAATATTCATTGACACAGAATTAAACTTGTAAAGCATAACCACATTAGTCATGAAGTCAAATGTTCAACGGTTAGTGTTCATCAGGCTTTTTCAATCAACCAATTTCTTTGTATAACACCTTTCAAAAAAATATCTTTGTATAACAATAGAAGAACAAACCACGATGGGATCTTTTCTACAAAGAGATTTAGTTCAGTACGAAAGAAAGACCAAGAGTTATAAAATCACATTTGGTCCTCCTTGGAATCTTCATGTCAGCATCACCGACTTGGAGGACTCTGAGACAAACAACTTCACATACACATTCATATATTTAGCCTACAACATACTATGCCTCTCGAAAGCTAAATAATAAGCGATAAAGCTGACTTCCTAAATACCAACAATAATGGTTAGGAATGACACATAAAGTTCAAACAATGTCTGCCCAAGACGTGCTATACTCGAGGAAAAGAAGTTTCATATAAAAGGCCAACTGAAATTCTATCAATAAACACCTAGAAGAAGGCCTACAAAGATGTAAAAACAAATAGGGCCTCAAAACCGAATACATTATAGAAGGTGACAAACGAAAAACAAAAATCTAAAGTCCCTTTTCCTGGTCACCTTTTCTTTTTCTAATTTTCACAACTTTCATTTTTCACATAAGACGGGATATATTACAGGTGAGAAATCTTACCTTTTCCAGTTTTCTTCAAGCTCCATTGAATCCTCTTGTTCTTCCTTTACTTTAACTGCATCTGAATTAGTTTGACAAACCGCAAGTTTCCAATATCTATCGCTCTTTTGGTCATATAAGATTAACTTGTCATCGCCCTGCAATAAAATCTTATTGTTCCCAAAACTCCATTTGAGCCTCAAATTGAATGTTTTGGTAATAGTCTCTTGAACTTCAGTAATCGTGAAGCTTTTAGTCCATGATTCCCTCACTCCATACTCTTGCATTACCCACACATCAACTCGAACACCAAAAACATGAAAAACTAAACAAAGACACCCTCCCAGCTCCGCCACATGTTTCTCATACTTAGCATCTTCCAAAGGTTCTTCCGGGTAAGTCAAACGTTCTTTAGGCAATGGTACCTCCACAAACCTCTCATTCGCAATATCAAAAGAGACTAGAACTTTCAGTTGTTCCACGCAGGAAATAACAAACCAGTGAAGTGCACCATTAACAAGCACTCCAGGTTGATGTTTTTCAAATTTGCAAGATACATTTCCAATCTTTCTCCACAAATCCGTTCCCAATGTATAGACCTCAACCTCAAAACTCTCCTTAACAGGTCTGTCAAATTCCTCAAACCTCTCAACTCTAACCAACTTGTAATCATCAATCTAATATTCATAACCAAACCAAAGCAAACTTCTTATCAATGCCCTCCTATCACTTACTTTTCGTGGAAACGAGTATTTTCTTAAACTCCTTAGTCGCTGGATTCAACAGAACAATCTATTCCTCCATGTAATAATCACCATTAGCAATCTGTTTTTCTATGTCATAATCACCATTAAATACAAAAGTTGCGATGAAACATAATAAGCCATAAGAATGAACCGCAGAATGAATCAATTTCAGAATGATTTTGACCGGATGGAGTTTCAAATTGGTAATCTTTATGCTCAATAATAAACCCATCTGAATTTGATGGGAAATTTATTAACGGGTTTAATGAAATGAATTGGGATTTCCTCCTAACATAGTCGGGGGAAATAAACATGACATTGTTGCTTTGGATACTATGATTAATGTGTTTATTGATGAAATTAGAGCTTCGGATTAAGGAATGGAAAGACTTACTGACAGACTTGAATCTCAGGAGATATCTGACTGGTAACCTCAATAAAATCTCTTGGGAGATGTCTTCTGGAAGATTTGAAATTGATATCGACATTGTTTGCCTCTTTCTCTTCTTCCGCTTCTGGTAGTGAGAAGACGCTCACCAGGGGGTTTAGGTTTGGATTTGGGATGTTCTAAACAAACCGAGATATTAAACCACACCAAAACAGCATTTTAAAAAGCTTTCACATTTTTTTTAGTTGGGTCCTGGTGGGTCCCGACAGAGGACAACAGGGGCCACTTATCATGGGGACAGTACAAATTTTGTACGGCTCGAATAGAGTTTTTGTTTGGATTTTTTTCCAAAATAGAACAAGGAAGCAACTACGAGTACAAACACATGTTTCTAAACAAGAAGGTCAAAGGTTCAATCCTTGTTGCTAGCATTAATATATTTTATACATTTCTCTGATTTTGAGACTTCTCAACTTAGGAACAACACATTTGAAGACAGAGTGGACATAACTTTCAAAAAATTCATATTACATACAAATTTGTATTTCCCCGATTCTAAAAAAAATATATTATCACTTTTTCAATATGACACGGTTTCTAAAAGTGATAGTATGAAAAATGGAGGGAGTATATTGTAGTATCGAATTTATCAGAGTTTTCATGATCACAGACTAGACCGCCATGTTCAGATTTTAGTCTTGGTTTATTTCTCTACGATAAAATAAAAACAAGTCCAGAAAGGGTACACACTCGATAATCCAAAACTTAGAATATATGCATGAATAAAAACATACAGAGTTCTCCAAGTGTCAATATGACACCTAGTAGTCCATTATATATCAAGATACCAGGGGAGGTTTGGACCGAAAAAAATGTAAATCTTTCCTATTTGAAAGTTTTTGGTTGGATTGGTTATGTTCATGTTAGCCCCGATGAGAGGTCTAAGATAGGTACTCAAGCTTGTATATTCACTGGTTATGGAGGTGATGCTTTTGGGTATAAACTTTGGGACTATGAGGCCACAAAGTTATCAGAAGTGGGGATGTTACTTTCAATGAGAATGGTTTATACAGAGATATAAATACAACACAAGTTGAAGATTTCAGGTCAAGCAATGTTGATAAGGAGTTTATATATCAACATGGGCGATGTTTTAGAAGAAGTATGGTACAAGAAGAGCATGGTGTTGCTGATGGCATAAAAGAACCTTTGACAGAAGAAGAGACTTCTACTGCAGCGGGAGTTACTCCTACAGTTCCACAAGAAGTACGAAGATTGTCAAGAACTCTGAAACCAAATCCCTAATATGCTTTTAATTATCTATTACTTACGGATGGAGGTGAACCTGAAGATATTAAAGAAGCACTAGCAGTTGACGACTCAAGCAAGTGGAAGCTTGCTATGGCGGGTGAGATGCATTCACTTGAGGAGAATAGCATATGGGTGTCAGCAAACTTACCAATAGTTAAGAAGGCATTGTAAAACAAATGGGTCTATTGAATGAAAATTGGTTCAAATGAAGAATTTCTCTACAAGGAGATGTTCGTTGTAAAAGGGTTTCAACAGAAATCGGGTATTGATTACGACGAGATATTTTCTCTAGGTAGTGAAGATGATTACTACCGGAGTAGCGCCAAGCTTAGTGGATTCTGAAGATCTCTACCTTGAACTGTTGGATGTAAAGGAAACTTTTCTTCATAGTGACCTAGATGAAGAAATTTACAAACATCCATACAGACTCGTAGTAAAAGGAAAGGAAGAGATGGTATGCAAACCAAAAAAGAGTTTGTATGGTTTAAAACAAGCTCCGAGACAGTGGTACAAGAAGTTTGACAACTTTATGCATAAAAGTGGTTTCTCATGGCGTCATGATGATCGTTGTTGCTACTTAAAAAGGTATAGTTCTGACTGTATCATATTATTATTTGAAAATGCATGGGATACCAGATACACCCAAATTTTTTGTTCGGCAACCTGTATAGACAAAACTTAATACAATAGCAAGTAAAACAACTGAATGATATATAGAGTTTATATTTCAACCTCTACTCAAAATATGATCCTTCGATGTTTATTCGTCTCCCCACTTCTAGTATAATTATCTTATTACTCATTGTCCATGACATAATCATAAATGGTTCAGATGAGCATGGTATTCAATTACTTCTTAAGAATTTAAAAAATGCATTCTCAATGAAGGACTAATGAGAGTTGTACTATTTTTTGGGAATTGAGATTAATGGTACCACATCAGGCCTACATCTTACTCAAAAAATATATACACCAGACCTTCTTCAAAAGTTCAAACACTTACTATATGTACATGGTGGATTTTTGACAAGGGTTAAAATCTTAAAACCATAATTGTACACGCTATTGATCCAGCAATCAGATGAGTATTGAGGCCCGTGTATCTCATCGAAGCATGAAAGCTCATGCCACAAGAATCTCTGACTGAGAATACTGTCTCTCAGAATGTATGTAGATGTGTAGTTTCTCAGCTGAGGAAACGTCATATCTCATGAATACTGAGAAATTTCAGTAATTACTACTATATATAATCGAAAGATTGGATGACTTCTAGATAGCTTCCTGCTAGAATAGAGCAATAACGTCTTCATGATGTAACAATGTTTTTCCTGACTATGTAAAAGAAGTATGATACTTCAACAAGCTCATATCACTCAATTCCTGAATAATTAATGCTCCTAGACGATCGTACTAGTATAGAGCCATCAATTAATTATTCCTAAATTATTAGATTCATTAACCGAATCCATGGAAAATATTCTACATTATTCATAATTCAACAAATGGTTCTACCCAGCAGAATTCCATGGGTTAATAATAAATATTCAACGTACGGGCGTCTGAGCCGCTATCGAGTAAGCCCCGACCAAAATGGTGCAAGTGTACTCATCAATAATGCACAAACGAGCACCTGAAAGCACGAACGAGCATTCCAAAAACACGAAGGAACGATGAACCTATGCAAAAATAGGAAGAAAATAATAAATAATAAAATATTAATCAAGGCGCTGGGGACTGGGCCCACCGTACTGCCAGTCGTTCCATGGCCAGTCCCACGCCCAATTCTATATTTTATCAAATTTTATTATTTTCCTTGATCTCATTAAAATCCCTTCATTTGAACAAATATCCTTCATTTTAAGGAAACTCCTCAGTTTCATGGTGTTTTCCTTCACATCAAGGAAATAATAAAATTAGGAAAGGTGTCGCGAGACCAAGCTTACTAGCCGGCAGGTCATGCCTTAGTTGTGGCCGGTCCCACACCTTGCATTTTTTATTATTTTATTATTATTACTATTTCCTTGATCCGATGAAATTCCTGGATTTCATGATATTTCCTTCATATCAAGGAAAAGAGATAAAATTAGGGAAAACTCGTGGGACCGGGTCCTAGTCGGCCGATCATGCCCAAGCCGGTCCCAGACGCCCTTATTTTATTATTATTAAATATTATTTGTTTCATTCATATTCATCTCATGAAAACTCCTTAACTTCAAGGAAAACTCCCTAGTTTCAATAAACTCCTTGATTTCATGATATTTTCCTAAAATCATGAAAATAATATAAAATTAGGAAAAGTGTCATGCGACCGTTTTCATTGGCCGGTCGGCCATGCCTTGACCATAGTCGGTCCCACACTTCATGATTCCTTATTTTATTGTTATTATTTCCATCGTCTCATGGAAATTCCTTAACCCTATGAAACTCCTTAATTTCATGGTATTTCCTTCACATCAAGGAAATTACATAAAGTTACATAAAATTGGGAAAGGTGTCATGGGACCAGGCGATAGACGCATTTATTGTCTAATTTGTCCCAATTGTATATATTGTTAGTGCTCGATTTTGTACTTATTTGGTTATTTTATGTCTTTGTAGGTGTTTTTGGAGAAATAAGCTTTTGCGGCGAAATTGGCTCAAAATGTGGCATTTGAACCTCCGTAGATAACGTACCAGAAGCACCCCAGAAGTATGCCAGAGACACCCCAGAAATACCCCGGAGGAACCCCGAAAAAAGTGTTGAAAACATCCCAGAAAAATTACTTAAGGCACCCAAGGGACAAGTGTTATGCGGACCCCAGCACCCTGGATAAGGGGTAGCCTAATTACTAGGGGGAGGTCACCTTCACCTTTTGAATTTTCAGAATTTGGTGGGAAAACTTGGTGTTAATGGCAGCAAACTTTGGGAAAAGATTTGATCGAGTTATAGGGCGATTCAATCGCTGAAACTTGGTGGGTATCTTCCTTGGACCCAAACAAGCCTGGTATAATCATTTGTTTGGATCGAATTGGGCTAGAAACCGAGTTGGAGCTAAACAAGGGAAGTGTTTTTACACGGACCCTATTGAGATTATTTTTAGAAGTTCTAGAGAGACTAAAGACCTAAAACTCTTTCCAAAGATACATATCTATGTAAGTAAGAGTTTGAGACAATCGGGAAAGCTCAGAAACACGTGGAACAATTTAGAAAAAAATTATTGCCGTAACTTGGAGAAAAGAATAATCCGAGATATACTCGGATTCGATAGGTTTTTTGTGTATATAAGGAGTTGCTACGAGTCCCAGAAGACATATCAGAACCTTAGGGGAGTTTAGGGGTCGATTGGGAGACCACAGAGAGGTTGCAGAGGAGAGGAGAAGAATTGCAGGAAAGTTTCCTGCTGCTGTTGAAGAAGAAGGAGAAGACGAAGAACAGACCTGCCAGGACTGTCGTTCTTCAACAGTGACAACGACCAGCGCTTGACAGTCTTAAAACAACAGCGTTAGCAGCACTTCTATATTATCGTTCTTCTGTGACTCTTTCTGGCAGTCTTAGATTCCATGTTTTATACTTTTTCACTCTTTTAATCAAATTTTGAGCATCAATTATGTATTTTGAGCAATTGATTAATATGAGGAGCTAAACCCCAACACTGGGATGACGGAGGAAGCCATATTTCATGCATGTGGCAATTCTAATAATTCTTTTATGACTATTTGCATTGATTTTTAATCGATTTATGATTTTTATTGAATGGGTGTGATTTCGTTTGATGGTGTATGCTTGGTCTATGTATTTTTGATACATCATGCTTTTGATTTACAGTCATTGCTTTTCAAAAATCTACTTTTTGGCAAAGAATAAGAGTCCATATTTTTAATATTTGATCTATAATTGATTGGAATTTTTATTTGAATCACATGAATGGAATTTGGTGGAATCCTGAGTCTCAGTCTCTCTCAACATTGTGACAAACCTTTTGTATATATATTTTCTATTTTTATTTCAAGTCTAGAACCCAATCTTATCAAGTCCGAGTTGAACGAACTTTACTTATCACTTTAAAAACTACATCAATTTTTGGCGCCGCCGACGCGGATTTGTGTACAGATTTGTTTTTAGGTTTTTATTTTTGTTCATTTTTACGCCTTTTGGTATTTCTTGTTTGTTTTCATATTTGGAATTGAGTTGAAGAAAAGGGGAGAAAGTGCTGAAAACAAAAGTGAAGCCAAAGAAGGAAAGAAAAGAGGAATCCAAAAGGAGTGAAGAAGAAGTTTTGTACATAGCTATTTATTTATTTTTATTTATTTATTTTTTTTTAGAAAAAAACTTTGTACTAGGGTTTTTATTATTTTTGTAATTTTTCTTTTCTTTTTGGACACTTTTGGACATTATTTTTAAAACCCTAAGGAAGGGTTAAAAAAATAAATAAAAATTGTTTGCAGGGAAGGAAGACAGTTACGATACTGTCTCGGCCCCTCGGGTTCGTACACTGACATAGGAGTCGGTGGCCTGAGTCGACTTCAACGGTTCATCGCCCGTCTGGTACGGGAGGTAAGACTTTATCCACCCACGAATCCCCTGTCAGTGGGTTTTATTTTGTGTGACAACTCACACCCCTGCGAATAGAATGTCGATCTGGTATTACAATAGTCAACACAACGAGTATCCGACTGACTTTCAAAATGGACGTTACTACTTTGACCATAGTGTGAATAGTGTTTGGGAACATTAGCCTTTTTAAGGTTATGGCTCATACCATGATGAGCCCAATTACTATCCACACACGCACCGGTCATACGAGCAAAATTCTTATATTTCTCCTTTAGAAGAGTCCCTCAAGAAATTAGAGGAGACGACACGTAGGATAGCTGAGATGAACAACTTAGTTTATGACGAAAGAAAACTTTATATGGAGGACTCCCTCAAGCTGATGGCTGAGACGAACGAAACAATTGCTCGAAATAATCTTAATTTCCAATACAGTGTTTCCAATAATGCCCTTGAAAACGAAGATAGTTATTTGCATAATCAAGATGACGAGGATAAAATTGGTAACACCACTTATGAGGTTCAACCATTTTCATGTTATTATAATGATGATTATGACGAGGATAGTGTCGATGAAGAATCTGAAATATGTAGTAATCAGGAATTTGTTATTCAAATATTGACTTTCAAGAAAATAGTGTTATTTCTGGTTCAGATCCTTATAATTTTAACAATTATTCACCTATTCAAAAGGACGAGGATTTGACTAGAAATACCACTGATTTAGAAGATGAATTATTCCCCTATGATTACGAAGCCGATGATAGTTTTAAGGAACGAGTTTATACTGAGAATATTGTTTTAGAGTCTAGCGATTTAGAAACATTAGTCTTAGACAAAGAAGATGAACTCGTAGAGCTTTGAAATATGATGAGTGAGGATGCACCCTACGATTATAACTTAGAAGAATCAATTTCCCATTTTCAGGAATCTGATGACCTAGAAATTAGGGAAGTTGTGACTAGTCTTTCTAGAGACACTGAAAACTCTAAGTTTGGGGGTGATTATCATTCTCCATGTGCTTTAACTCTTAGAAAGGTCCCTCACTTGGGACTTAACGTATGTGCCTCAACCATTTTACAAGATTATCTTCATACACATTTTCCGGAACCTAGTGATGTCCATAAGGAAGTTCAGTTGTTAGAAACCCATCCTCTGGTTGATGTGGTTTACCCAGGCTATGATACCCAGATTGAATTGGTTTTCCCACCAAACAGTTTTATCCCAAATGTGGGAACTTATAGATTTCAAATGTGTCAATTATTAAGTTCTGAGACTAAACCTAAGTACTTTAGGATATTAGAATCGACACATTTTCTTAAGAATGACCACTACTCTCACTGTGGTCAATTATGTAAGTCAAACCTAATTGACTTAGAGGATCCTCAATTATTTAGGTTATTATTATGTGCTTCTAAGTTCTTATTTGAGTATTTACAGACTCTAGGACCTAATAATTCGGATTTCAATTTTGAGGAGTTCCAACCCAAAGAAATATATTTAGACCCTTTTATAGAACCTGAACCAGAACCACAATTAGATATAGATATCTTAATCAGGAAACTAGGTAAGGGGTTGCTAGTCTTGTTCATTTCCTTGGTTTGTTGCAGTTTCCTTTGGTCAGCTCTATTTGGTTTTGAAGACCCACAAATATTTCGACTGTTACTATATGATTCGAGGTGACTAATCCTTTCTTAGTCTGGATGAAGACGTTAAACCTAGCACTTCTTGGGAGGTAACCCCATATTCATGCGACACGGTAATATCTTCCCTTAACTCTTTTGCTTCAAATGGTAACAGTTTCTCCTTGTTCATGTTTTTAATTTTATTTTTAGAACATTGAGGACAATGTTAGATTTAAGTTTGGGGGTATATGAGAAACTTTTTAGTTGCAATAAAATAAACTCCAGAGCCTAGAAATTTATGCGTATTTAGGATGGCACTAACCAATCTAAGTGGATGGAAGCATTTTGGTTATAGGAGTTGAGGAACCAATCTGAATAGATGGGAAACATCTAAAGAGTCTATTCATAAAAGCACAGAGCTCAGGTGTTAGAAATAACATGATAGTTTCACCATATCTCGTTGAGTCCTTTTCACTTCTATTTTTATTTTTTTCATTTTAAACTATGTTTCTCTAAGTGATTAGGTGGGGCACACGATTCAAGTTGTTACCACTGCTATGGTGAATTAGAGTGATTGAGTTACTATATATATATAAAAAAAAGTTGAGATTGGACCAATTAGACCAATCGGAATAAATGTTAACACTTGGATATAGGGCTGTCAATGGAAGAATATTCGTCGGATATCTGGATATCCGATATCCGACAGGTTAAGAACTATCGGATATTCGATATCCGAGAATATCCTATAGGATATCAAAATCAGATATCGATATCCGATAGGTTAAGCTATCGGATAACGGATATTTATCCGATAAAATCCGTTAGTAACAAAAAAATCTGTAAAGGTGAAATTATTCTCATACTGTCATACATAAAACTTGGAAACAGTACTCATAAGATGGCATCTGAATTGTCTTCATCTGAATGTAAGTCTCTTACTCACACACATACATGAAAAGAAGCACAAGCAAATGCTAAAGAAAGTAAAAACTTAACAGATATTCAAACAGGGTCTCTCTTGTCTTCATTCGTCTTCGGTAACCTAACTGATTCTTTACTTTCTGGTAAGATGAAATGATACCTTAGGGCTGTCATTTAAATATCTTGTTGTCCTATAAGTGCATTATTGTATTGTTTGTTTCAGACACAACTTATTTAGTCAACAATATATTATCTTCATAATGTAAAATCTATCATGGTATCGAGGCAGGGAAAAAACTTCACTTACAGCGAACCGTTCGATCCTTTATATTGCCGCTCACCCGAAACCCTAAAATCGAATCTTAAATTATCTCTAACATCAATATGAAATCGTTATCCTATTTTCTTTCTAAATATCGAATTTAACAAAATTACCAATAGTCACAAACCCTCAACATGTTTACTGGTTTTCATCAAGTCATGATATTGAAAACCCAGCTCTCAACTTACCATTTTTTAATATACAAAACTAGTCATAAAAACCCAAAGTGACCAAACTTGTAGTACAAAAACCCACTCAAATGTTGGGATTCATTAAAACTCCTTCTTAAACTAAATTGATACAAAAATCCCAAATTCTAAAAAATTGATACAAAAACCGCAAATTTCAAAATTGGTATCATCAAATTTTATCATGAAACCAAAAATTGGTTTCGTCAAATTCTACGAGGTTTCATCGATTTTTTTTTTTTTTTTGGGGGGGGGGGGATTGTATTACTTTTGTTTTGGAGGGTTTTTTGTGGATGGATAGTGACACCTTTGGGGTTATAACTCGCTGACCGTTTAATTTGTCGACGATTAGATTTAATCCACCAATGTCTATTCTTTCTTGGTTTAACATTTTATATATCTCATAATCGTTTTTACCCTCCAAATCCAGCAAAAAAAAAACAAAGAAAAAAAGAGAGAAACCCTCTCTAAATTTCAAATCTGCAACTTCTTTTACAATTTTCACATCAGATTTGATAACCCTTTTCTTTACAATTTTTCTGGCACCAAATAATTTTTTCTCCTATGGAGGTTTTTTTAAGCTTTTCAAAAGTGAGAAAGCTAGCAATTGTTTGGTTTGAAGATTCATGGACTCCACCCTTTTCTCTCTGGTTATGAGTAAATCAAGGTAACTTCATATTTTTCCTACTAGTAAGAGAGTGTGTCTGTTTTTTTGATCTAAAATCTCGTTGAAATCTTTATATCAGATTTACTATTTGTTTTGTTGCCGTCAATTCACTCTGTTAGTATTATATTCCCAATATTTGATTGTTGGATGGTTGACATTTGGTGATTACTAAGATTTTCTGTAGTTGTTCTTGGGTTTCAATAAATCTGAAAAAGGAGAAGGTAACTAGTATACTACCAATTTTTTCGAGAACCTATATGAACGATACTTGTACAATTTATAAATTCAGTTAAGAAGCTGTATTTAAAATTGTTTTAACAAGGTAAATCTAGTATGTTTCGAACTGTACATGTACCGAATTTCAACAAGAACGAGTCTTGAAGGTTATTTCCTGGTAAGTTGATAGTATCTAGGTTTAAATACGTACAACCTATGATATTTCAATTATAAAGATAAAACAATATAACGCGGAAAAGAAATAACAAAGACACCAGAGATTTTTTTTAAGGAGGAAAACTACAATCTTGTAGTTAAACCTCGGGATCTGGTTCGGATTGAACACGCACGGATTTAAGCCGCTACAACAATTTCCTATTACCAGATTTCAGACTATATATAATACCTGCTTCAGTTGTATTTGTGAACCTGTAAAACTCCTAGAAGAATATTGATTCTCTTTAGAAGTTGCTCTTTAAATATTCTACAAGAACGTTAATTCTCTTTAGAAGATGCTCCTCAACAATTAGGGTTTACACGTCTCATAACCTAATTGTTTCTCTCTCACAAGATCACCTAGAAACTCTAGATATATCTTGGTCTATCAAATCTAGGGTTTATGAAAAACACCTAGAAACAGTTTCCTTAACTATCAAGGAAGATATCTTTCATGTGTTTTACGATCCCTAAGTTAAGTGTTTTAGAATCTCACTCATGTTCATGAAAAACAAAGATGTGGAAAACAACCTTTTCCAACACACATACAATTTTAGGCTCTTCCGTTTAAACTAATAAGCTCCTTTTACACAAGAGATAGTTCGTGTGGTTATAGGTGTCTAAAACACCTAATTTTTTTATCTAGTACTTATGATTTCTTTGCTATTGTCTTTGTGAATTGTGTCTCTTATGTGTGTTTCTGAGTATACTAGGTGCAATGAAGTCATTTGGAGCGAAAGAAGGAGAAACCACTCAAAAAGGGCAATTCATAGGCGAGTTATACCCGGAGCGGGCTAAGGTGCGCGTGAAGGAGTTGAATTAGGCTGTCGGTTCTCTAAAACTGACAAGCCATGTATGATCTGGTTAGCCCTTAACCATGAAGTGGGGTTTCGATAGAAATTTTGGTTCCTACACACATACCCTAAAATTGAGAGAGGAATTTATTTCTTTCATCGTTACCGTCCCTGTTTGAGGGCGGCATCACTACTCTGAGAAAGGAGTGAAGTGCGGCTGCTGTAAGAGTTCAACGGAGAAATAACAGAGAGATGGAGGGTTGAATCGTGTGATCTCTCTTCTGTTGATGTTCGAGAAATTCACGGGAAATTCACGGGAAATTGTGTGATCTCCATCTCCCGGGAAATTCACGGGAGATGGAGGGTTGAATCGTGGGATCTCTCTTCTGTTGATGTTCGAGAAATTCACGGGAAATTGTGGCTCTGAAATGGTTGAATGAATGGGTTCTTTTGATCTCGAGTTTGAATCAATTGAGAGAAGGAATCGATCGAATCTGAGCTTGAGCGGAGAAGGGTAAATGGAAGATGGGTTTGATTGAAGCTGTTGATCGAAGAGACTTGAGTTATGATTGAATTGAGAACATGGGTTTCTACAGAATCCTAAATTGATTGGATCTGTGGTGTATAAAGAAGTTCTGCTGCAACTGGTTTGGTAAAAAGGGGTTTTGATTTCTGGTAAGAATTAAGAGATCGGTTTTGCTCGAATTGCAATCTGATGAACTCAAGAAGACAAATAAAGAAGATGAATCTACAGGATTGAGAAGAATAGTGGTGAACTGAATGTGATGTTACTGTTGAAGCTGATTGCAGAGATGGGTTGGTGACGAATTGATGATTGAGACCAATTTGCAAGGAAGGGATGAGGGTTTCGTGAAGTTGGTGCTGCTGTGTATGATTACAGTTAGGGAATGAATGCTGTAATTGACAGTGAATCGTCTTGAGACTTCTGAAAGAAATTTAAGTTGGCACTGGTTGCTGTTGTGGCTAGAAATGGAGAATGTGCAAATCTGCAAGGTGTTAGAGCTGAGTTTGAGAACTGGTGGTTATGAACATTGCAGGTGCATTGGCAGTCAAGAAGCTACATCGGCAGGTGATGTTGCAGGTGGTGTACTGGTGATCAAATGGGTCGGTGGAGTATGTAAAGAGTCTGAATAAGTTGGTTTGACTACTGCTGGGAAGTTAGTCAAGAGTATGGAGGTGGAAATGCAGCTGCGACTGAGAGCTGGTAATGATGTTACTGAGCAGATGCAGTGCAAAGCTGGGAAAGTAAGCTGTAACTAGAGTTGAAGTGCAGTGACGGAAGTTTGTTTCAGATGGCTAGGCCATAGGAGTCTGTTGCTGCTGTTATACAAGGAGAGATGAAGGCGTTGCTGGTGATTTGACTGCAGGCGATGGCAAACTTGCCAGTGAATTTGCAGCTGAGGAAGGGATGTTGGCTTGAGTCTGGGAAGTGGTGAACTTTGGGGTTTGTTGTGATTTCAGTATGAACAATGGCTTGTGGTGAATGAGATAAGTGCAGTAGTTGTTGTTGGTAAAGGTGGTACTGTGATAGAAAGGGTTCAGCTGGATTATTTAGCTGAGAATGAATTAAGAGCAAGTGTTGGTTGAAAGTATGCGAGACTGTGGCCGAGAAACAAATAGAAATGCTTGTTGCTATTACAGGAAAATGGGTTCAAGCTGAAATTGGTGGTGATTGTAGTCAAGGATAATGCAGTGATGAGCATATGGAACCGAGCTTCTGGTGGCATCTTGAAGCAGTGATGCAATGGCTAGGCAGAGTGGACGGAAACGGATGTTGCAACTGGAGTTGGTTTGAAGTAAGTTGTCAGTTCCACAGAACTGACAAGCCAAATATCAAATGAGCTAATGGGCTTGGACTAGATTTGCCAAGGGGTGGGCTATGCCTGGGTTGAGTTATTCGGGGAGGTGGAGTCATTTCCTAATAGAGGGATATAAAAAGAACTTGAATGCACCAAAACTATTTGTATCTCTTCTTCTACTTTTCTAGGGTTTCACATGATAGTTTCTTCTTTATTTATTATGATGACGATTTCCAAAAACACGAGTAGCTGATTTTTTTATTGGTTAAAAATATAGTTGGATTTTGAAAACAAGTTATGGATTTTATGAATTAGTTTTCTCTCAAAATCATCGTTCACTTTCTACGGTTTATAATAATTGCATGATCGATGTATTGCAATATGATTGAATGTTTGTTTGGTTTAGTCTAGAATTGATTGAACATACATCCATATCTATAGCTATTTTAGGGTTATCATCAAGGGATAACCTTGAATATGAGTAGCATGATATGATTGCGGTTTGTAGTGATACACTCTTGTGATCATATGTAGAGTTTGACCATTGTCCGAATTGTCATGCGCAATGTATGACAATTGCATTGATTAGCCTATTTCTGAAAATTAATGCTCCTAGGAATTGAACTTAATTAGCGCAAGGAGTTAGGTTATTCTTTAGGTAGAATTCACATACGCAGCTCTAATGTTTGTGTTGATGAACTTAGGAAATTTACAGAGTATACTTGCAAGAAGGTATTCTAGGGATTTTGATGATAGCGAGACTAAATACGAATTCTATTCATATATTCAAAAACTTGTTTGCAATTGAAGATGAAACCTTTACCCAATATGTTCACCTTATTAATTTACGTTCTTTATTTCTTTATTAGCTTTTTATTTGCAATTTACTTTAAAAAAAATCAGAAAATCCCCCAATTGTTATTATAGGAAAGCGAAACAACTTGACAACCTAAAACCTCTTCGTGGGAACGATCCTTTCTTGCCCTTGCTATATTATATATTTTGAGTAGTGAGAAAGTAATTTATTTTTGACGAATACGACAGCGATCATGTGGTTACATGAAACCTCTATTTATAGTGAATGATCAAGGCTAGGTTGATTGAAGACAAAGTTACCTTGTCTAAGAAAGGAAATGCCAAGTCCCTTGACTAAAATGGGACCTTTAATCACGCATTTACGGTTTTAGTTCATGAACAAAGTTCGTGTACAGTTTCATTTTCCCGAAATCAATCTTAACCAGACATATAAGTGTCACTTTAATAAATCACTCACAATTTCTTCGTTATAACTCGGAATTGAGTGATTCTTGGATCGTCGGATTCGAATTTTCATTCACTATTACATGAGGACCTTTTCAGGAAGGAAGGTCATTCTAAACCTGGCTTCACGAATCAAAAAACCGAAGTCTTTTAGTGGTATACCTAATTATATTTTTTAGAGAAAACCTAGGTCAATAGAGAACGAATCTATCTATCAATTAAGACACAAAATATCAGGGATTTAATTTTCCAATTGAAAGAGCGTATCTATTTATAGTTTTTCAAGAGTGAGGGTTGATTAAAATTCAAGCTAAGATAACTTGAGACTCGAGAAAAAACTTTCTCTGTTTAGATGAAACTCTGATTGGGGTTTCAAGTAAGCATGTGAGAAGTTTGTCTTGAAATCACATAGAAGAATATACACAATTATATGGTACATGAATCGTGTATAATGATAGTTCTTGGAAAATATGCCTTATGAACTAGTAAGCAATTTGATGTTCATTTAAACAATTAAAAATTTAATCATGATACACATACACAAGTGTTTTAGTGATCAATGATGTCTTAGATGTGTTTATAAAAGTCATAATGCTAATCATATTTCAAAAAAAAGTCATTGAGCATTTTCTGACAATATTGTTTCGGACTTATATTGTTAAGGAATCTTGAATATTTATGCTTGAATCATATTAAGAGATTTTTAACAAGATAAGCTTGACTCGAAACTTGTTCTTTGTAAATCTACTAGAAGTCATACGACATAGTCTCAATAGATATAATGGTAAGATAGTGAGAAAGTATAGAATGGTTTAGTCTAGGGCTGTCAATGGGTACCCATTACCCAGAACCGGACCCAGTAGATTTGGGTTCGGCTCTGGGTCCTAAAGTTGGACCCATTAACAACTTTGGACTCGACGGGTAATTACCCGATTGGACACGAATGTAAACGGGTACCCGGTTATTCTTTCTTTTATTCATGTTTTTAGTAAAATTAGAAACATTTTGTTACTTTCCGCTTTGATTCTTTTTTCTTTTTTCATTTTTTCCTTACACTTAATCTTTATTTGGTACATTAATAAAAAAATAATAATAAGTTTTTATAAAAATAATTTGGATCCAAACCAAAAAGAGAAAGATGTTAAATTTTGGAGGTTTTTTTATAATTTTCTTAATACCCAATGGGTACCCGAACCCGACGAGTACTTGTGTTTTTAAACGAGTCCGGTTCTGGATTCACGAATTTAGGAACCGGACCCGACCCTTATAAGTAGGGTCGGGATCCGAGTCTAGTGATACCGGGAGGACCCGGACCCATTGACACCCCTAGTTTAGTCTTCACATACCTGATAAAAGAAGCTCTCTAAATGTCTTCGTGATCTTCAGCCTTCTAGGGTGATGTTTGATACCCAACTACCAAATTCTAACCTAATACGAGACTTGACTTAGTAGACTATAAAACAAGATATAGTTTTGTTCGTCTAACATTGACAACAAGCTTGAGATAGCAAAACTTGTAGGTTCAAGCGAGCATTACTCTAACAATAACCATTATCAAGATTAAGTTTAATCAAGTTATATTTTTTAGCCAACAAGAAATTTAACTCAATACTACAATAAGGCGAAGGCTTAAATAAATTCGTGCAAACCAATTCAAACATTAGTCATAAATTTGACATAAGGAAAAAAAGGCTAAGATTTGAAAAGAAGACTAATTTCTTTGTTTTTCCCTTAATTACAAGCAATAAATTACAGAAAAGTTTCTAATCATACATGTATCTAGTGTGATACACAAACTTAAAAATTGATAAGAATTATTGAATCAATTTGGGTGAGCACCACTTGCCACAAATCAAAATTTTAAGTTGAAAAACAGAATCTCCCCTCCCCAATTTATAGTTCAATCAACGTGAACTCCATCAGCAAGATGTGGTTGTACTCCCCAGAGATGACTAACTTTTCACGACTTCAACTATGTTCTTTAAAATTTTCAGGAAATGAGAGAATTCACCTGATGAAGTAAAAAAAGGAAAAAAAGATAAGGGGAAAAAATTCAGATCTTCTTTTCTTTTATCTTTAAACCACAAATTTCTTTATATGTTATGTATCCAGCATGCGGAAAAAAAATTAAGGCACCCAAGGGTTTTCAACTAAGGCAGATCTCTTTATCCATGTACAATATTTAATGTTGACGCAACCTAAAAGTGTTAAAAACACTAGAGCATTAGTGTTTTAGGCACTCTGGGTGCGTAATTTGACTAATGGTTCATCATTTAAACACGAGAAAAAGGGTACCGGGTATCACAATATGATCAAGTGATGCCTTAGGGTTGTGTCATTTCTGTATCATGTTGTCCTATAAACACTTTATTATATTGTCTGTTTCAGACACAATTGATTAGTACAACAATCTATTCACTTCACAATGGGAATTTATAAATAGCTTTTCCCGAAATCAACCTCACAAATAAATGAGACTTTCTCTTGCTTCCTGAATATCCGAGACTTGTCAAGAATGACACGACATATTATTGGATCGACATTTTCATACATGATGAACTTTTTACATTGACATATAAAGGTCTATCATATAGTCGTATTGACATGCTTCGATCCAAGCTTTCATCTTGAGGAGGAATGTTAAGCTCTACTCAATTAATAGTTTATTCTAGTAGAATCTTCTAAGAATGTCATGTAATATATTGTATGCATATGATTTTTGTAATTTAGGATGAAGAGTATATCCTGGATGAATCATCGTTGATGTGATTTGATCCTCAATTGTAATTTTAATTGTATTATCTCTGTCAATATATATTAGATATAAGTAATGTGCCTAATCCTTCCTATATATGATTAAGGAAAGCCTTTTTTGACATCCATTTAAACTAAAATATTCCACTAAATAGTTGAGGTATCTAGATTCAGAAAGATGATTCTAATCCATTTCTGGAAACTTTCATGTGTTGTCAGGAGGATAATTTGCAATCCCTAAGAAGTATGAACTCCGTCAACTATAACATCTGAAATAGAAATTAGACAATGATAAGTGAATGTTACTGAACATGTTGATTCATGGATGCATGCCTTTTTGTAATGCTGATGCTGATGTAATCTCATCTCAGCGCCTCATTCATTCACGCATATGAAGGGGAACAAGTGGTGACTGCAATAACCATGTGATATGAATCACCATATCATTTTGAAGAATCAATAAGAAATACAAAAACACGTACGTGTGTTTAAAAAAACTTTGTTTTTTTTTTACTTGGCTTTTACTTCTGGTATCCAAATACCATGTTAATAAGTTTTACTTTCTTCGTAAAGTTGTGGTTAGTAAAATGAAATACCGTTAAAATGGCATCCGATCAATGCCAAGGATTTTTTTTCTTACAATGGTTCTAGATTACAACCGAATCGAATTCCTCAAAACAAAGGTAATAAAAAAACTAATAGGTTGTTTGGATACATCTTAAAAATAATTTTTCAGTATAATAAGCTGAAATGCTAAAAATTAAAATGACTTATAGAAGTTAAATATATTGTATTTTTTATGAAGGAAAATCATTTTTCTTTTGACTTTTGAGATTGAATTCAATTTTTTTTTAGCAATTTAGTATCCAAACACCCTCCAAATCTAATGGACACCCAACACAGTAGTACTAAAACATATTAAGCTCTAAAAAACCAAGGTGACAAAATACAAGCTACAAAAACTCCATTCATATTATTGGTCATAAATAAAAACCATTGAAGAAAATGGCACAAAAACCAAATTTTCGTTCGGTTATATGTAAATCTAGTTTTTAAGATTTTTCAAAAATACAGAACTGATTTTTCGTGCAAGTTCGGGCTTTCAAAGGAAACTTTGACGGATATTAATTGAAAATGGATCAAAAAAAAATATTCTCCCAGTTTCTTCGTGTTTTCTTAGGGTTTTAATTTAAAAATTCATTTCACATAAGAGAAGTTAATTCGAGATCATCTCCTGCCGATTTTTTAATTCAAGTCGATTTCTTAGTTTTTGATCATCTCCTAAGAAATCAGATTCGAGAAAAATTCGAATCTCGATGTTATTATTCTCTTCGTATTTCTAAGTTTCGGTTTCATCATTCAGAGAAGAAATGTTAATTCGAAATCAATTCAGTTGATGAATAGAATTGAAGTTACCGTTTCACATTATTCTAGATCTGTTTTCAATTCAGTTTATATCTCGGCTTTATTATCAGTTGAAATTGCATCAACTGAAGTTGTTTCGACTATAATTCATTGAATTTCAGTTGTTTCAAATTTCATTTGATATTTGTTTTGACTATTTTTGTTCTTCATATATTCTCTTGTATAAATCTTTTTACAGTTAAACATGTTGATTATGTTAATTTTCTGTAGGT
The DNA here is from genome assembly GCF_003573695.1 of Papaver somniferum. Classification (NCBI taxonomy): domain Eukaryota; kingdom Viridiplantae; phylum Streptophyta; class Magnoliopsida; order Ranunculales; family Papaveraceae; genus Papaver; species Papaver somniferum. The sequence goes on from NC_039361.1 coordinate 154,928,037, forward strand.
ATTTTATGTTTGTTTCATTTGTCAGAGTTTTACGGGCTTTGATAATTCGCTGGAACCAAAACAGGTTTCATCGTATTATGTTGGAACCAAAATAAGTTTCATCATATTACAAATGTTTTCATATGTAATATGTTGGTACCATTTTTGTTTTTATCATTTTTTACTGTTATTTTTATGGATTCATCTGCACTATGTTGCAATTTTTTCATTTGAAAGCAATCAGACAATTGAATCAATACTACAAGACAAAGTAAATTTGACAATTGAAACCATACATAAGAAATTGAAATCTTTTATAAACTGTGATAAGTATTTTGAATCAAAACATATACTGTTGAAAAATGCTATTACATCTAGTTAACAAGTATTACAACTAGTTTATTTATATTGTTGTAACCTATCCTTTGCATCATATTTTTCCAGTAGTGCTTCATCTTCTCTAGGAATCACATTGCTACCAGCGGTTTTAAGCTTTCGATCAAAGTTCTGGCCTATCGGTATTTGGATTTATAAGAGTTTTCTTCAGAACCAACATTATCTTCACTTTGAGCAGGCTCTCCATTGCTAATATCATCAATATCCTCATTTGCAATATGCTCTTAATTCACTGAACTTCCACCACCGACATTCTCTTCACTTCCAACAACACTCTTTTCATTGTCATCAACAACCTACAGTTCAGGATCAACGTAATCTTCAACACTAATATACTCTCCCCTATGCGCTGGACAAAGTCTTGTTCATGTTTACTATACAGAAGCAACAATGATAATTTAAGGTGACCCACATTCATCTGCAGAACACAAAAAGTAGGTTTTTAGTTAAAATGTTTAATGTAACAAAGATTGGTTTCATTAAAAAAATGTCGACAAAAACATATGGAACTAAACACTGCTCCAGCAAATATCAACAACATTTTTATCATTAAAAAGTGCAACCAATATGGAACATATGAAACCAAACATTGCACTGATACAACTCTGTTTCTCTTTTTCTCCATGTTATTAAACCATATATAAACCATAAGCACCAACAAAATGATGAAACCAATAACTGCAAATGGTTAAACCAAACATATGAAACCAAACAATGCACCGATACAGCTCTGTTTCTCTTTTTTTCCCTATTGTTAAATCATATCTAAACCATAAGCACCAACAAAATGATGAAACCATAACTGAAAATGGTGAAACCAAATCTGGTTATATCAGTTAAGCACACCCAACAGAGAACACACCCAAGGTGAAACCAAATATGGTTTCATCAACAAGATGAAGATAATATAACACACCAACAGGAAATGGTCAAGCATATGTAAACCACAAGTGGAAATGATGAAACCAAATCTGGTTTCATCAAAAAAATAAGAAATGAAACACACAAACATAATTTTTTAAAATTGAACTGTTTCACATTCAGTTGAAAAAAAATGTAACCTAAGCCTAATTAATCTGATAAGACTCTGATCAGTTTACTAAATTAAACCTAAACCTAAACCTAACAAATGAAACCTAAACTAAACAAAAAACCGAAAAATAAAAAAAGATTAAACCTAATAATCTTTGTTTCACACTCAATTGAAAATAAGTGAAGCATCAACCTAATTAATGGCTACGCTCATGTTGATTTCATCACAAAAAAAAACATCATCAACACCGAAACCACATAACTGGTACAATTCTTACTTTTTGGAGTTTTTCTCATTGTTTTCTTTAACTTTTCATCTCTCTTTTTCCCCTGTTGAGTTTTTCTTTTCACCATTTTGTTGTTTGAGAGGATTTAGGTCTGGAAATTTAGACGATTTAGGTCAGAATTGGTTTCATTGGTTGGAATAAGTAACCATTGAAGAAGAGAAGAAGGGAAAATCGGAAATCGAAGCATGATTTTCTCTACGGATGAAGACAAATCTGATTTTTTTCTTATATTTCAGAGACTAGGAAAGAGAACTAGAAGAAGACGACGATGTAATCGATGAACTGAGTAGGGAAAACTTGTTCAGTTAATTCATTTGTTTTGTTGGGGCTATATTACATCGATGTTGACAATCCTGGAGCTGTAACGCGCACGTTAGTACTAAAAAGACATTATTACAATTTAATATATCACAAAATTATTAGAACCCAACTCATATACTATCTAAACAGTATTATACGCACATTAATGCATTTTCGCATTTTTACCGATTGCCACGAAATTAAATGGAATTTCATTTTATCTAGCCGGATAATGCTCTCATTTTTTTGACCCGAATTATTGTCGGTCGCCGAATTGCTATATGGGATCTGGAGACCTTCTAATAATAACGGGGATCTGGAGCCTAGTTAGCAATTCGGGGTACAAATAGTAGTTCAGGACGACATACGTACGGGAATTATATGGATTCAGATAGATAATATTCGGTCAAAAATCCGGTCAACGGTTTGTTGTTCGGACAGTAGTTCGGAACGGCATACATACGTGCATATTCGTTTTATAAATGTGAGTTCGGCACTTAAGATTCGGCTTACATATATGATAAATTGATAAGTATTATGACTTTATTACGATACTAATTTTATTTTTATATGATTTATAAGATGAAAAAAACATTTTAGCATGATTATTAAACAAGAAGTAAACAATTTAATCGCATAAATGTATGATAAACGAGTTTATAGACCTTTAAACAAAAATCAACACCTAAAATACTGATTAAACAACTACCAATAGAAAACTTTAACTGAATAATTGTATGTAAATATAAAGTATATACAAAATAAAACAAAAATCAATCATCAGAACTCTGGTCAGAGAGTTGCCTATGGAAGTTCTAGTCCGAAAATATCATTTAGATTGGGTCAGTTCCGATACGTTCGCGAATCATTCGTAAGATCCATATAATCCGCGAACTAGGTTCAAAATTCAAATAGGTTGGAAATATCATTTGGATTCGGTCAGTTAAGATACGTTCGCGAATAATTCGGGAATGATTTGGAGAATTACTAACTAGGATCCGGAGACCTAATAAATCAGCTGGGAGCGTGGGACACCGTGAATAACAACACACTCAACAAACAATAAGTCTACACCCACCGAACCAGAGCACCGTGATCTACACCTGGTAAAACAAAACCAAACCCCACCCCCTATTTTCCTCTGGTGGGCCCGGGGCTGTGAGGGTCGCTGTTTGTAGCATCACTGGATTCACTGCTCAACAAAAGTCTTTCCCGGTCAAAGAGTCAAAACCTAACTAACATTCATAGACCATAACTAAAGTATATAAATGCAATAGACCCTAGTTTTTGTTTTCTTCTATAAACATCTCCTTTCCCCTTTTTTTTTCCCCAAATTACTGAATTCTCTCATCTTCTTCCTTCTGGAAAAAGTTGCAGAAATTCTACACAGCACGAGATGGATCCAGAAGCAGTATCGAAAGCATTTGTAGAACACTACTATTCAACATTTGATGCAAATCGTGGGAGTCTAGGGAGTTTATATCAAGAAACATCAATGTTAACGTTTGAAGGTCAACAGATCCAAGGATCGCAAAACATTGTTGCTAAATTGAATAGTTTACCATTCCAACAATGTAAACATACAATCACAACTGTTGATTGTCAACCTTCTGGTCCTGCCGGTGGTATGATTGTCTTTGTTAGCGGTAGTCTTCAACTTGCTGGTGAACAACATGCCTTGAAATTCAGTCAGGTTTGTTCTCAAATCAAAACCCTAGCTAGATCTGTATTTTTTTGATTTTTCCTTTTTGATTACTATATTTTCCCTTCTATAACTGTGAATTTACTTAGAGATATATGATTTTGAACAATATGTTGGTGATAGTCTCTGTTAAGTAGTGACATCTTTGCTTGTTTGTAGGTTTTAACTGTTCCATGATTTTGAACAATTGAACAATATATGTTAGGGAGACAATCTGTTAAGTAGTGGTGACACCTTGCTTGTAGATTTAGAACTGATCCATGATTTTGCTTTGTATGAATTGCACTTGGTGCTGATTTTACAAAAGGTATTTGTGTTTGGAATTATCGCCTGGCAACGCTTTGCTCATATCATTTGTTTGGTTGAAACACACACCCGATGGAATTATTTATGACAGCTCTTGGTCTGTTGGTTGGAATTGTGTGTTGATGTTTCGTTCTTTAGTATAATAAGGGTTTGATTACCTTCCTTGTTTAGCATAACAGAGTGTTTGTAAGAAAAAGAATCAAACGAAATCCTTATATGCTTGGTTTCTTATTACTTAAACCTTCAATTAATGTGCCTGAAGCGACTTGAACTTGAGTTACTTTCGTTTGTTCTTTTACGTTGAGTTTCTTGCAACTCCTATTAAACATATTGTCGCTTACTGTATTCCTTTTTACTATCGATCTGTTGGTTGGAATTGTGTATTGATGTTTCGTTCTGTAGTATAATACGGGTTTGATTACCTTCTTTGTTTAGCGTAGCAGAGTGTTTGTAAGAAAAAAAATCATAAGAAATCGTATTATGCTTGGTTTCTTATTACTTAAACCTTGAACTTCAGTTTCTTTGTTCTTTAACGTTGAGTTTCTTGCAACTCCTATAAATAATATTGTAGCTTACTGGATTTCTTTTTATTGCTTTCGAACTGTCAGATGTTCCATCTGATGCCAGCTCAAAACACCTTCTACGTTCAGAATGACATATTCAGATTGAATTATGCTTGAGAGGATGGGGTGAAGTTGGAGCTTTTTGAATCATTTGATGAAAGCATGTTATTGTGGTTTTTATGTATGGAAAAGGTATTATCAATTGGGATGTCTGAGAAGGAACCCATGGAATCAGATACTGTTTAGTTTTGATTTTTAGCGTTTAGACTTTTTTTTTAATGAGGATGAAGGGAATTGCTCCTCCTTCTGGATTTGCTTCTTTATGTCCTATCTTGAAATTATTTTGCAATCTTGTGGGTGTTGTCAAATTGATAGAAAATAGTACCAAACACGAGTTTGTGTTGATTGTGTTCATTACTTCATTTTGCATCTAATTTGTCTCTAGTTTGTTTGTTTGTTTTTGTTTTTTTTTTTTTGATAAAGGGAAATTTTATAAAGCGGAAAATACAATGTTTAGCTTAAATTACTTAAGGATCCACTCATCCATCCTTCCTAGACTTATCCCGGTACGTAGAATTAATATACATATCGTTATATCTGTTCAGGATTCTAGCCAACTTATCCGCAAAAAAGTTACATTTCCTTTTAATAAAAACGAAAGAAGAACTAGCAAGAAACTGGTCATAATCCAAGACTTGCTGCAGAACTGCTTTAGGTCTCCAATCCACCGCAAATTGTGCTTCTTTTTCATATTACTAATAACATTTTTGTTGTCATTGAGGAAGATTATTCTTCATCTATGTATCCTTGCATCCACTTGATAGCTTCTCTACAGATTTTGGATTCTGCTTCTTCTGAACTTGAGCAACATCCCGTGCCTCTTGTAAAGTCAAGAATGTAACCTGTTTTATCAGTTTTAACAACTCCATAGGCAAAGTTTTTTGTAGTGCTCTAGAAAGCGATATCCTGCTGCAAATCATAATTAGCTAAGGTACAGTTAGGATGAGGTTTATCACAAATACTGGCACCACTTTTGTTAACATGTGAATATTCCTTGTTTTTTAGTATAATTTGGTAAGTTTTTCTTGATGAATTCAATTAGATCTATAGGATTAATTTTGACATTGTCAAAGACAACTCTGCATCGATACTTCCAATTATACCAGAGAACATAAGCAATGGAATCTATATTACTGTTGTCCTTTAGTCAAGAAACACACCACTCTTTGAAATTCAAATTAGCAGCAGCATAAAAGACTCTTGAAAAAGAGAGACCTCTCCAAATAGCTTCCGAAAAGACACATTCAGAAATCATAGGATTGATGTTTTCTCTAGCATTACAACTACATAAAGGGCAGATGATATCAATACGAGTGTATATTCCCAAGCCTTCACTGATTGGAAGACAGTCACTTAGAACTTTCCAAAAAGTGAAAAATACTAGAACCACCCTACTACATGGGTTCAATATTTAGAAGTCCCACCAAATGGATCCTCCCCTATCAACTCCATACTTTCACTTTTTAATATTTTAGGCCCAGAACTTTAGATTTCAGGGCTTGGTAATAAAGTTTAGGGTTTGGAAGAAATTCGTAATACCAAAAATGCCCTTTACTATATATACCTAATGAAATAGACTATAGGTTTCATTTCCATATTCATTTTCATTTTCACTTTCTCTCTCCATCCAAAACCAGAGTGAAAACCATAGATTCATTTTCTAGGGTTTTATTGATTCGCTCATGCGAATGCGATATTTTCTAGGAGTTTTCTTGTTCTTCGATCTACAGATCCGTATTGATTTGAGGTGAATATATTAAGCATCTACGAATTCAATTTTAATCATCAATTAGTCTACCGATTCGATTCAAACAATCGAATTTGAATCCAGGTTTCATTCGTTCTAAGCTACTTCAGGTAAGGTTTTCGATTTGATTCAATAGGTTTTCGTCATTCTTTGTTCTCTATTCTTAGTTTGATTAATTTTTGATTCTTTGTTTTTGATTGTGTCTATTCAGATCTGGTGAGATGAACACAAGTTTTTTCTTAAATCAGTCAATTCTCGTATTTTGAATCGACGTACGTTTTAATTTTGTTGTTTTGATTGTTTGATGTTTGATTTTCTAGGGTTAATGTTTGATAATTCATTTCCGTTGTTGTCCTTTGATCTTTTTTTTTTGTGCATTTGGTTAGGTGATTTTGATCTGATTGATGAAGATTCTCGAATTAGGTTGAATTAATTTGATAAAACAATTATGTTTTTAGGAACCTGATGATTTTTTTTTTGTATGTATGAATATTTCGTGGTATAAGTAAGATCCTATCCATATGTATGTATGATGGTGTTTATATATTACAATCAAAAACAAAGAATCTGTGACAGCCTATACATGTTGAGTTTGATTAACTAATCTGTGGTGATATTGGTAGTAGAGGTGTAGGTTCTGGAGGACGATGAGGAGGCGGTGGTGGTAGAGGTGATCGTATTGGAGAAGGTTTGGAGAAGGATTTGAAGTCAGATGTTGAGAAGAAGGAGAATGAACCATTTTAAGTTTATGCTGCTGGTGCTAATGGTGGTGGTGGTCGTCACAGGTAATTAGCTGATTTCAGTTATTGATTTGCTAGCTGTGGAACGAATGTATGATGAATTTAGCTGGATCACTAGTTGCAAAAGCCTAAAATCCCTTCATAAGTTTCTTGGCTTCTTGCCATTTTAAACATATAGTCATGAATTATCAAAACAGAAGTTATGTGCTGTTTTTACAAGTTTGGTATTTGCATTCCAATTTTGTAATAATATGTTGGTGTATTTGTAATCCTCCATCATCCAGCTCTTGGGTGGGAGAACCAGGTCGTTGATCAGGTATTGACATGCTTTAAATACTATATGGTACGGTGTCAGATTGGTACCATGCTTTAAAGCTAAGCTTTGAAATTGAGAATCTACTCGGCCGTTGTAGATTCTAGGTTGTTGTATCCATACAACTATATTAAGTTTCCTTTGAGGATTGTTGAGCCTCATCTAAATGGTATGAAAGTTACAACTCATAATTTCACTTTTTTTGCGAATGTATTTCAGTAGTTATATGGATGTGTAACTACTAATTACACAAGCTATATGGATGTGTAACCACTAGTTACAGAAGCTATATGGATGTGTAACCGCTAGTTACACATGCTGGGATATAGTGTCTATGTTATATATATTGCATTTTCTTACATTTTTTGCACTAGTGGACTTTCCTTGTCTTGTGAACTCTTTCGATGTTTTCCAACTGAGTTTTTTATGTTGATTTGCAGTATGTTATGGTTCTACTAAAAGGATCAGTCCCTATCTCATTCGGTAGGAGCGAAGAGGACATTTCTTTTGGTGAGCTAACATCTATTGGATGTCTTAATGCCGATATAAACAAAATATAATGGTTTTTTCACTAGTTTATTTTGTTGAGTTGTTTTTTTCTTGTGAACTTGCCACATTGAATTGCGTCAGTTTGAATTGTTTTTCACTATAAGTTGTTGATTCAAATGTGAATTATGGTTTTCTTAACATGATTTTAGTGAGGATGAATTATTGGATGAGCTGAAAAGAGCGGTAATCTTTATTGAATTCTTCTCAATACAGAGTCCCAAAGCTGGATTTCCCGAGATTCGATGGTGATAACCCGAGGGGATGGATTCAGATGAGTGAAACGTATTTTCAAATCAATGGTATTGAAGACCATCTGAAGGTAAATATTGATGCTATTTACTTACAAGGTAAGGCCGAAATATGGTTTTAAAATTTTCAAGTCAATCGAAATCGCATTACATGGTCAGATTTAGCCATACATTTAATTGCCAGATTTGAAAAACCAACTTTCAACATTTGATGATTAATATGAAGAGTTTAAATCTTTAAAAACCTTAATGTTAAACATGAATCCATCTCTTACTGAGGCTTATTTTGTTATGAGTTTTCTGAGTGGAATCAAAGAAGAAATTGGTAACTCTACGTCCATGTTTCATCCTGAGATCTTACTGAAGCTTTCTCACTAGCTATGATTCAAGAACAGAAGGTCAATATTGTAGTTGCAGCTACCAAACCATTCACTAGATCCTTCAATACCTCATTTTCTTCAAACACAAAATATTCCTCAACATCCTTTCTCCCTAAACCCATTTTAAATTCACTTAAGTCCACCCCTCCAACACCAAAGTCTTTTTTCACACCTCAATACAAGCCTACCACTGCAAGCCCTTCAATTAGAAGACTTACTCTAGAGGAAATTCAGAAAAGAAGGGATCAAGAACTTTGCTACAATTGTGATGTTGTTTATAATCCAGGCCATATTTTCAAAGGAAAACATAAGATATTCATGTTACAAATGGAACCTTCTGATTCACAAGAGATAAAAGAAGAGGAAGAAGTTTTTGAAGAAGCTTAAGAATCACCAGTCCAATCTGACATGGAAACTTTCATACATGCTTTCACAGGCACTGCTACAGGGGACACAATAAGAATTCCTGGCATTCTCACTAAGCACAAGGTCCCATTTTAATTGATTCAGGTAGCACAACTATCTTTATTGACAGTACTTTAGTTTTTACCATTCATTGCACCATTAGCCAAATTGCTTCTATGATGGTCACTGTTGCCAATAGTGAAAAAACCGTCAGTTCTAGTGTGTGTCCTCAGCTACAATGGAGTATGCAGAGACATAAATTTGTAGAAGACTTGAGAATCTTACCTCTGGGTGGGTGTGATATTCTACTTGGAGTAGATTGGCTCAGGAAATTAGGTGATGTACTTTTTAATTTCTCTAAGTTGAGCATTCTTTCAAACACCATAATAAGAAAATTACACTACAAGGTGCTCCAACACAAACTTCCCTACTCATGATGAGTGGTGCAGCTGTCAAAAAATTCTTTTCCAAAACTACTCATGGAGTTGTAGGTTTTTCTATTTTTGCCACTCCTACACATATTACAACTCATGCAGCTCTATCACCCTTATTACAAGAGTTCAATGATATATTTCAGGAACCTACCCAACTTTCACTTTAAAGAAGTTTGGATCACAAAATCCCATTGCAGCCACTTTCAACACCTGTTAACCAAAGAGCTTACAAATTCCCATACATTCAAAAATCTGCAGTCGAGCAAATTGTGCATTACATGCTTCAAACTGGCATAATTCAGCCTAGCCACAGTCGTTTTGATTTTCCAATCCTCTTGGTCAAAAATAAGGACATTTTTTGAGGTTTTGTGTGGATTACAGAAAACTCAACATCATCACCATTAAAGATAAATTTCCCATACCAATTGCGGATGAATTATTGGATGAGCTGAAAAGAGCGATAATCTTTACTAAGATTGATCTTATAGTTGGCTATGACCAAATTATAGTTCATGACCTGGACATCTTCAAAACACCATTTAGAACTCATCAAGGGAATTATGAATTCAAAGTTATATGCTATTTGGCCTCACCAATGCTCCTGCTACATTCCAAGCATTAATTAATGAAAATTTTCAACCTTATTTGAGAAAGTTTGTTCTGGTTTTCTTTGATGACATACTTGTTTACAGCTCCAGCATGACTGAGCATTTGGAACATTTGAAAATTGTTTCTTCTCTCCTCAGACAACATCAACTATTTGTTAAGTTTTTTATAAGTGTTGCTTTGGACAACCTTCATTGGAGTACCTTGGTCATATCATTACAGCTGATGGTGTTTGTGCTGATCCCAATAAGATTGCTTGCATGCAGATTTGGCCAGTACCTAAAACCATTAAGGAGCTGAGGGGCTTTCTGGGACTTACTGGTTACTATAGGGAATTTTTGAAAGGATATGGTTCCATTAGTAAACCACTAACAAGTCTTCTCAAGAAATATTTTTTTCTGTGGAGTCATGCTGCCACCATTGACTTTGAACAACTCAAACATGCAATGACTACTACTCCCATTCTGGTATTACCAGACTTCACTAAACCATTTACTGTTGAGAGTGATGCTAGTGATAACTGTCTGGGTGCAGTACTACTTCAAGATGGAATACCAATTGCCTTCTTTAGAAAACCATTAGGTCCAAGAGTTCAACCACTTTCTACTTATGAGAAGGAGTTTCTTGTTGTTGTCATGATTGTGCAAAGATGGAGACAATATTTACAGGGAAATAAGTTCATTATCAAAACTGATCACCAGAGCATCAAATATTTTCTTGAGCAGAAACTAACTACTCATGTACAAGAAATATGGTTGATCAAACTTCTCGGCTTTGATTATGATATTCAATACAAAAAAGGATCTAACAATATGGTGATGTTATGTCCAGAAGACTTGTTGGATCTGGTTCTTGCCACTCTTTAGTTCTCTCTATACCAACATGGGTTCAAGAAGTTACTAACTGTTATGCCAATGATGATAAGGCACATCATCTCATTTCACAACTTTTGCTCAATCCTGCTAGCGTCCCACATTTTACTTATCAAGATGGAGTTTTGAGAGACGAGGACAAGCTCTACATAGGAGTGGGAGGCAATATCAAAAACAATCTTCTTGCATCCCTTCATGCTTCTGCCATTGGTGGTCATTCGGGTATTCAAGCAACTTCTGTTAGAGCTATAAGTCATTTCTATTGAAGAGGCATGCATAGAGACATTGTGCTTTTTGTTTCTCAATGTGAAGTTTGTCAAAGAAATAAAAGTGACCACACAAATGTTGTTGGATCACTCCAACCTCTCCCTATCCCTGAGAAAGCTTGGCAGCATATAATTATGAACTTCATAGAGGGTCTCCGTGTCAGCAACAGGAAAAGTGTAATCATGGTGATTGTGGATAGATTAACCAAATATGCTCACTTTGTGGCTCTTCAACATCCTTACACAGCTTCTACTGTGGCCAAATATTTTCTCACTCAAGTCTTTAAACTACATGGCCTACCTTCTTCCATTGTGTCTGACAGAGACAAGGTCTTCACAAGCCACTTTTGGCAAGATTTGTTCAAAGCTTTGGGGACAAGTCTCAACTTGAGCACAACTTACCATGCTCAGACACATGAAAGAGTTAACGCATGCTTGGAAACTTACTTGAGGTGTCTCACAAGTCACAAGCCTAGCAAATGGAGTGAGAGAAAATGAAGCTATATGTTGATCGGTAAAGAAAAGAAAGGTCCTTTGAAGTAGGAGAAATGTTTTATTTGAAGCTTCAACCTTACAGACAAGCTTCTTTGTCCTTACGCAAGAAATTTAAACTCTCCTCCAAGTTCTATGGGTCATTTCAGGTGATACAGAAAATTGGACCAGTTGCTTATAGATTGGAGCTTCCTTCTCATGCTCGCATTTATCCTGTATTCCATGTCTCTCAGCTCAAGCAACATATTGGTCGTAAGCACACTCCCTCTCCTACCTTACCAATTGTTTATCATGAAGGTGAGATTATAATGGTTCCTCAACAAGTCTTGCACACTCGCACCATCTTAAGGGGAAAGAACTTGGTCCGTCAGCTTTTGATTCAGTGGACTAACTCGTCACCAGAAAACGCTACCTGGGAAGATATTTCAAATGTCAGAGCTCACTACCCAAAATTTATCCTTGAGGACAAGGATCTTCTTCAGGGGAAGGCAATGTCACATTGTGATAGTTAGAGTTATTACTGCATGGTAGTTAGATTAGTTACTGCAAAGTCTGTTGTTAGTAATTCAGTTGAGTGCTAAATCGAGTGTTGATTGGAGGAATAGGATTGCGACATGTGCGTTGCATCCATTGAGTTTTAGCTAGGGTTATTGATTAGTATTTAATCATGTAAGAGAAACTTTTCTCTGTCTATCTAAAATTTAATGAAATTTTACTTCTTTGGCTGCGCTACTAAAGCACAAATTTAGGTCTGAGTTTCCATTCAGGAGGTGATTCGTCACCATTTTATCCAAATTCCATCCATCTGCTTGACTAATTGCTGTAACTATACAACAGTGTGGTGCATAATGATAATTCTTTGAAACATGTTACTATTAACCAGTGCGCTATTGCGTACCATAACATTAATACATTATAATGATTACCATTATGTAAATTAAAGGAAAAACCAATTAAACACAGCACCCATGAATGGGTATTTTCAAGGGTGAGATTTGGATCTAGTAGTGAGAGATGATCTCATATCTACAATAGCAGATTCTTGAGCTCCCAGTTTGACAGCTTCTTTACTCGCTCGAAAAAATCTAGATATAGCCCCCTTTACATACTCATTTGCCTCCTTTACACTCATCTTTTTTCTCGTGTCATCTCTAAAGCTGCTCAGCATATGATCCCCATTGAGAACTGCAGCTAATTGTACCAATTCGCTTTGAAATTCAGATATGGCACCATTTTCATTGGCTTCTGTGGTTCTCAAAGGAGTCGCATCAGGTAGTACCTCTGCAAAATGATCTCGATATGTTAACAAAACAAATTGATAGACTTAATTGCTCTACATGAGATCAATATTTTATAGAATTCGAATTTGAAATATCTAAATGGGTTTTAGTTGTGCAAGCTAAGTAGAAAATAAAAAACCTGGACAATCTGTTCTTGGTGCGGTTAACTCCCCAACCACCTCCTCGAATGTACCAGCCCAAGCATCTCTATGTGTCAAGAAGTTGGATGAAAGGTTGAACATTTTTTTTATTGTCGCGGGTATCGAAGAGTGCTCGAATTCTGAGTTTGGAGCAGGTCCTTTCGGAGCACTGATCACTGCAATAAGGAAAAAAAATTGTTCAAATACCACACCTAAATCAACACAAACAACATGACTAAAGCTAATATCATTTTTCTAGTTTCGTGTTTATAGCAAGCAATTACCCTTAAATAAAATGCAACATGTAAAACCAGCTATAGAGGATCCATTTCTGAATCCAATACAGTTAAATTGTACGCTAAACATAAAACTGAACAGTTAAAACACGAGCAAATAGTTACCAGTTCCTTTTTTGATCCAAGGAGACACCATTATGGTCGGTACTCGGACTCCCAACCTGTCAAACTTGAAGAAAAATGGAGCAGGGCCATTGTTACCATCGGGATTAGGCACATTCTCATAAGGAGTAGTTACATGATCATAAAAGCCACCATGTTCATCGTATGTGATAATAAAAAGGGTTTCATTCCATTGAGGACTAGATCTCAATGCCTCGTAAATTTCCTTAACGAACTTTTGCCCATTTGCGACATCATGAGAGGGATGATCATCGTTAGCAGGAGCTCCTATTAAATCAAAGTATCTCGGCTCGATCACAGTTAGGCTAGGCAACTTCCCCTCACTTGCATCCTTCTTGAAACTCAAATCGAACTGATGAAACTTGGAAATATACTTGAGTTTACGAAGGTTCCTATAAAATAAAGTAGAGGGAACGGTTTGGAAATAGATCCCAAAATCCATTCCATCTTCACGGAGAGAATCAAATATAGTTTTTTGTGGGAATCCCATCAGTAGTTGCTTCTTGACATGACTAGTTGCTCCATGAGATGTTCCAGAGTAAACAAACTGCCTATTGGGTTGTGTTGGTCCCGGAAGCGCACTAAACCACCGATCGAAAATGGCGAATTCGCTCACCAGTGAAGCAAAAACAGGTACTTTTTCAGGTCTAAACCCTTTCATTACAGCTTCAGATAATTCAGTAGACATTGTTAATGCTTGTTCAACAAAACCATTCATGGTAGGAGTTGATGAGTTAGAGCCGAAAACTTGATCACGAATGGCTTGGAAAGAGTGACCGGGATCTGGGTCTACAAAATGAGCATCATCGGTGAAACAAACTGATTCGGATGGAGATTTAGTTGAAATTGGATTACATTCATTACCTGTAACCCCATTGATATTTGGATTAATAGTTTTCTTCATCCATCCTATCATATGATCGAAAGATCGATTCTCTAAAACCAACACTACAATAGTTTTGATGGGTTGTTGAGCTGCAGAACCAGGAATTGAAGATTGGAAAATGAAAATTAGAGTAAGAAGAAGAGTAAAATGAACTGAGGGTCTAAGAAATCTGTGTTTCTCCATTGTGAAATTTGTGTCAAGATAGTGAAGTAAAATGTCCTAGATATACTATGAAGATTCTTCTTGGTACATTTATGGAGAGCTCATTTTGGCAAAAAATAATAAATGCCGTGAATTCTCCGTCCTTGTTACCTGAAAAAGTGCATGCATGCTTAAAGATATGATCCCATTCATAAATATAGGTGGAAAAGTAAGATTTTCTTTGTGCTGGACAATGGGTCAGTGCACCAATTCAAACCCGGACCGGATTTCTAAGTTGAATTAGTCTGAATCTTATGAGTTCAAAATGCAGGGAAATAAGCAAAACGTGTTTCCTAGTTACTAATCAGGATGACAAGTTTCATGACAGAACTAAATTATAGAGCGAGTAAATGAAGGAAAATGTTATGGGGAACAGGGTTTTCTATGGGTACCTTATGGATTTAGGCAACCGAGAGATCGACCGCATTAACCGTCATTTTCTATGGGCACCTGCAGTTAGATCCCTGTTTACTGAAAAGTAAGACAAAGTGAGAAACAATGAACAGTGACAGATATCATAATTTGTACTATATTCTAGATTAGATAAGCTTACAAGTACAGAAACTATATCTCTATTACAATCAGCATACAAATCTATTACTGAACATTCAGTGATACAAACATGGGTGTTGTTATGGAACACCCTTTTGATCATTTCTTGATCTCATTTCTCCATCACTTCATATACACAATAGGTTAACCTAATTACAAATCGTCACAAACAACAGTTAAATCTTTCAGTATATTTTTGGTTTCTGGTGGGGTGGAAGGAAAACCAAAGGGGGCACTATTTTAAGCTCACCAGGCACCGCTAGTGGAACTGATAAAAGTCGCTCATGTCTTTATCCATGTCGTCGTCGCCAAGGGAAGTTGAAGCCATTTCACTTTCCCTTTCATCGAATTCGGCCTGTGTGATATGAGCGAATAAATAAGGAAGGGTACTTATTTAGATATGTAATTTCCATGATTTTTTTTAGATATACAACAAATCTGTCACTACTCACCTTAGCTTGCCTGTAGCCTTCTAGCATGCGTCGGTATTGTTGGCGTGCCTTGGAAGATTCAACCATGGACATCACCTGTGAGACAGCTTCCTCGATGGCCACATCAACTTTTTGTTTTCGAAACACCTTTAGGATGTCTTCATCATCAGTTTCGTCGATGGATTCTGATTCAGGCTTATGTAAACCAGCTCCTTTACGACGCCATCGCAATACAACCTTATCCACGAAACCAACAGCCCACACAAACATCTTAAACTTCTTCCTGACTTGATGACCACGCACATGAGCCTGCAAACATAGATATCAGATCTAAGTAGAAGATAATCATGTATTCTTCTTATTCTTAAATAAACAGAGTCAATTGTTAACCAGCAGAAACAATCCAATTGACAGGGTTTTGATATCTCTGTAACACCATAACTCCAGAATATTGTATGATTTTGAATACGTAAAATACCTGTATTCTCACAACTTTCTGACGCAAGGCTAAAAAGTCTTTTCGTCCTTTCCAACCACGATATTTCTTTTGAATAGACAAAGCTGCTTTATCAAAATTGTGATCGCGCCCATGGAAAGCAATCTTTGATGCAGCTGAAAGCCCAGCAATATATTCTGGAGTGAGACCATACTCATCATCACTAGCAGAAGCAACCTCTTTTTGTTGTGTCCTCTTAAAAGAATGTGCACGGAAAGCAGACTGTATACGTGCAGCAGCCTGAGTAGCATTTCGAACAGCGGACAAGTAATCCTTAAGATAGACCTGATCCTCAGTTTCACCGAGTCTCCCACCTGAGATGCTCTCAACAGTTCTCTCTGCCTCAGCCACAGCAGATCATTTAGAAAGCTCACTTTCTTCAATCGTGAGAGATGAAAGGTGGCTTGTCAGGGCAACCTCAGAGAGATATCCTGCAAGTCCTTTGTGGCCGCTAGCAGCAGCAATTGAACCTGCAGTTTTACCCACCAGATCATGCGAGGTAGGATCTGTCACTGCCTCAGCTGACGCGCCAGCAGCTATAAGGGCAGCAATCATTTTCTCTCTGCGAACAAAATGATATTTAGATGAAAACAAAAAAAAGTGAAAACCTATGTTATGGACAATGACAAACAACACTACGTAGTTCCCTTACCTTCCAAAACGTGCAGCCCAATGAAGGGCTGTCCATCCATTAACATCACGAAAGTTAATATTGATCCCAGATTGAAGAATCGGGTTGAGGGCCCATTCAAAACCTAATGCCCCTGCCATATGGATTACACCCTGTTCTCTCTTTGACAAGGAACAATTTGGTGTGTCACCTCCTTGATGCTTCGACGCAAGCCATTTCTCCAACTTATCTTTCAAAATCTTCTGAAGAAGCCAATCAATGGTTCCCAATGGAGTCTCACTGTCAAGTAGAAGTGCCTCTATCATATATTCCCAATGATCTTCATCTACTTTTGTTTTTTTTGTTG
Organism: Papaver somniferum; assembly: GCF_003573695.1. Lineage (NCBI taxonomy): Eukaryota > Viridiplantae > Streptophyta > Magnoliopsida > Ranunculales > Papaveraceae > Papaver > Papaver somniferum. Next base: position 154,945,096 of record NC_039361.1, read on the forward strand.
CATCAATTCCCCAAGCGACAGTATCTTCTTTCACGGCCACTGGGTCAGACAGAAGCATCTGCGCAAATCTGACGAGCAGTAGCAGTTCTTCGGTACTCCTTGTAGAATCTCTTGGCCTAACAATGTATTCAAACTCTCTTATTTCACTGCAGCACTCCCGATAGCCAGAAGTAAGGTACAGGGGAATCTTTCCAGATATATTGGGAGGGGCATGGCAACATAAAACCCCTTCCTGAATGATTCGCGCAGGTGTTTCTATGTCACCGAACATACAATGACATGCAGATTCAGAGGGATCAGAAAGAAACGATCCAATAATGAAGACCTGCATTGCAGACACATATTATGTGCACAGTGATATCGACAACATGGTCAATTATATAGCTTAATTTCTGAAATGAAGAAATACGGAGGATAACCTGTCGTACCTTTGTATCCTCAGTCGCATATCCCCATCCTGGAGATATTTCTCGAATGATGAATTTTTTCTGTTGTGCAGTATTACGACTTGATTCTGCACTAGATATATTTCTGGGCTGACTGCCTTGATCATTCCACATATTGTAACTATCAGGACTGGGTTGATAAATATTTAGCCCAGTAAGACCTGTGGAAACTTCAGAGTTCTCAACTTCTTGGGCCACTGACACTGAAGCTGGTGATACAGGGTCATCAGAGCCTAACAAAAACTGTCTAGCTGCTGAAATCTGGATACTGTCCTCTGAACTTGGCAAACAATTGATCCCATTTTCAGTATCATCTCCAGTAAGATCAATCCACTGAGGTTGGAGCCGGGAATGATGATATGTTTATCATCTCAGTCGAAACTAGTTTCTCCTGTGTCAAAAAATCACACTTCACAGTTTAGAATCCCTGAAAATTCTATTTTAAAACAATGTTAAACAATCAAAAACAAACCGATATAGTCAGAGTTATAGGGGAATTCACTGCAAAGTAACAGACTAGCAGTTTAACAAGCAGTATACACAATGTATGCTTCTTACACTTCCATCCAAAGAACTAAGACTCCTGTCTCTGGATTCAATCAAAGCTGACCCCGAGCACAACTCCAACATCTCTTTCCAGAAAGGAGAATCCTTTCTCTCAATTCTGTTTCCGGGGAGATTTTTCTTGTGAAGTTGCTTCCCATTCTCATCATACAACAAAAGTAACTGTGTTAGCTAGATCTATATGTTGCCTTTACTCTGGTAAAACACAACAAAAAATTGGGAGCAAAAAGCATCAACCTCTTGAACTGTTGAATACTTCCATCGAAGAAGCATTCTTAAGTCGTTAATACTACAAACTAATGTATATTTCCTACATCCTGTGACTTCCCAAGAAGGAAGTCGTGGAGCTTATAACCTAAGACTTCGGAGTGTGCCTCTACCTACGCCCCGTGCAAACTTATGGGCACCTGCCAACCTCTCTATTAATGGAGGTCCGTGCCTCCTTGGGTATAAACTTTCAGTGCTTGCCTATGAAAAAATTTCGCTTACACACCACAATGGGGTTCATACCAAGGCAGGCAGGAAAGTTTGTTTAAAAAAGTAAGTATGGTGCTTCTCAGGTTACATCCTGCATATCCACATGTTATCTACACGAATGATTTCAAATTTTCTGTAACCCGACAGACAAACCTGAAGGTTGTATGAATAGGCTGTCTTCTGAATCATCTAACATCCCTGACCCTTCACCATAATATTGATGATTGTTTACGATTTCTGAGTCTTCTAGGTTATCATGGTAGGGTCTTGTTTCACTATATGAACCCCCTAGATCTTCTGATTGCCCATTCTGCTTGTGGTAAGGAGGAATCTCTTCAATATCATTGTCATTCAAGCTTAACTGTTCCTCAAGCCTTCGCAATGCTTGACCAACCTCCGCGTTACTTGACCTACTAACCTCCGTGAATTCATCATCCCCATCCAGATGATCAACACCATTATTCTGGACAGCTAATACTGAACTCACTTCCATCGACAAAGGACTAAATGAACTTTGATATGGTTCATGTGATTCAGTTACTGCTGAACCGGAGCCTGGAATTGAGGTATATAAGGTATGTTCCTGAATTATTGTAGATGATCCTGGTGACAAGTGTGATGACGATGCAGCACTATACCTCCCCTGCAAAATATTATATATAGAATTTTTACTAATGGCATTGAACAAGATCCATACTTATCACACAGCTATTCCAGATGGAATAGCTAAAGCTACTTCAAACTATGTTTTCATGATGGCAGTGCACTAGCTACGCATAATGTTGATGTCTGGTTACTATAATTAAATCTCACTAACATACCTCGCTAACTTCTCTGTAGTGGACCAGAACAATATGTTCATATGCCCTGCAAAAGTAAGTCAAACTATCGATTGTTAACCAAAAATTGTATTCTGACGTATCAAAATGAACCCATTTACTTGAGATTAAAAAAGGAAATCAATAAAGACTTGACAAAAAGAAAAAACAACAGAAAACTTACGGGTCTAGCATCCAATAGCTTCGCCTCTGAAAACATGGATTCTGCTCGCCATGAGCATAATAACAATTCAAAGCCTCAGTATTCCCAACCTATCAGCAAAACAACACACAAGGTCATCAAAATCAAACAGGTAAATGTTATTGCATGCTTGTTCAAGAAATTCCCAAATTAACTTAATGTTGCATCCACACAATGTCCAGATATCACTGCTTACAATAATAAAGCTTTAAAAATATTATGACTTCAAGCATATTTAAGTACTAACCTTCAACCGTTCGTGTGCTTCCCCAACAGTTCTCCCATCCTTCTTTTTCCTCCAATCATACCCATCTCTTCTAAAGAAACGAAGTACCCTTTTGTTGAACAGAAACAAAGATCCACCTATCCAAAAAGTTCAACACAATTAGCAAGTCATCCAAACATAACAAAATACACAATCCCAACTACTACAACCATTTTATTAGACCATTGCAAGTGGGATTCGAACACCATACCTAAGCCCCAACTAAATGAAACTCAACAACAACAAAAAAATATGGTATACTTACTGGGTGGTTTTTGAGGTGCAGACTCAGTGAGTTGACGATTCTCATGATTTTGCAAAATGAAAAGCACTTCTACTGGCTTCAACCAACGCCTATTAGCTTCTTGAACTAGTTCATTTATATTGAACCCTGTCATCAAAATTCAATCAACATCAAGTTTATTTACTAGCATGGATTTTGAAATAACAAGAGAAAAAAAAAAAGGATTTTACCAAGAGAAGGAGTTTGCATCATTTCATTCCAGACAATTTCACAAACACCTTTCAATCCTCTTCCTCAGGAACCCTAGAAGAGAGAGGAATGTGAAAATTCCAAATGGGGGAGAAAGACGAAAGACAACTGTAGTACTAACTGAGTCAAACAGACTGAATTCAAAGACTTGTCTGTCTGAGTGGAGGTAAAAGGTTTTTCCGTACGTTTTACTCAGCTTTTCACTTACTTTTTCTGAAATGAATCTGAAAACAGTGGCTGGCTGGCGGTGTGACCGACTAAATATCTGAAAATGGACGGAAATAGCCTTGTGTTTGTATGTGTGTTTCCTTCAGTTTTCTGTTGGGTATATTATAAGGGAGTACCTTCCCAACTACCAACTTCAACATACCACAAAACTGGGGAACATACACCAAGCAAGTGGACATGGTGACGTGAATATTTGCAACCTTAACTTTATTCCAGGTTTGAACTCGGATCGTCCTCGGGTTTTTTTTCTTCTTTTTGGTTCAACCGACTCGTTTGAATCTTGATCCGAATCTGAATTATTATGTTTGGCCGGAAAAGTATTAAATAATAGTGCTATGTACAAAATTCCTACGACTCAAATATACGAACCGATCCAACCTCGAAATAGCCATCGGAAAAGTGAAAAAGATATTAAGAAATTAGACCTCGAAATGGCCTAAGTTAGACTTCGAACACAATTCGAACAACCAATGTGTAAATCTGAATATCAGTCGATTAGGAAATTAACTCTCATAATTGTTTCCGAGAAAGATATTAAGAAATTAAGAGAATAGATTAATCTTTTGAAATTTGGAACATCCCATGAGGAAATGCTTGTTTCTTTATGAAGTTTGGTAAGGCTTCATTAGACATGTTTGTTGGAGCATCGACTCTCCTTTTCAATGTTAAATGTCATCATCATGCTAAGTAACCGTGTCATCATCATGCTAAGTAATCGCGACATTATTGTAATTCATATTGTAATTCATATCATCTGGATCCACAATGTGATGCAAGATATGATTGTTAACATACTTGATGAGGGAGTTACATTTTCATTCCTTCGATGTTCATACTTTTTATCAAATCCATCGAAATAGGCATGTGCAAATTGTGAAGTGGGCATTGCCAGGTTAGAAAGATAACAATTATGAAAGTTAGACGAGCTTACATAAGCCACTAGCATCACAAGGATGATGCAAGGAAAGTATGACATGAGCATGGATGATGCATCCTTGGAAAGAGCAAGGGTAATGTATGATTCAGCTCAACGCAAAAGCAGAGTGATGAGGATTAAATAGGATTGTAATTTCATGTGTGTATTTTCCAAGAAATGCCTTATGCCTAGACAAGATGTGGAATCCGGCAAAGCATGTAAATAAATTGCAGCATTAGTGGTCCAACGTCTTGACGCTCATATATCTAATTAAGAGGTAATTGCGACATTTTGGTAACTCATGTCATCTGGCTCGGTAATGTGATGCAAGATATGATTGTTGTCATACTTGGTAAGGGAGTTTCATTTTCACTCGTTGGATGCTCATACTTATTATCAATCCATTGGCGTAGACATGTACCAATTGTGAAATGAACATTTCCAGGAAATGAGGCTAATGATGTAGTTTTAATAATGGTAAATAGAAGGTTCGTTGCTCAGAATTGGGAAGTTGATTTCAGGCTTAAACTATAAAATTAATTAGTAAATAAAATAAAGGATAATGACAATGTTGAGAGACTACTGGGAATCAGGATTCCACCAAACTCATATTTTATGGTTCAATTATTAATTCTTATACAATTATAGCTCCAAAATAACAATTATTGACTATGAATCTTTGCCAAGGTAGATTTTATGAAACATTAATTGTAAATGGTAAGCATGAATCAAAACACCTAAGCTAAGCATAACCCATCAAACCAAATCACAACTAATTAATTTAAAATCATAATTCAAATTATATTAATGCAAAAGTCATAAAAAGAATTTAATCAAATTACCATAATGTTGAGAATTGGCTTCCTCCGTCATCCCAGTGATGGGGTTTATATCCACATGGTGAGAACACGCTCAAAAAGATAATTCATTACTCAAAAGAATGTTATAATGGTGAAAAGAAAGAAGAATAACAAAACAGAAAACCGCAACGTTTATAAGTGTTGTGAATCAGCTGTGATACTGAGATGTCAGTGTAGCAAGAACGACAGTTCTGTTGACTATATTTTACAGGATTTTGTTCTTCAGTTTCTTCTTCACCAGCAGCAGCAGGGAAGTTTCCTGCAACTTCTTTTCTTCGATCTGTAGATCTCAACTGCTACCTTTTCCCTGGTGACTGAAGACTTATTTATACTCAAAAGGTCCTTTGAATAACTCAAGATGATTTTCTTTCCTTCTCTGCAATATTCGGAGAATAACTTCCCTGTTTTATACTGTCACGATGTTTGATGCCTATTATACTCGTGATTCCTCAGCTGACACACTTTAGCTCGTTCCCAACACCTCTTAAATCGTGTTATTATCCATACAACCTCATTCCAAACACAGAAAATCTCTCGACATCAAAAGATAAACCCGTGAAATACTTTCTCATATGTTTTGCTTTGATTTGATGATTCAGCCCCGTTTTCTTGAATCTAAGAGACTTGCCATCTCTGTTTTGATGTAACATGTCGGTGCATATCCATTGGAGTGATTGAGTTTCGCCCAAACTCTTCAAAGATCCAAACAGAACTTTCCGGGATGAATAAACCCGAGAATACCATTTTCTTCAAACTCATGATTCCAACTAGTTTGAACCAAAACAAAACCCGTTACCATCTCTGTTAAGGACTAAGGAGTAAACCCATTTAATTCCAACAATTGAATCTCCCTCTAACGAATCCAATTTTCAAACCCTAATTCTGGTCCGTGAAACTCAATTTTTCCGCCAAATTTCCAAATTCAAGTTGTTGAAGATGATTGCCTCTTATCCAATTCAGGGGCGTATTAGCAATATTGGGGGTATGAATAGCAATTTGTGGGGTATAAAAAGTAATTTTGGGTTGTAAATAGCAAAAATTCCTCCTGGTGTCTTTATCAACTCCTTCGGGTGCCTTCAACACATTTCTTGATTGCCCTTATCCAAAGATGGGGTGCCTTTAGTACTTTTCTCCAAAGGTTTAAAACCCACTTTTTGAACCAATTTATTCGTAAAAGCTTATTTCTCCAAAAATACCTACAAAGACATAAAAACATAAAATAAGTACAAAATTGAGCACTAAAAAAATATAAAATCGAGACAAATCAGACACATAAATGCGTCTATCAGCTAATAGGTACGCAAGTTAGGTGAGCTTTCATAATCCACTTGCATCACAAGGATGATGCAAGGCAAGTACAACATGAGCCAGACTGATGCATCCTTGTAAATAGCAAGGGTAGTGCATGCTTTCATCTCAATACCAAAGTAAAGCGATGACGCGGAAATAAGCTTACAATATCCTATGAAAATTTCCAAGGAATGCCTTATGCGAAGACAAGACGTGGAAATCGGGGATGCATATTGTTAGAGAATTGCTTGGTCGAAATCACAAGTGTTTATACCTCAAGCTTGTTGTCAAATTTAGTTGTTAAAACTATATCTTAATTTCTAGTCTACAATCAGTTAAGTCTTGGAGTAGGATAGAAATGTAGTTGAGAAACAGTGGATCACGGCAGTCATTATTGTATTCCACCGTTTGAAGGAGAATATCAATCGAAGATTTTGTATAACTTCATCAACAAAAGGTAAGAGAAGACTGAAACACCTATATCTCAAGTTATATTCACTTTTCTATCATTTGAGACGATGTCGCATAGACAATAATTTCGAGTCAAGTTTATCTTGATAATTTCTCGAAATATAATGACTAAGGGCAGATCTTATGGCAATGGACAAATATAATTTTTTGTTGAGCTAGGTGGATTTTCCACTATGGTAATGCACTCGGAGGTTGATAATCAAGCGTCCGCACTTTAGACAAACGCTGGCGTTGGCAGAAAAAATGCAGGCATTGAAAACCTATACGCTGGCGTTGAAGACATAACCGTTGGCGTTGATGACACCAACGCGGGCGTTAGACACAAAAACGCCAATGATCGATTCTCTAACGCCCATATTATTCAACGATATTATTTTCAAAACTATAAATTGCTTCAACTGAATTCATTTTCAGTCACACCTCCTTCTAAAACTCTTCTAAATCAAATTTTTTTGATAAAGTATGAGCGGCATTTTAATAAAAGCGGTCAATAGTGTAAAAAATATAAGAGATCGAATAAATGAACCGGCACCGCGGCGTGCCACAGATGTATATTTTGTCAAAATCAGGAAGCAGAGTTTGCTTTGTCGAGTGTAGTTGTTGCTCCATCATTAGTCCAAGGTCATGTGTCGTGGCATCAAGATCGGTCTGAGGATTATTTTAGAATGATAGGTGGATTTTCAGACTTGAAGGTTGTTTATGAAGTCTAACCCCCTCAAGTTCGAGAAAGGGTTGGCAGATATCCCTGGCGGGCGCTTTATAGCGTGAAGCCTAGAAGACACAACAACAGAATTCTGAAAACAGTGGTAGAAAGATGGTGGGAGACGATGCACTGATAAGTGCTTAATTTACATGATTTTAGTGTCCATTTCATACTTGTTTTACGTATATTTCTTGCATTCTATGTTGTATTACTCTTGTTTTCTCTTTTATTTGTTTATTTAGGTGAATCAATGGAAATGGAGTTAAAATTAAAGAAGCTAAGAAGGGGAAAGGAGTTCATTCCTGCATGAAATGAAGAAGTTAAAAGGCTCAAAGAAAACTCTTGGATACAAGTTCCAGGAAGATTTACGATTGGGAAAATCTTCTCAAAACCCAACCGTAAAATAGATGAATTTTCAACATAAATTTCCAAGAAGACTTACGGCTAGATCCAACCCAACCATAAAATTGAGTGAAGATATATGAAGATTTGGGCATTTCTATGTTGTATAGGACGACGATACGAGTACAACCCAAAAAGAATGAGGTAAATCGACATCGTATGAAGAAGTTATAACCGAAATGGTGAAGAACAAAAAGTTTCAGGAAGAATTACGGCCAGGTCCAGAAGACTCGCACCCAGACGTAATTCTGGGATTTTCAACATTATTTTACAATCAGACTTACGGCTAAGTTGAACCCAGACGTAATTATGAGGATTTTTGGCGAGTTTTGGGTACTAGGCACGTGTGGGGGAAGAAAACACGGGCCCGGAAGGATTTTTGAAGACCTAATTTGTGAGCACTATATAAAGACACCTCCTAAACATCAAGAGGAGAATATATAATCTTTTATCAAGCCATTGGATAGGAGAACTCAAGAGAAGGAAAAACTAGAGTTTGCTTTCGTATTTATTGTTCATCTTCTTTATTTGATTATGATGAACTCCATAGCTATGAGTAGCTAAATAAATTTTATTGGTTAAGGATGTAGTCCTACATCTAGAACTTGTGTTTGTTTAATCGATTAGTTTTCTCTTTGTTATCATCGTTCTTATCTCTACTGCGTTTTTATCACATGATTGATATATTGTGATAGAACTTAGATGTTTGATTAGTTAAGTGGACAATTAATTGAACGTGCATCCTTGTCCATAGCTACTTTAGGGTTTTCATCGAGCGATAACCCCGAATATTAGTAGCATGATATGACTGCGGGTTTGTAGTGATACACTCTCGTCATCATATGTAAAATTATACCATTGTTCGAATTATCATGCGCAATGTATGATAGTTGTAGTGATTAGCCTTTCCAACTTATTGCACCTAGGAATCCGAACTTAATTAGCGCAAGGCGTTAGGTTTTTCTTTAGGTATAATTCACATGCACAGCTCTAATGTGTGTGTTGATGATTTATAGGAAACATTAGATATCATGCTCTCTTGATATTCTATAGGCTTTTGATGATAAGAGATTAAATCTTAATTCTAATCATGAATGCAAACACTTGTTAAAGATTGAAGATGAACTCCGTGACCAATATTCTCAACCTATTGATTACTATCCACAATTTACTTTTTTTTCTATTTTCTTATCATCGTTTTATAACAATCAGAAATATCCCTCCATTGTTTTATATAAGAAACCGAAACATATTGACAATCTAGTCCTCTCTGTACGAACGATCCTTTCTTTCCCTTGCTATATTTTATATTTTGAGTAGTGAGAAAGTAATTTATTTTTGACGCATACGACAACGATCATGCACACATTCCATTTTTTGAATTTTGAAATTGGTAAGCTTGTTTAACTTAACTCAAATTATATTTTTTAAATAATTATTAAATAATCAAAAGTATTAATCATAGTTGATATTATACTTGTAATAGGAATTAAGCCTCTTGATTTGTATTTCATTTGTGGGATCCAAAGTGGAATGGGAGAGCCAGCACCATTCAACCAAGACGAATGGATATCAAATAGTAAATGGGAGACGCCTTTTCCCTCGTTTATAGATTCGGGAATACCTGAAGATTATAAACAATTAAAAGGAGGTGGGATTAAATGTTCAGCCTTGAAGTATTTTCTTAACCAACCAGAAACCCAGAACATGTAGATGACAATTCTGAACTCGAAAGGATGTTTATCTAGTGGGTACTGGGTCAGACATTCTTTTCAAACTTAACTTGTGTTTCTCGTGTTGGTTGGATTCAAGCGTTAGAAGATCTTGACAAAGCACCAGATTATGATTGGGGATCTACAATTTTAGCAGAATTGTACTGTGGGCTGGATCATGCGTCCATGGGCGGAGATAACTTCACTGGTTTCTGGGGAATCATAGAGGTAAATATCAAAATTATTATTTTAAAATGTAAATAATTTTTATGAGCAAATGTAGATTAAGTCAAAATACTAAAATTATGGAGTAATTTGCATTATTGGTGGTATACCTACTTCCGTGTTAGTAAACCAGTCCGTAAAGATGATACCCAAATATTTCCAATGTTGGATATGTACATCTCGACCAACTTAACGAAGGGCACTAGCAGCGACGTCTCGGGTTCCAGTTTTGTTTAGAGGTTTCATCAGATGACTCTGAGCCACAACAACGTCGTTGTTCACCCTTACATTGATTTTCCTCAGTATGGTGATAGTGTTGGACGACGTATTCTTGATTATTCTCTGCATATAGTTGTTTTTTTACACTCCAGAATTAGATAGAGGAGTTTGGTACCTGGGAGAAAGACTGCAGTACCAAATGCAAGGCATATATGCAATTGCAATTAACCCGCCACAACAGATGCAAACCTCTGGATCATATTTTGATCTGCTGAGAAGAACCAATTGGGAGAGGTATGAACTAAATACACAGAGGGATATTAGTGAAGCGCAGTATGTCACCTGGTACAAGTCGATTGTAAAGCCTATAATTGGGGCAAACAACATGCACATCTATGGGTTTGGTTTCCCAGGGTTATCACGCCTGTCTCATGATGCAAATATCGTTCCTAGCCAGACACCTCCAAAATAGCCATTCTTTATGACTTACCCCACCGCGGGTGCAAAATCTTCATCATCTTCGTCAAATATGCCCGAAATTCGTTGGGACATGGAAAGTATTACTTCACTAGGTGATCCAACCACAATCCCCATTGTTTCCCAAGCTATAGGATGTGAATATCCTTACTACAATGTCACTGCCAGTGAGGCGGAGTTACGAAACCGACTGCACGATTTGTATTGGATGAATCGACAAATGGAGGCTATACACTTTAATGTGTGTCGTAAATGGAACGAGAACACGATGTTTGGATTGAGTCCAACTGTAAATGATGATGAGCGGCGGTCATTCTTTCGATTCCACCAGGAGCAAAAGATCATGGAACGATAGTGATGAAACAGTGGTGGGAGAAACACAAGTACTACAAAGTTATTCTTCACCACACATACGACACAATACTTGTTAAGTGCATATTTTGCATATATTTAGTGTCGATTCCATGCTAGTAATTGTTTATATTCTTGCAAATTATTGTATATTATGTTTGTTTTCTCTTATTTGTGTTTTGCTAGGTGAATCATCCTAAAGAAGCGAATTAGCACTTAATTGTGCATGGAAAGGATTTAGTCGCAAGCGGAGAAGGGACAAAGACCAAGTGGAACTCGTCCGAATTGAAAATTTCTTGATATCATCGCGAAGCGGACGAAAATACGAAGCTAACTGCGAAAGAATGGAGTCAATCCGATATCGCATGAAGAATTTGGAAGTTGAACGGACACTTGTATGATGATTGTTAATGATTGTCATGCAAAGTAATGATCGGTAATGATTGGGATGAAAGTTGAAGAGTCCCATGGGGGCTGTTGAAGAATCACACTGGAAGATGAGGTTGTTTTGCTCGTGATGGCATAAATGATTGGAACTGGCAGTGACGATGGATCAATGTTGATAAACGATGAAAACTCGAGTTGGTTTTGCTGTCGTATCAATGGCAGATGATGGAGTACGCTGCTGGTCTTTTGATCACGATGCTGATCATGGAATCTGTGAAGGGTTAATGGTAGTTGCAGTTGTCTAAGGCTTTGATGATCATGATTGATCGGAAGCAGTGACGAGGAGACTTAACTGAGTGTCGCTATTATCGGAGATAGAGAACAAGGTCAGAAGCTAGGTGTTGCTGTGAAGTTGAGGCTCGAGATGGGTGCAGCTGTGATTCGATTGTGGTCTGTAGTTTCTCGGTGGTTGAATGGTGGAGCAGAGCTGCTGCTGATATCGATTAAGAATGAGAGGATTCAATTACATGGCAATTGGTGATCGATGAAGTATTACTGGACAGCGAATGGAGTTCGAGGTTGGCAGAGAAGATGGAGCTGTGATCGAAAGAAGAAAGTCTGGTTTGAGGATGATGATCGATTATCGATGAAGCTGTGGTTGGCTGCTGTCGACGATAGTGATGCATCCTTGCTGCCATTGATGATCATGATAGAAGTTCGAGATGAGCAATGGTGATCTGCCAGTGATGCTGGTGATGGGTTGAGGCTATAGAAGAATGATGCTGAGTTCGTGTTGGTTAATACCAGTGATAATGATTTTGAAGTTTGCAGCTGATAAAATATATTGGCAGTGACGAAAGCTGAATGTAATGAGAAACAGAGAAGTAGAAAGTCACAGGAGCATATGGTGTGATAGTTCACCGTACTAAATCTCAGTTGAGGTTACGGTAGGTTTCCCAACCGTATGCAATCACAGGGAAGCTTACGGTAGATGTTCTCACCGTATGCAGTTTCAGTTCAACCTACGGTGTAGTTGTCCACGTACGCAAACACAGGTGAGGTTACGGTGTGAAATATCACCGTATATGCTTCAGTCCAGAGAAGAGATGAAGATACGGTGTGAAATTCTCACCGTATGTAAATCAGAAAAAGAGGAGATTTTTGCCGTGAATAAGAATGAAGGATGCACTGTCAGTCTCCTTTAACTGACAGGCCGTTTGACAGCTGAAAGAATTTAGATGGGCTGGGCTTTACTGATCATCCGAAGTCCATGGAAGCTAGTGGACGTGAGTTGGTAGTTTTACACGGCCAACCCTTTGGGCGTGAATTGTTTATGGAAATATAGCTAGTTTTGGCAAGTGGTCGCACCCAAATTCGACCAGGATTCGCGCACGGGCGCACCTATATTTAGAGACCTATATAAGAGACTCATCTAATATTTTTGGATAGAATCTTTTATCACACCATTGGAGAGGATAACTCAAGAGAAGAAAAGCTAAGGTTTGGAGCTATTTCTACCACCATAACTATTTCTTTACCATTTTACATATGAAACTCATGGATTTTGTTAGTACCATGAGTAGCTAAACTCCTTAGTGATTGGGGATGAATTCTAAGTTCTAAACATGATTTGAATTATTATATAAATCTATTTTCAAGTTCGTCACATGATTATTGATTGTTTATACTAATTAAATACTTATGATTGATTGATAGATTGTTTAGGTGGGCAACTGAATTAATTTGTTGATTCAATCAAATGCTAGTATTGAGTTAGGAGATAAGTAATAGTCGGATAGTTCTTACAAAAGTAAAAAACACAAGACATTGCAGAGGGATTATGTGAATCGATTGTATGTATAAATAACACTAGAAAGTAGACCTTGAGCTAAGAGTCTAACTACTAGGATTAATCTATAATTCACAAAAGATAAAGCATTCAGACAAATTACACCTTAAGTGAGCTACTACTAGGTGGTTTAGACGAATAGAATATGGTATTGGAGAGCTTTCGTACTCAGTGATACAAGGGATTTAGGGGATAGCACTGAGCTAGCTGTTATTCCACGATTGATAATAATTTTTGATTAATTGTATTAATAGATGAATATAATAACTTGATGACGGTTTATTAACGAAGAAGGATTCCCTGATCATAATTCTCTCCATTGCTTGCAATCTTAATTATTTTCATTGCTTTGTTATTTATTTCGTTTCAAAATTCAAAACAATCCCCCCTTTGTGACACTTTTGACAACTAGAACTCCCTGCTCTTCGTGGGAACGAACTCTATTTGCTATTATATTATTCATTAGTAAAGCAGAAGATAAGTGAATTAATTTGTGCACCTACGACACGCATCAAATTTTGGCGCCGCTGCCGGGGAGCAGTCGGTAGCTTTAGTTGTTATTTCTTTTTGTTTTATTTTCGTTTTTAGTCTTATTTTTAGTTTTTGATTTATCTTTTGAGAATTTTGTTTCAGGTACTTAATACATGGCACCGAAAGATTGGGATTACCCGAGGTGCGGAATTCAAACTCGCAAGGGAACAATACTACAAGCACGTCCACAGTTGCAACCAGAACCTTCTACAGAAGATATGGTTAATACAGACGACGATATGGATCCTCCACCACCTCCACCTCCGGGGAGGAAGTTAGGAGAGTTGACATCTCCATGCTTAGATTCGCTACCACTATGCATTAAAATCAATAACCCAGTGGAGCTGAAGTCGAATCTACTACATCATCTACCAAAGTTCAAAGGAAATCCATGTGAAAATCCAAATCGATACCTTCAACAGTTCCAGAACACTATGACAAGTCTGAGGCATGCAACTGTAGACAGAGATATGGATATGCTACAAGCCTTTTCGTTCTCATTGAAAGACTTAACAGAAGAATGGTTGTATTATCTTCCTCCAGGGAGTGTTACAAAATGGACTCAGATGAAAAAGATATTTCTGGAGAAATATTTTCCTGCTTCCTAAGCGTCATCCGTTCGTAAGGAGATTAGTGACATTCTACGGATGTCTGGGGAATCTCTATATGAATATTGGTAGAGGTATAAGGGGTTGTTGGCAAGCTTCCCACACCATAATATATCCCCAATACTTATCATTCAATACTTCTACGAAGGATTACTTCCAGAACAGAGGAATTTGATTGATGCAGCTTCCGGTGGTTCACTTACTGAGAAGACAATCTTGCAGGCAACCAGTTTGATTGAGAGTATGGCTTCTAATACTCAGCAATTCTACACCAGAAACAACTCCAATGTCAGAAGAGTTATCGAAATGGGAGAGTCTGCACAGTCAGAGCAATGGATGAACAACATAGAGAAGGTAGTACAACGAATGACAGTAGTGATTATTCCTTCTTACGAAGAAGAGTCTGAACAGGTGAATGATGTGTTCCCTAATCAGAGGCCAAGGTATGATCCCTACTCTAATACTTATAATCCAGGTTGGAAAGATCACCCAAATTTCAGTTATGCAAATCAACAAGCTGCAGCTCCTAATCCTTATGGGAGACAAAGTGGTTTTCAACAACAACAGTTCCGACCACAACCTCCACCTCAGCCTCAACAACATACTCAGAGTTCTAGTTTAGAGGAGGTGATGAAAATGATGAGGCAAAAGCAAGATTCTAATGCTCATCGTCAAGATGCAATCCTGTAGAAACAAGATATGGCTATAAAGGACTTGCAACTTCAAATGGGGCAGTTGGATACAGACATGAATTAAATAAAGGCACAGAATTCGGCAAAGTTTCCATCACAGCCTTTTGTGAATCCAAGAGCGAATGTCAATGTTGTAACTCTAAGAAGTGGGAAGCAAACAGAAGAGCCAAAGCAACAAGAAAAGGTTAATCATGACTTGGAAGAGGAAATAGAGGTGGAAACCATTCCAAAGGAAAATCCAACCTCAACTGGACAACCTAAGGACACAGTTCCTACTTTTACCACATCACCTCCTTTTCCTATTCGATTTGCCAAGTCAAAGAAGAAACTCTAGACAAGGAGATTATGGATAATTTCAGCAAGGTGCATATCAACATTCCATTTATTGAAGCCATCAGAATGGTACCCAGGTATGCCAAAGTTTTGAAAGATTTGTGTACAAGGAATGAGAGGTTGATTGCTAACGAGATCACTCAGGTGGGAGAAAGTGCTTCAGCCATGTTGCTAAAGAAGATGCCTACAAAGTGTAAAGATCCTGGTGGTTTTACAGTACCAATTACTATTAGTGACAAATGGTTCGAGCGTCCTTTGCTTGATTTGGGAGCTTCCATAAGCGTGATGTCAGCCGATGTTTATGATTCATTGAATCTTGGACCTTTGAAGGAGACAGGGATTATCATTCAATTAGTTAATAACTTGTGGAAGATATGTTAGTGCAAGTGAATGAACTAATCTTTCCGGTTGATTTCTTTATTGTGGATATGCAGAATTGGGATAATTGTTCGTCTACTTCATTACTTCTTGGGAGACCATTTATGAAGACTACTAAGACGAAGATTGATTGTGATACTAGTACACTCACTATGGAGTTTGACAAAGAATTTATACGCTTCAATATTTTTGAAGCTATGCGTTATCCAAGTGATATCCATTCCGCATTTTCTGTTGATGTTATTGGTTCATTAGAAAAACAGATGTTTGATTTGAATAGGGAAGATGAAATTGAATAGGTAAGAATTCAATGTTCTAGCGTGAAGCTTTGTTAGTTATATAAATCTTTTTGGAGTTCTTATCATCATCGTTTGTGTTCACAATATTTAGGGTTTATGAGTAATTCTTGGATTGGTTTGGGATGCATACTAGATTGATCTATTAATTGTTATATATCTAGTAGGAGTTGGGGGATAAGTAATCATTTCTTGACTATTTATACAAGTAGAAATCGCGATACCTTGCGGAGGGATTTCGTGGAGCAATTGCGAGTGAAAACAACGTTAGCAAGTGGACCTTGATCTAAGAGTCTAACTAATAATATCAACCTAATAAATTCACAAAGCTTAAAGCGTTCGGTTGGGTTACACCTTGAGTGATCTACTACTTGGTGGTTCAGTTGGATAAAATCTGGTAGTCGAGAACTTCCGTATCCAGTGAAAGAAGGAGTTTTGGGGATATCGCTGATCTAGCTGTTATTCTACGGTTGGTGATGAATAATTCTAACGAAAGATAGATAAGTTTACTAACTCAGTTATCATTTGGTAACGGCGAAGGATTCCCTAATCATCTCTTTACTTTCTTATTTGTTTATTTTTATTTACTTTAATCCATAATTCAATCCCCCCTTTGTCTTTTACTTAATTTTGCTGATTCAAATAACCTATCAATTACACAGCTCTCTGTGGGAACGATCCTTACTACCGCTATATTACTAGTTAATTAGTGGGAAAAATATTAATTAATTTGTTGTGGTTACGACACGCATCACTCTCTGGCAATGAACTTAAAGAACTTTGTGCCAACACATCGAATTCAATCAATCTTGTGATAATTCAAAAAATTCAGATATTACCCTGACTAATTTGCAAAAATTAGGGTTTTACGCCTTGCGCAGCATAGCCTGTCAAAATTAAACCTAGGCGAGCTAGGTAGTTAATCCTCCATGGATTAGTAGGTGCAAAGTCCTACCCAAAATCAGAAAACAAGGAGCCGCATAATAGGAACAACAGCAAAGGGAGGCGTGGCCATGCCTTAGGCCAGCCGATGCCATTTGACATTGGCCACGCCCCATGTTTCCTAACTGGCCCTATTTCCCTCGACCAATCAGGTCGCCTTAAACCCGCCACACACACTGATTTTTTTTCAAAGTTGTTGTAGTAAAATTTCGTTGAGGCTTGTGAAAGCAAAAGATTCTAGACTTAATTAAACATAAAAATAAAGAAAACTTAACTCAAAATTTGATTTCAAGATATTAGAAATAACCAAGACACTGATTCCACTATTACACATGAATAAATTATGGTAAATAATCCAAAACTCTAATTATCTTTTAAGTCCCTTATTTCTCAATTCACATATAATCAGGCAAATTCTCAAATATTAGTTGTATCCCCTAAGCATAGATTATCTAAACAAAGTATAACCTATCTAATTGAATCACAACTAATGAAAAAAATTATGCAAACAATTAAAAACTCTGCAAAAGCAGTGATTGAGTGAATTATAAGTTATAAATTAAAGAAAATAAAATAGTTACCAATTATTCATGCGTAAATAGCTTCCTCATTGCCTTGGTTGTGGGAGAATTAGCTCATCATCATGTTGGAAACACGCTCAAAAGTTGATTTCATTGCTCAAAGTGTTTACAAATGACGAAATGGAGAAAATGATAAAAATCGGGTGTTTGCAACGTTTATAATTGCTGCAAAGCACTGTTACACAAAACGATAAATATGAAGTGCAGTAGTATTTGAAATACTACGACCCACAGTAAACTGTCGTATTCACTGTAGCATGAACGACTGCCTCTGGTGGTATTTTGTTCTTCGTGTTCTTCAGCAGCAGCGGAAATGGACTTTCCTGCAACTCGATTTTTCTTCACTCTTTGATGCTCTGCAACTCTCCCAAACTCTCTATCCCCGTCTATGTTACCCCAAGAGTCTATTTATACTCAACAGGGACAAGAATATTCGCTCATTACTCCATGAGATCTCCCACAATTCGGCAGTGAAGAAAATATATTTTGTTTCCTTTGTAATCTCCAGCACGTATCTGCAGTATCCAATTACGTGCATACTATCCATGTTTAACTCCTTGACGCTCCTCCAGCGACCAGAACCACCCAAACACGTGCAGCACACGTCTAACCTCGCTGTAATTCCGTAAATATTTCTTTCGTGTACGTGTTGCTCTGTGTTTTTCAATCCAATTCTAATTAAAACAATCAACCATACCACACCTGTTACGCTCCGCAAAGTCATACCGTGCAAATTGAGCCATTGAGTCTCACTACAGCTCCTCCAAATCCGAAGAAGAATATGTTGCAGGTGAAAAACCAGTTTCCCGCCAAAAAATAGTTCAAAAGGTAGAAGATGGGTGTTGTGGACAAAAATGGGTGATGTGGACAAAAATGGGCTACATATAGCCGTGGGTGACACTTAGAAAAAATGGGGGTCCGTATAGCAAATGTCCTTCGGGGTGCTCCGAGCAGCTTTTCGAGCCGAATTTTTCAACAATATTTATTTCCAAAAAATACCTACAAATACATAAAATACTAAAATTAGTACAAAATCGAGTGCCAAAAATATATAGTATTAAGAAAATTAGACACAAAAATGTGTCTATCAAATACCCCCAAACTTATTATTTGCTAGTCCTCGAGCAAATCTAATCTAGAAAATAAAATGACTACACTTAGCACGTGCAACAAGCCGTTAAACCACTAGGTGGCCCTAGTGGCGGAGTGTTGTTTCCGGAGGGTTTACCAGAGGTGTACCCACAAAACCTTTACTCCAGAACCTAGCTATCTACGCAGAACCTTGGAAGGCACTAAAGAATCTCCTTGTTTGGCATACAATCATTGACTATAGGAGGAAGTACCCTGATGGGAAATTCCAATTGTTGTACACGAGTTTGCACTCAAGCATACTAAAATTCATATAAAGTGACAGAGCTCTACTCAGATAGTTTCTGGACATCATAATCGGAGTCAACCAATCACATGGAAAGATTAAGAAGATGGATAAAGAGAAAAAATAGATGGTTTAAAGTGAATGGTGTTTCCCATATCTGTCTGAAGGCCTCTGCCAAGGTGTACCTATCCTAATGGACTGAGATACCGGTCTGACTAATATCAACACATCTGGCATATACAAGGGCACCAGTGGTCGACTTTATTGAATTTATTCATGTTGGTCTGATGGTCTGGTCTCTTTCTTTTTTTTGGTATCTCAATCACTCTATTCCACCCTAGCAATGGTAACAACTTGAATCGTGTGCCCCACCAAATCACTTAAAAAATAAAAACATAAGGATTAGGATTCAACGAGATATGGCGAAACTACCATGTTTTTTTTTAATTCTAACACCTGAGCTTTGTGCTTTTATGAATAGACTCTTTAGATGTTTCCATCTAATCAGATTGGTTCCTCAACTCCTACAACCAAGATGTTCACATCCAATTAGATTGGTTAGTGCCAACCTTAATAAACATAAATTTCTAGGCTCTGAAGTGTATTTATTGCAACTAAAAGCTAACAAAAAGTTTCTTCCCCACCCCCAAACTTAAATCTAACACTGTCCTCAATGTTTCTAATGAAAGAGCAGTACCAAAAGTAAAATAACACGAGGAGAAATTGGAAAGATAGTACCTGGGTGAAGAAAATCAAAAACTAATATACAACATACAACTGCCTCGATGGTCAATCAAGGGTAAACAGGGTCCTCCAGAGGGACCTCCTCAACATCACATGTAGGAAAGGGCTCTAAAAAGGGTTTCAATCTCTGACCGTTAACCTTCGAAGAACTACTACCATCCGGTGTCTCGATCTCAACAGCTCCATGAGGAAAAATAGTGCGAACAATAAACGGACCCGTCCACCGAGAATCTAACTTCCCAGGGAAAAGATGCAAGCGGGTATCATACAGAAGAACTTTTTGACCTGGAGAAAATGATTTCCGTAAAATATTTCTATCATTCACAAGTTTCATTTTGTTCTTATACTCCTTCGCACTATCGTAAGCATCTATACGAATCTCGTCCAACTCATTGAGCTGGAGTTTCCTATGGGCTCATACCTCGTTAAGTGAAAAAATTAGCTTCTTAACATCCCAATAAGCTCTATGCTCTAACTCAACAGGTAAATGACATGCCTTTCCATACACCAGCCGATAAGGAGACACTCCAATGGGGGTTTTAAAAGCATTACGGTAAGCCCATAAGGCATCAGTAAGCCTAGACGACCAGTCTTTCCGATTAGAATTAACTGTTTTCTTTAACATACGTTTTATCTCCCTATTGGAAACCTCTACCTGACCACTAGTATGCGGATGATACGGGGTAGCTACCTTATGTGTGATACCATATTTCTTCATCAGAAGCCTAAAAGGCCCACAAAAGTGCGACCCTCCATCACTAATTATAGCTCGCGGTGTACCAAAACGTGTAAGTATATTATTTTTCAAGAACTCAATCACAACCCTATGGTCATTGGTTTTACACGCAACCGCCTCAATCCACTTAGAGACATAGTCTACGGTGACAAGGATGTATAGGTTACCAAAAGAATTAGGAAACGGACCCATAAAGTCAATACCCCACACATCAAAGACCTCAGCAACTAAAATAGGGTTCAAGGGAATCATGTTCCTACGGGAAATGGTTCCTAATTTCTGGCAAGTTCACAAGTAACGCAGTAACTTTGGTAGTCTTTAAACATTGAAGGCCAATAGAATCCACACTGCAATATCTTAGCAGCAGTTTTCTTAGCACTAAAATGACCCCCACAAGCATGATCATGACAAAAGGAAATAATAATGGACTGGTCACTCTCAGGTATACATCTCCTAATAATCTGGTCTGGAAAATACTTAAATAAATAAGGATCATCCCAAAAGAAGTGCTTAACCTTAGCTAAAAACCTAGAACGATCTTGTTTACCCCAATGTTGTGGCATTCGACCAGTAACAAGATAGTTCACTATATTCGCATACCAAGGTAATTGGGTAACAAAGAACATTTGTTCATCAAGAAAGTTATCCCTTATAGGAAGGGAATCATCAGGGGAACTAACAACTAGCCTAGACAAGTGGTCTGCTACTACATTTTCTGAACCTTTTTTATCTCTAATGTCTAAGGAAAATTCCTGCAACAATAGGATCCATCTAATCAATCTAGGTTTAGTATCCTTCTTGGAAAGAAGATACTTCAAAGCAGCATGATCAGTAAAGATTATGACCTTAGAACCTAAGAGGTAGGATCAAAACTTGTCTAAGGCAAACACAATAGCTAATAGTTCCTTCTCGGTAGTGGTATGGTTCAACTGGGCATCATTCAGAGTTTTGCTAGCATAGTAAATCACATGAAGTAATTTGTTTTCTCGCTGACCTAGCACAACACCAATAGCATAATCTGAAGCATCACACATGATCTCAAAGGGTAGGTTCCAGTTGGGTACCTGGACTATGGGGGCGGTAGTGAGTAATGTCTTAAGCGTCTCAAAAGCCTCTAAACAAGCATCATCAAAGACAAACTTAACATCTTTTGCAAGCAAATTGCAAAGAGGTCTAGAAATCAAGCTAAAATCCTTAATGAATCGACGATAAAAACCAGTATGTCCTAAGAATGACCTAATATCTCTTACGGTTTTTGGGAATGGTAAAGTTTTAATAAGGTCAACTTTGGCTCTATCTACCTCTATACCCTCGAAGATATGATATGCCCTAGAACAATTCCTGAACGAACCATGAAGTGAAATTTCTCCCAATTAAGCACTAAATTATTTTCCTTACACCTAGTCAAAACTAATGACAAATGATGAAAGCACTCATCGAAAGACAAAGCAAACACTGAAAAATCATCCATAAAGACCTCTAAGAACCGTTCTACCATGTCAGAAAATATGCTCAACATACAACGTTGAAAGGTCACAGGGGCATTACATAGCCCGAAAGGCACGCGTCTATACGCAAAGGTGCCAAAGGGACAGGTAAAAGTGGTTTTCTCTTGGTCTTCTGGGGAAATAGTAACATGATTATAACGTCAGTATCCATCTAAAAAGCAATAATGGCTATGTCCAGCTAATCTCTCTAGCATTTGGTCGATGAAGGAAAGGGGAAAGTGGTCCTTCCTAGTGACCTTGTTCAATTTTCTATAGTCAATACAGACACGCCAACCCGTGGTCATTCGGGTTGGGATTAACTCATTGTTATCATTCTGGACTATAGTAATACCAGATTTCTTGGGAACAACCTGAACGGGGCTGACCCACTTACCGTCTAAAATGGGGTAGATAATGCTTGCATCTAACAGCTTCAGAACCACGGTTCGAACTACTTATTTCATATTAGGGTTTAGTCGACGTTGCATCTCCGTAGAAGGTTTGGTGTGTTCCTCTAAATAGATCTAATACATACAAACAGTAGGACTTATACCCTTAATGTATGCTATGGTCCACCCTAAATCTTCCTTGTTGTTTTGAAGGACGGTTACTAGCCTACTTTTCTGATCACTATCCAAGTCGGATGCTATACTCACAGGTAAAGTTTCAGGTGGGCCTAAAAACACATACTTCAGGGTATCTGGTAATGGTTTAAGGTCCAATTTTATGAGGCTTTTCCAACGAAGGAACTAGGGTAGACTCAGAAACGGGTAGAGGTTCGAACTTAGGTTTCCATCCATCACTAGTGTCTATCAAAGGGGTTGAATCTAACAAAGCATTCACCTCATTAATCACATCCTCATCATCAAAATCAATCCCAAAATGATCTAGGCATTTCTCTAATGGATCTTCTATCAACGTGTTTGGTAATGATTCCTCGACTAATGTTCCTATCATATTCACTTCTTCTGTGATCGAATCATCCAGTTCAGAGGGTAGCTTACTAATATGAAAGATGTTCAGCTCAATAGTCATATTACCAAAAGACAAATTCATAATACCATTTCGACAATTAATGATCGCATTGGATGTAGCTAAAAACGGGCGACCTAAAATCACTGGTATTTGGTTCTCTGGGTCAGGTACAGGTTGGGTATATAGAATAACAAAATCCACTGGATAAATAAACTTGTCGATCTCAATAAGAACGTCCTCGATCCCACCACGGGGAATTTTAACGGACTTATCAGCTAACTGAAGTGTCATCTGGGTAGGTTTCATCTCACCAAGTCCTAGCTTAAGGTACACATGGTACGGAAGTAAATTCACACTGGCTCATAAGTCAAGCAAAGATTTCTCAACACGGTATTTACCTATTGTGCAAGAAATAGTAGGGGACCCTGGGTCTTTATACTTAGGAGTAGTGGTATTCTAAGTAATGGACTCACGTGACTAGCTAGGAAGGCTTTCTTTTGGACACTAAGCTTACGGTTTCGTGTACACAAGTCCTTAAGAAACTTGGCATAAGCGGGAATATGCTTAATCGCATCCAACAATGGTAGGTTTATAGTAACCTGCTTAAAAACCTTCAATATATCATTAAAGTTGGACTCCCTCTTAGCCGAAACTATCATCTTGGAGAATGGGGCTCTGGGGACAAAGCTGGTTTCATCAGGACCCTCATTGGTCTCTTTGGAGACTCTATCAGTCTCCTCATTTTTTGGCTCAGAAGGGTGAACTACAGCATGTTCACTTTCAGGCATGGCGACCTTATTGTCAACTTTCTTTCCACTCCTAAGGGTTGTAACAGAATTTACATGATTGTACGATTTCTCTCCTTTAGGGTTAGGATCAATATGACTAGGGAACCTTCCTTCTTCTCTCTCACTAATAAACTTAGATATCTGGCCTAATTGAAGTTCTAATTTAGCAAGAGACTGGGAATTATTCTTCAAATCCTGCCTGGTTTCTTGTTGAAAACTAAGGTGGTTAGCTGATAACATGTCATGTTTCTTTACTAACATAGTGAGAGATTCTTCTAAGGCAGAGATCTTTTTATCAGAAGGGTTTTGAAACTGGGATTGTACTGAAGAGTTCTTAGCATAACCAAAACTTGGTGGAGGCTGAGAATTACTAGACTGACCTTGATTCTGTCCTTTAGACCAAGAAAAATTAGGATGGTTTTTCCATCCAGGATTGTAGGTCTCTGAGTATGGGTCAAACTTCTGACGGTTCTCAAATCTAGCATTGTTATAGACAGTATGAGCTTTCTCTTCACTAATCTAACCTTCCCAAAATGAGTTATCGGGCTCTATTCCACAACTAGAGACTTGAGAGTCTCTATTAGGTTCAACAAGGGACTTACCCATTTCCAACGCTTCTAACCTTCTAGACGCAAAACTCGTATCTACCATATTGGTGCTACTTCTATTGACCAAGAGTCTTTTAGGGCGTTCAACATAAGACTCCCACTGTTGGGATTTTTCAGCGATAGCTCATAAGAAGGTAAAAGCATCATCGGCATTTTTACTAGTGAACTCACCAGCGCACATAGACTCGACCATGGCTTTGGTTGAATATTCTAAGCCATCATAAATAATCTCTACAAGTTTCATCTTATCAAATCCATGGTGAGGACACTGGTATAGGAGATCATTGAATCTCTCTAAAAACCTATAAAGAGACTCTCCCTCTTGTTGCATACTAGCACTAATTTTCTGCCTAACAACTGCATTTTTATGCTTAGGGTAGAATTTCATATAGAAAGCAGCAATAAGTTCCTGCCATGTTTCAATGGATTCAGATGGTAGGTTGTTCAGCCAGGTCTTGGCTTTATCTCTCAAGGAAAAGGGAAACATCTTAAGTTTCAAGACTTCATCAGTAAGGTCTTTTATTCTAATTATCCCACAAATTTCCTCAAAGTCCCTAATATGAAAATAAGGGTTCTCATCACCTTTTCCTAAGAATATAGGGATCATCTGAAGAATACTAGGTTTTATCTCAAAATTAGCCGTAGTGGCTGGCAATTTAATGCATGAAGCTCGGTTGGTCCTAGTTGGGAACATGTAATCTTTCAAAGTTGCCATCGCTGGCACAACTGAAGTACTAGGGGTGCTTTCCTCACGAAGAAACAAATTCTCAAAACTAAAGTTTCCAAAAACGGGGCTCTCAAAAGAAGAGTCTTCGATCTCCCCGCTTCCACAAGAATATCTTCTAGGCTCGTCACTAATCAAACGGCCAAAATTATCTCTTTTCCAAGCACGCCATGTAAAGGACTCGAGCGTTTTTGGCATACACAAAAAAAAAATCCTAAGAAAGGGAGGTTCTAAGCAAACACACAACAGGCCGACTCCACCAAATCAAACCTAAAATTTTCTAGCAAACAAAAAGCATGATGGCTCCACTTAGATTGTTTCTAGACCAGCTTCTAATCCTTCGAAAGGGAATTCGTTACAATTTAAGAAAACCCCTCTGGAATCAATTTGAGTTAAAGTAAGTTGAACAGAGGCGGGGGAAGCTCAATGGAGCTTTGATACCCAAAGCCTCACCGGTATTACAAGGCGGCGCAGTCACGCATTCAACTTACAGAAATCATCAAGAACTTCGAAGTATGCTTAAAAGAGTAACCAATATTTTTCGAATGACTTTCCTGTTAAGCTCGTTACCCTATAGGTCTCTTTCTAGTCAAAATTTTAGGCTTAGGTTCGCGTTTGGTTTCGTTTTCCTAAGGCGGGAAAGAAGAGAACGATGATGAAATCCGAACCCTTATCTTATATTGCCAGGCCTTGCCCTTTACTATGCAATTAAAAACCTTATTCAAACCTCAACATATATGCACCTTAAGGAAGACAGTAAACCCGCTGACTGGGGATTCGCGAGTGTTTCGAAAAACTTACCTCCCGTACCAGACGGGCGAAGAACCGCTGTAGTCGACTCGGGCCACGACTCCTATGTCATGTACGAACCCGAGGGGCCGAGACGATATCGTAATCGTCGTCCTTCCCTGCAAACAGTTTATATTTAATTACCCTTCTGTAGGGTTTAAAAATTAAAGTCCAAATGTCCAGTCCAAAGTCCAAAAAAAAGTGCAAAAGAAAAAGAAAATTACAAATATTTCCTACTACAATTCTAAAAAGAATATCTAAAAAAATAAAAAATAACAAAACTAAATCCTAAAAAAAAATATTTGTCTTTTTTTCCTTTTCTTCTCTTTTAGCTTTAAGCTTTGATTCCAAGTCTTTAGTATCCAACTTCAAACCTGTAATACAAAGACACACCCAAAGAAACGTAAAAAAACAAATAAAAACAAATAAAAAACCTAAAAAACCTAAGAAAAAGCTAAAAAAAAAAATCTAAAAACTCTAGCCTAAAGACAAGTCCCCGGCAGCGGCGCCAAAAATTGATTGTTTTTCAAAGTTGTTGTAATAAAAGTTCATTGAGGCTTGTGAAAGCAAAAGATTCTAGACTTAACTAAACTTAAAAATAAAGAAAACTTAACTAAAAATTTGATTTCAAGATATTAGGAATAACCAAGACACTGATTCCACTATTACACATGAATAAATTATGGTAAATAATCCAAAACTCTAATTATTTTTAAGTCCCTTATTTCTCAATTCACATATAATCAGGCAAATTCTCAAATATTAGTTGTATCTCCTAAGCATATATTATCTAAACAAAGTATAACCTATCTAATTGAATCACAACTAATGAAGAAAATTATGCAAACAATTAAAAACTCTGCAAAAGCAGTGATTGAGTGAATTATAAATTATAAATTAAAGAAAATAAAATAGTCACCAATTATTCATGCGTAAATAGCTTCCTCATTGCCTTGGTTGTGGGAGAATTAGCTCATCATCATGTTGGAAACACGCTCAAAAGTTGATTTCATTGTTCAAAGTGTTTACAAATGACGAAATGGAGAAAATGATAAAAATCGCGTGTTTGCAACGTTTATAATTGTTGCAAAGCACTGTTACAAAGAACGATAAATATGAAGTGCAGTAGTATTTGAAATACTACGACCCACAGTAAACTGTCGTTGTCAATGTAGCATGAACGACTACCTCTGGTGGTATTTTGTTCTTCGTGTTCTTCAGTAGCAGCAGAAATGGACTTTCTTTCAACTCGATTTTTCTTCACTCTCTGATGCTCTGCAACTCTCCCAAACTCTTTATCCCCGTCTATGTTACCCCAAGAGTCTATTTATATTCAACAGGGACAAGAATATTCGCTCATTACTCCATGAGATCCCCCGCAACTCGGCAGTGAAGAAAATATATTTTATTTCCTTTTTAATCTCCAGCACGTATCTGCAGCAGCCAATTACGTGCATACTATCCATGTTTAACTCCTTCACGCTCCTCCAGCGACCAGAACCACCCAAACATGTGCAACACACGTCTAACTTCGTTGTAATCCCGTGAATATTTCTTTCGTGTACGTGTTCCTCTGTGTTCTTCAATCCGACGATGCAGCCAATTATAATCAAAAAAATCAACCATACCACGCCTGTTACGCTCCGCAAAGTCATACCTTACAAATTCATCCATTGAGTCTCACTGCGGTTCCTCCAAATCCGAAGAAGAATATGTTACAGGTGAAAAACAGTTTCCCGCCAAAAAATAGTTCAAAAGGTAGAAGATGGGTAATGTGGACAAAAATAGGTGTTTTGGACAAAAATGGGCTACATATAGCCGTGAGTGACACTTAGAAAAAATGGGGGTCTGTATAGAAAATGTCCTCCGGGGTGCTCCGAGCAGCTTTTCGAGTCGAATTTTCCAACAATATTTATTTCCAAAAAATACCTACAAATACATGAAATACCAAAATTAGTACAAAATTGAGCGCCAACAATATATAGTATTGAGATCAAATTAGACACAAAAATGTGTCTATCACAGACACATAAGTTGTGGATAGGCCCATACTTGTTGGACATATTTCCCATCGACCAATCAGGTCGCTTTAAACTTGCCACACCCATACCAGATGTGTGGCCACTCCTGCGTTTGGACGGCCCTCTCTTTTTCGACCAATGAGATGCTCTGAAGCTGCCGCAGTATTAAAAAGAGAGGCAAAATTGCGCCAATACCAAATTGTCTTTCCAAAGTTGCGCCAATGCGCTAACTGGCATCCCATACATGCAAAACGTGCATGCTAAACGTGTCATTTCGCTCCGGCATATTAGTAGCATGCCAAACATGCCATTCCTCGCCAAAATACTAGTCAGAATGCCAAACATGCCACAGAAGCATGCCGAATGTGGCAACTTACCATAAATAATGCACTTACGTGCCAACCCATCTTCTGTTCGTGGCCATCGCCATAACATACTTTGATGTGGTTATCCTAACCAGAAACACGACCTTGCATGGTTGAAACCCTAGTTTCCAATCGTGGTATAAATTATGCCACTTCAGGCCCCACAACATGCAACGAGCCGTGCGGGACCCAGGAAACCCTAATAAAGACGTCATATCATAGCCGCCCGTGGCAATCCTTATTCCTGTGGACGTTTCCACATGATGGCCTGGCTATGGTTCCTTTGGCGTGGATATGGCACCATTTGCACAAAACGTCGATGCGCCACTGGTAGGATTTAGAAACCTAGAATTATATTATCTGCAAGTATACTCTGTCTACAATGTAAAATACAATAAGCACAGATCATTCCCACGGGGACTTGGTTGGTGTGAAGTTGAATTTCAAAGCCTAACTAATATTGATTCGAATAAGAAGTAATAACGGGGAGTTTGTGTGTTGAAACGACAAGGTGCTGGCAAAGATCAAACTAGAAAATTTAAATAGAAATATGGATGCAGAAATACAAACAGGAACACAGAAAGAAAGTATTTAAACACACAAGTAAACTGCACTAGGAAAATCGAATCCACCACTTAACCTCTACTAGAAAATCCAGTTGTCGACAAGGTTCATTTTACCTTATGGAGAACAGCGATAAAGATACAAGTCTCTCGCTTATTCAATAAGGAATAATTCACAATATATATGGTTTAACATCAACTAGAAGTATCAATCTCTAGAATTAGTTGTCTTTCGACAGCACAACTAATCACATATTAGAATAGATCATGTAAGCACAGGTTGAAGCTACAAGATATAATTACTCCAATAACTTAAGAATGCCTGACATACTAAGTGAAATCTATAAATGGAAGCTCTAGGTTGAAACCATTTTTACTCAATGAAACACATCAGGAACAATGCCGAAAACATGAATAATCTGGCAGTAAATCAAGGGCTTCATCTATGCCCTAGCTAAGAAAGTTAGAACATAACTATTGTGAAACCAGAAAGCATATGAAGTTGTGAAATTTATAAACTCATAGACTCAATCACTTCTTTATTCAACTGATTTCTACTAAGTCACTCAAAAACACAACCAAGAGATGGAAACAAGGAATGGGAACTGATTCTACTCCTACTCCTCACTCCCTGCATACCCAATACACAACATAACCCCTCCTTTTATACATAGATTTCTTCCCCTTTTCTCAATACCTAATATCAACAGAAATAATATAAAATTCTTGGGATTTTTTTCTCCAAACTCACCACTTTGTAAGACTTTTCATTCATGTACCGCACAACACTATCTTCACCCATTTGATTGATGTTGATGTTGTAGAGAACTGAAAATTCAGACCTAGCTTATCTGCCTGACCTTGTTTTTGACTAACCCAATTTGTGGATAAACTTCATTATGAACATCCACCCTAATCTTGTCACTTCCTTGCTGGATTTGTTGGTGTTTGATAGGGGAAAAAAATTCAGACCTCTAGCTTTCAATTCTGTCACTTTTGAAAAGCAGTCAGACGACTTAATTTTATATTTCATAGCCTAGGGTTATGACTGAAATGGATGGTGAATGATGAGAGAAAGGGTGATTCTCAGTAGAGAGAGATGAAACTGTCAAGAACGATGGAAAAATTGATTTGATATGAACCGGAATAGGAATAGAAAGATATAAGACTGATAGAGTTAAGGTTGTCTATGGTTCTCAGATGATAGAGAGGGGATTGTCGTCTGTGTAGGAGAAAGTGAAATGAAAGATGGATTAAGGGTCTGTTTGGGTGTTGTACATGAATACCTGTTTTTGGTATACGAGAATGGAACTTGGACCTGGCTTCCTTTCTTTAACTCCCAACATGGGTATCACTTGGATTTTGGGCCCATTACTTTATTTCATGATTAGATAATTCTTCTTCTTGAGCTTTTCATCCACTAGTAGATCCATTAGCTTCACAGGTCTGTTGGCACCCTGGCTTCCTTCTCCACTACACATGTCTGCTTAACATCGACCTGGTATCTAGATTGACAGGGAATTGTGGCTCCACTTCCTTCATAGCACATGCTCAGACCATTGTTTTCATTCCCTAGCATTACAAAACAAATTCAGGACAATTGAAACACATTTTACTCGCAACGAACAAGAACTACAAAATACATAATTTGGAATAAATACAAGAAATTAGTGCAACAAAGTACCATAAACACCTACAAAATGATAAGAATGTATGCAATATTAGGTTCCCATCATCCATGGCCACATGCCACATGTCGCATGTCGTATGCACTAATTAGGGTCTTGGCACGCCAAACCCTAATTTAGGCAAAGTTGATACGCCAACCAAGCCGAGTAACGTTTCCCAAAGTATTGGGATTGATGTGGAAACATGGCCAATGTTTCCACGCCACATTTGGGTCTAACACCAATGTTCCAAAATCTAGCGGTCATGGATACGCCGGGCGCTACTTGCACCATCGTGCCACTGGCATGCGCTAACTATGCCATCCACGCCACCATGTCACACGTGCTAATTAGGGTTTCTATATGCCAAACCCTAATTTAGCTAAAGTTTCCATGCCAACTAGGTCAAGTGATTCTCTTAAGGCCTTAAGTTTAACTTAGCAACAGGGCCAATGTTTCCGAAACCATATTTGGGTCTAACACCAATATGCCAAAACAGCTACCACGGCTATGCCACTGGCATTCCGCCACGTTACGGCTACGCCAGGTGCCACTATGCCAGTGGCGCCACTTTGGTATACAACAGGATGTGGCCATAATCAATGGCAACTCTTTCTTTGAGCTACAATCTCAGCCGTCCAAATTCGCTAAGGAATTGACAGGCCTGTGGAAAGTTTTAGGTGGCCAGTCAAGGAAAGCCTATAGCATCACATGCTATTTTCTTACGGCAAGTCTCTTGACTTTGACTTTCCACACGTATCAATCTGCTACACGTTTTTCACGAAAACACTCGAGACATCAAACATGTCACAAAATGGGGGATGCTCATCAGGGTATTGGACTAGAGGTTTACAGCGTGCGACGTGCCACACGTCCATCATAAGAAAGTGTCAGGAAAACGTGGCAGTTAGTGGTGACAAGAAGTAGTGGGTGTAAACAAACCTTTTTCCTACACAGTGAAGGCGTGGTTTCTGGAAGTTACACATTTTCTCCACTCTTTCATCACTCAATCACTCCCACTTCCTACGAGACCAGGGTGTATTCAATTATGACTTGTATAAATAGGTTTTACCTATTTTCCGTCAAACAACAAGTTTTGGTGAGAACAACACGGTATCCAGAAAACACCAAAGGACTGATAGCTTACATTTTGCAAGCCAGTTCCACATTATGATACAAGTCATAAAATATCCACGCCTTCAGAATTAACCATTCTGGTTTCAACACCTTCTTCGCTTCCCTCCCTAAGACCAACCCTTCTCCTTCACTTTGTGACCGAAGCAAGACTAGAACGACCATTTCTTAGTTTAGGCCAGGATTGTATAGATTGATCTCTCGAATTTAAAGTACTCCCAGGCAGTACATTTGTTTAGGTATAGATTCGTTTCTCATCCACACACCCAAATTTACCAAAACCAGCATAAACAGTTTTTACCCATAAACAACTGGTGATCACAGTGGGAGATTAATCTCTCGGTAGCAAAATGAATTTCCAATTTTCAATTTCAATTTTTAAATCCCCATTTCAAGATGGTAGAGCTCAGATCCGGATCAGCAACAAGCCCTGATGCCACCAGCATTGATAATGTCCTTGGTATCAACGTCCCTTCTAGTGGCATCAATGTACGACCTGTCAGCATGATCAGCACCAGCGACACATGAAGCATTCTCTCAGGCGTTACACTTATGATCACCAGATCCAGAGACGCTTCCTCCACCCCCAATATTTCTTCAAGCGTGACGCCCTCAGTTATCACCAGAGCCGCCACCACTCCACCATCGGGACGAGAGATTGGAAGAACCAGAGGAGGCCAAACCCCTATCACCATTACTGATTTGATGGAAAAACAAGAAGTTCTTGCTAAGGATCATACGAACATGGCTTCAACTCAGAAGGAGGTACTTACTTTCCTCAAGACACTAACGGAGCGGTTACCGCAGGAATCACGCCGACCAGAGCCAATGAGGAGCACTTTTAATACCCCTTGTGCCAGTACCTCGGAAGGGCGCACCATTGTAGATGAAGAGGCTCTCCCATTGGAGAGGAATAATCCATCCAATTTCATCACACGTGAATATTTGGAACGACTTCTACGAAATCGCGACAGAGAAAACCCGGTGGACATGCACCGACATCAACCTCCGTATCCTCCTGATGTGAAAAGAGTTCGTCTTTCGAGAGGATATTCTTCTCCCCAATTATCCCTTTATGACGGCACCGGTAATGTGCGTGAACATATCTCTCGATTTTTAGAATCCTTGGGTGAGCACGAATACAATCATGTCCTTCGCTGAAAGAATTTTCAAATTCACTTACTGGAAGAGCGTACACTTGGTACAACAACATTGCACCAAACAGCATATCCAACTGGTATGAGATGGTTGCAGCTTTCTACAAGAAGTATTTCTTTGTGTCTGAGCAAATCACCTTCAGACTTAGGAAGGATGTTCCAACAAAACAATGAACATCCAAATGATTACGTCAAAAGATTCAGAATTCATACACTGGACTGTCACGACCCAAACGTGACTGAGCAAAAATTGGTGGAGTCCTGCATCAATGGCATGGTTCTCATTTACCGCGCCTTATTGGAGAATCTACGCTTCCAAACATTCTCTGAACTTCATGAAGATGCTAAGCGGTCGGCCACAACAGCGCCAGCATTGTTAGAAAGAACCAAGCCGGCCATAGGTGAAGATGCACACGAAACTCGAGAAAACAGACGCCTCATCAACAAGCAATATAACAGTGGCCCCTATGTAAGCGTAGTGGGTGAAGGAGGGAAAAGAAAAGCTCCAGCGGCAGAACAACAACCCAAGCGTGCAACATCATCATATCAGGCGGCTCCAACTCGGAAAGTCGCGGCCAAAGATCCTGTGCAACACAGAGAAGTCGGAGAAGCCGCCTTGGATTTCCCATTCCCAATAGAAGAAGTAATTGAACTCTTGGAAGCGTGGATTCAAGATGATTCCATCAAGCTTCCTCCTATCAGGCGCCCGCCAATTGAAGAGGAAATAGCAAATCCCAAGTATTGCTATTACCACAAATTCGTCCATTACCCGACCAATGAATTCAATAGATTAAAACGCATCTTCAAGGAGAAGGTGGATACGGGATAACTTCAACTAGGCAATGAAGGAGTTCACAGATATCCCCTTCCAGTCAAGAGTTGTATGCTTTCTGGGGACTCTGTCCACAAGACAGTGCAATCCATGATGCAGTGTGTGTGTGAAATCCTCTATTTCTCCAAAGCACATCGTCAAGATATATTTACAGCCCTCAACCGCGTCGCGTCGTGCAGGAAGCTCTTTTCAGTCAAGGAAACTTCTCCCAAATCCCAACCTCTCTCGGGAAACACCGTTGGAAAATGCAACTGGGGACTGCTGACCACTGCTCACCTGAAGGATGTCGAGTTCGATAGCACACTAATCGACGCGGCCTCTGACTTTAACATTGTTACTGTCAAGACTTTGAGATCTGCGGGGGTTTCAAAGCAAGAGGCTACTCACTCCCCGGTTGTGGTCAGAAACCCAGAAGGAGAAGCAATAAACTCTTACGGCTACATCAATCTCGAAATCAAGGTGGGAGAT
The DNA here is from genome assembly GCF_003573695.1 of Papaver somniferum. Taxonomy (NCBI): domain Eukaryota; kingdom Viridiplantae; phylum Streptophyta; class Magnoliopsida; order Ranunculales; family Papaveraceae; genus Papaver; species Papaver somniferum. The sequence continues at coordinate 154,979,245 of NC_039361.1, forward strand.
GCTTCAACACGCGGAAAATTCCACATTGTCAAAGAATGCCCAAATTATGACATGGTTCTGGGGCGTTCGTGGGTACATGACAATAAAGCAAAATTAGGAGTGTGCCATCTGCCAGTGTCTATATCTGAGAGGATTTCCAACAAGTCGTCCAACCCAGAAGATTATTTGTTGTCGTACCAGCAACTTGCCAGTGTGACGCAATTACATGGAGAGAGCCCATCAACATACATTCGAAGGTTCCGAACCCAAGTAAGTCTTATTAAACAAACCTTTCTGCAATATGATGTAGTACATCCTTTTTCCAAGACAGCATCAACTATGACTAGTTGATCCCTTTACGACTGAAGCAACTTCGACAAGTTGTTCTCATTTTTCTGAAGCAACTCTTATAAGTTGATTCCATTTTGTAATCAACTTTGTTTAGTTTACTTGCTTCACAAGTATTTTAGCTTTCCTAGTTTAGTTAGCTTTCCTTTTTCTATTCTGTTTACGAAACTTGTGAACCTATTTAAAGGATATGCCTTCTTGTTTAGAGACACACCTTATTATTATTATCAATCAAGATTATTATCTTTATCAACTCTTTCAGTTCTCTTATTTCTTAATCTTTTGATTTCATCTTATTCGTATCTCTTTCGTCTCTTCGTATCACCTGCAATCTCCGTATTGCTTTTTTTCCTATCATTTCTACACTAGTTGGTACCACGGCCAACGTTTCTAGATTCTTATCTAGAAACCGACCCATAATCGCTTCCGTAAAAAATCAAAACCCTAATATTCAATACCTTAACTTTTAGTTTAGTTCGAAGGTTCAATGGCAGATCAACCTCTTACCAAAGCTGACCTTGCTGAACTAGAAACAAATATCGTCACAAGGTTAGAAAAAAATTTGACAAAGAAGTTAGAAAAATCTGTGACAGAGAAGTTAGTTAAAAAAATGATTCTCATGAACATTACCTTATCAAGTTGCTAAATCACACAGGATTAGATGAGGAAGGCATTACAGGATTAACTGATGATACAGAAGATGATAAAAAAGACAGATAAACGAAAAAAAGAGAAAAAGAAGATGATGAGACCAAAAAAAAAGTTAAACATAGTTCTTTTGTTACTAATAATTCTGTCCTAAGAGAAATTTCACAATTTCTTACGTTCACAAAACAATTTGAGAGCTTTATTAATAGTCCTAATAAGAAGCCTACAACTGTGATTATCAACAGTGATGAGGATGAAGACAAAGTTGAAGCTGAACTCCACAAAAGGTGGGAGGATGAACGAAGATTAAAATCTCCTTCTAACCCTTATGGGTCTTTACCAGAATTTAAACTGAAAGCTGATATACCAAACTTTCATGGTGGATTTCAAATAGAAGAATTGTTAGATTGGTTTTATGAAGTAAAGTCGTTTTTCAACTTCATGATTGTACCTGATTCTTCTAAAGTGAAATTGGTTGCATATAAACTAAAAGGTGGAGCTGCAGCTTGGTGGGATAAACTCTGTGACGATCTAAGTAAGTATCGTAAACCACCTATACGTACTTGTAAAAGAATTAAAGACTTATTAAGAGATAAGTTTTTACCTAGAGATTTTATGCAGCAACTGTTTATCAAACTGCAAAACTGCAGACAAGGTGCTAGACTTGTTAAAGAGTATGTAGCTGAAGTTTATAGTTTGGTGGCACGTAATCAGTTGAATGAATCTGAAGAACAATTGGTAGCACGCTTTATTGAGTGTTTGAATAGGCTTATACAGCAATTAATGACTGAATTCGTCTATACAATGGTTGAAGCTATACAACAAGCAATCAAAATAGAGAGGCGTGTACTAAGCACTTCCAAACTAGCATCACCAAGACAGACTCGTTATCAATAATACTCTAAAACTACAAAACCATATAATTCTTTTTATGCTAACCAAAGTGACAACGAATCCACAGAAGTTGTTGATCCACCAGAGAGAAGTTATAGTCGACATGTTCAACAACAATCAACTCCAAATTTTTCATTCAACCAAACACCTCTTCCTTCTGACAGTGCACCATTAATGAATATTCCTGCGGATAAACCACCTCAAAGTACAAATCAAAGAGATATTGCTCCAAATACTAGAGGTAAATATCAACAACAATTTCCTCCTTTACCTAAAGCTGTTAATCCTTATACAAAATTTAGGGGAGAGAAGTGTAACAAATGCAATCAATCTGGACACACTTTTAGTGACTGTCGTAAGTTTCATGCTTATATTAATGAAACTCAATAAGAAACACAATAAGAAGATATCTTAGAATATGAAGAACATCATTATTTGCATACACATGAAGCTTATGATGCAAATTTTCTGGGTGTCTTACGTCCAATGTTGATCACGAACCATGTCTTTCACAAAGACATAGTATTTTCAAGTCTCAATGCATTATAGAAGATAAACTTTGTAGTATGATCATTGACAGTGGAAGTACTGAAAATTATGTAGCTGCACAGTTGGTTGAGAAGTTGGGTTTACCAGTAACTCTTCATCCAAATCCATACTCTATTGGATGGATAAACATTTCTTCTACACAAAATATAACTCATCAGTATTTGGTTAATTTTTCATTCCCTGGATATGAAGATTATGCTCTTTGTGACGTGACTAATATGAGTGTTGCAAATCTACTTTTGGGAAGGCCATGGCAGTTATTGATGGTGGTTTTTATCTTAGGGTTAAAATTGTAAAACTGTGCATCTGATGTGACGTCACTCTGCAAGGAAGTGGTGCTGCGAGTACTAACCTCTCCATCGACATATTTATTGATCCGCTCAATATACTTTTATCCATAACATTCTGTAAATTTCGGCACCTCGCCGATACAAGACCCACTGAGTACTTTTCTGTGCTATGTTCCTAGCATAACCTTTAAATCAGTATGACATGAAGAATTTATGTTCACTCGCAGCGGAGTAGCATGAACCTCCAAGTACCAAATTTAAGGCCATCGCACAAAATGCTCAGACGGAAAGCACACTGCATTCTTTAGATAAGGATTTTTGTGTGGCAGCATACAAAATCCAGCCAATTATTGTGATAACTCACAAAGAACTCATAAACCAGATAATTTGCAAAATTAAGGTTTCGCGCCCCGCGCAGTATACTAGACCCCATTGGTCGAAACTATGTTTATCCAAACTAGGCAACCAAATAAGCCACAACGCACTATAAGTGTGGTCGCGCCCTAGCTTGCCGGCCCTCTTTCCATCGACCAATCAGGTTGCTTCAAATCCTCCACAGCGCACTAGAAGTGTGGTCGCGCCCTAGCTTTCCGGCCCTCTTTCCATCGACCAATCATGTCGCTTCAAATCCACCCCCGCGGACTAGAAGTGTGGTCGTGCCCTAGCTTCCTGGCCCTATTTCCATCGACCAATCAGGTCGCTTCAAATCCTCCACAACGCATGAGAAGTGCGGACGCGCCCTAGCTTGTTGGCCCCACTTCCCATCAACCAATCAGGTCGGTCTAAAACCGCCACACTCACACAAAAGTGTAGCCACGCCCATGTCTTGTCGTCCCCCTGCTCTCATTGACCAATTAGGTTGCTCCAAACCATTCGCATCCTCAAAAGAGGTTTCCATACTAAGTTGGCTTCCAAAAACACGTCAACTTCCAAAAACGCGCCAACATGACGCAGGCGCATACCTCATATGTCAGGCGTGCATGCCAGGCGCGCATACCAGGTGCGCATGACAAATATGCATGCCAAACATACCAAACGCGCCACGTACCGCAACAACATGCCAAAACTTGCCAGCCCACTCTCCGTGCGTGACCAGCTTCACTACGGACTTCAATTTGGTTAAGACTGAATCCTAGGCGCGACCATGCTCTGGAGGCGGTGGATAAAACCCTAATTCCTGATCGTGGCACAAAACTATGCCGCCTCGGGCCCTCAACACCCCTCTTGAATTCTTCCTGAATTTTACTGACTGGTTGTTTTCATCTTCTAAACGAGATCAAACTCTTATTCTCGCGTTTATGAGATAGGAAATTCTTTTTCGATCAGAATGAAGGGGAGGACCGTTAAAATACGAGTTCGTATGGGAATTCTAGAACGATTTTAGCAAGGGGCGCTAATTAGGGTTTCGGCATGCCCAAACCCTAATTTAGACAAGGTTGTCGGGCACCAACGGAAGTTATCCATAATCAACGGCTACCCTTCCTCCTGAGATGCAAATCTCATTCGTCCAAGTTCGCCACCAAACCGCAAGACTTGTGGCAACTTTTGGACACAACGCCAAATCCTTTGGTTTGTGCCGCCAAACCCTAAATTGGCCACGCCACTGTGCCAAAAAACATGCGCAAGCCATGCCGGCCACGCTTCCACGCCTCTAGACACTAACGGAAGGTATACATAATCAATGGCCACCCTTCCTCCTGAGATGCAAATCTCAGACGTCCAAGTTTGCCACTAAACCACAAGACTTGTGGCGACCTTTCGTCTCAAACCCAAACCCTAACCGTTCGCGACACCAACTCGGCTACGATGCCAATTCTTTGGTCACGGCGCCAAACCATGATTTGGCCACGACACCAAATCCTTTGGACGCGCCACCAAACTCATCAAGCGCCAACGCAAGGTAGCCACAATCAACGGCTACACTTGTTTCATAAGATGCGATCTCGGCCATCGAATTTTGCCACCGAACTGGTAGACTTGTGGCAACTTTTAGGCAACCAGCCGCCTAAATTCAATGGTCGCTACGTTGCGCCACTGGCACGCTGGCATGCCACGGCTACGCCACTAGCATGACAATATGCCACTGCCACGCCACTGGCATGCCACATCTATGCCTCTAGCACGCCGCCATGCCACGGACGCGTTACTGGCACGCCGGCATGCCACCGCCACGCCATTATTATGCCACTATGCCACGGCAACGCCACTGGCACGGCTGCGCTGCCTTCATGCCACTATGCCCCGGCTACGCCGCTAGCATGCTGCAAAGCCACTGGCATACATCAAAAACGCCACTGGGTCATTTTTAGGCGCCAACACAAGGTAGCCACAATCAACGACTACACTTATTCAAAAGATACGATTTCAGCCATCGAAACTCGCCACCGAACCGTTCAGCTCGCGGCAGGTTTTAGGTGACTAACCAAAACAAGCCTAGCATCACACATGCTATTTACTTACGGCAAGCCTCTCAATTTTAAACTTTCCACACATGGAAAAGCGCTACACGTTTTCCATGAAAACACTCGAGACATCAAAACATGTCACAAACTGGGGGATACTCATCAGGGTAATCGTCTGGAAGTTTACAGCGTGCGGCATGCAATACGCATGTTACAAGAAAGTGTCATAAAAGTAAGGCGGTTAGTAATGGAAAGAAATAATGGTGAAAAGTATCCTTCTTTATGGAAACATCAATTACAGGCGTTACCCGTTATCCATTTCTTTCATCACTCAAACGTTTCCGCTTCTACGAGGCCAGGGTACGTTTTATTGCGACTTGTATAAATAGGTATCACCTATTTCCACCAAACGACAAGTTTTGGTCATGAGAACAATATAACATCCAGAAATCATCTGATATCTTTTTCATTCAAATATCTAGTTCAACTTTCTGATACAAGTCATGAAACACCCACACTTCCAAAATCAACTATTCTCGTCTCAACACTTTCTTCGCTTTCCTCCCTAAGACCAACCCTTCTCCTTCACTTTGTGACCAAAGCAAGCCTGGAACGGCCATTTCTTGGTTTAGGCCAGGATTGTACAGATTGATCTCTCGAATAAAAAGTACTCCCGTGCAGTACATTGTTTAGGGTTTAGACCAGTTTCTCACCCACACACACGAAATTACCAAAATCAGCAAAAACGGTTTTCGCCCAACAATAATTGGCGACCACAATGGGAGATTAGTCTCTCGGTTGCAATATCAAATTCCAATTTCCAAATTCATTTTTTCAATCCCGATCTCAAGATGGTAGAACTCAGGTCCAGATCAGCAACAAACCCTGAAAACACTAGCTCTGAGATTACTCTTGGAATTAATGTTTCTTCCAGCGGTGTTAATATGCCGCCTCTCAACACCAGCGGCGCGGAGAACGCTCTTTCAGGTGTTACACCTCCGGTCACCATGGCCAGAGCCGTTGTCGTGGACAGTGTTCCTTCAGGTGTTACATCGCCGATCACCAGAGCCAGATCCGCTGTCGCCGCTCCCAACGTTTTTTCAATCGTGATAGCTCCAACCGTCACCAGAGCCACTGCTACTCCACCATCAGGATGAGAGACTGCAGGAGCCAGAAGAAGCCGACCTCCTCTTACCATTGTTGATTTGATGTAAGGACAAAAGGTTCTCGTAAAGGTCAGACAGGTGTAGCTACAACTCATAAAGAGATACCTATTTTCCGCAAGACACTAACGAAGCGACCACCACAAGAGTCACGTCAACCCCAGATGGAGCTGACAAGGAATACTTTTAACATCCGGTGCAGGCACTTCATCAGGACGCGCGTTTATAGATGGGGAGGCTCGCGTTGCTCTTGAACGCCAAGTAGAAGGGAATCAACAATCTAATTTCATCACACATGAAGATCAGGAACGACTTCTCCAAAATCGAGGCAAACAAAATCAGCAATCTTCCTGAGTTCACAAAGACCCTCTTCCAGTCAGGAGCTGCATGATTTCTGGGGACTTCGCCCACAAAATCGTGCAGTCTATGATGAAAAATTTATGTGAGATTCTATATTTCTCCAAGGCGCAGCGTCAAGACATATTCGCATCCCTCAACCGCACTGCATCAGGAAAGCAGATATTTCTATCCAGGGAAGTCATTCCCAAACTCCAACCTCTCCTGGAAAGCACGATTGATAGATGAAACTGGGGACTTCTAACCACTTTTCACTTGAAGGATGTTGAATTTGACAGCACGCTAATTGACGCGGCCTCCGACTTCAAAATTGTAATTGTCAAGGCTCTGAGAGTTGCAAGGAAAAAAATCAAACAGAAGAAGCATATTCTTTCCCATGAGAGAAAAACACGACTTGCCGACCAGCACTATTTGTGTCGTCTTCCCATATGCCATATCGTATCAAGTTGTTTTTCGAAATCAAGGGTTAATAGCGCCCTCACTGGAGTTTTCTCCAGGAGCCACCTCGACGTCTCTTTCCAGGAGCCGCTTCAATGTTCTCTCCAGAAGTCACTCCGCTTCGACGTTCGCTCCAGCAGCCAAAGCTTTAGCGTTTTGCTCCATAAGCTTCAACGTCCTCTCCAAGAGCCGAAGCCGCTTCGATGTTTCTCTCCAGAAGCCGCTCCGCTTCAACGTTTTTCTCTAGGAACCGCTTAAACATTTCGCTCTAGGAACTGCTTCGACGTTCTCTCCCGAAGCCGTCTATCTTCACCGAAAACAAATATAAAAAAGGGGAATAAACTCACATATGTGAGTTATCAAATCCCATCAATATTCATGGTCATCCAAGGTTTGTGCTCTTAGCTACCACTCTTTCCTTTCAAGATCCATTAGCCGTCACTCTTCCTCGCCAAGATCTGTACCCCTAGTCACCTCTCTTCCCTTTCAAGGATCGTGACCGTAGCTATCCGAGCACCTGCCAGCTTGTTTTTGTTCCCACAAATATGTAGTCTCTTCTGATCGCAGTTTCTGCCAAAAACTGTTGTTATTCGTTTGATGATACCAGCCAAAGCTTTACCATAGCAACAATCACTACAAAGGTAATATGTACTTCTCCATATTCTATTTTTACATGTAATAAGTAATAGAGTCACCAGTATGGATGCAAGATGGTATCTTTATCATGGTCAACTCACCAATCATACAAGATAGGACCACAAAAACCACATTATTCAAAGATGTAGTGCAAGGATATCGCCACCTCCTTGTCTGGAAGAAGACTGACCAACAAGCAGTATTTGGCTCATCCATTCTTAAGCGTTGCTGTTAGTGAAGAATCAAAGAGGAAATTCGCGCCTCAGCAAGCCACGCATACCAACTACACCATGTTTGCCGCATCACCTACTCAGAACTCAACACCACCTACCCAAGGTGTTCATGAAGACACGCATCGCCGATAAAGCCAAATTCGGTGTTTCTAGATTTCCAATTTCCTATAGAAGGGGTGCATGGGGTGCCAGAAGTTGGGTGCAATGCAGAGTTATCAGGTTCGACTCCCGCCCACTAATCAACAAATGAAGAATCAAAAAGATTACCGCCTTCATCAATTCGTCAACCACCTTACCATCAAAGGCAATAGAACTTTACGAGCCTCAAGAATTTCTCAACATAAATTCGTGCACTGCATCAAAGACTCCAAAAACACGCCTGGGATATTCACATATCCGGACACGCCATCGGATCTATGACCAGACAGAAGTAAATAGGGACTGCTCATTGATAGACACATTTATGTGTCTAATATGTCTCAATTGTATGTATTGTTAGTACTCGATTTTCTATTTATTTTGTTATTTTATGTCTTTGTAGGTATTTCTAGAGAAATAAGCTCTTGCGGCAAAATTGGGGCGAAAAGTGGTGTTTTACACCCCAGGATAGATTACTAAAGGCACCCCAGAAATGCGCTGGAGGAACCCAGAAAAAGTGCTGAAAACATCCCAGAAAAAATCACTATTTACGCCCAAAATTACTATCTACGCCCAAAATTAAGTGCTAAAGGGACACCCGTGCAGGATTAGGGGGAGGACACTTTCTTCTCAAATTCAAAAAAATTATTTTGGCGGGAAAACATTTATATTCCCTGTTAGATTTTCGATCGATTTTCGGAAGGGATTTAAGGCGATTCAATGGCTGAAAATTGCTAGGATGATGTGTTTTGTCTTACAAGGATTGGTAAAGGCCTTTGGTTCGATCGAATTTGGCTGTAGAACTAGGTTTAATCCATGAGTTGAAAACAGGGGAATACGTGCATGGTAAAGTATTAAACGTGTAGTGTTGTGATTGGAGTGTGTTTTTCTGAATAATAAGCGTGTATAATACAAATAAGGAGACTTTACAGCAACAGGATCGCGTGAAGTGCTAAAACAGGGAAGAATATTTCGTATCTTGCATGGAAATATTTTCCATTGACTACGAGATTTTCTTGGAGTTATGGAGAAGATTTGGAGACCCTGTAGAGTATAAATAGGCTTCTGGGATATCATAGAAGAGGTTGGAGAGAGTTTGGGTTCGAGAGAAGGTCCAGAGAAGCAGAAATCAAGAGTTGATGAAACTCTGTTTCTGCTGCTGCTGATGATGAAGAACACCAAGAACATGAAGAACAAACTAGCGGGAACAGTCGTTTATCAACAGTGAAAAGACTCAAAGGCGTGGGTCGTAGGTGTGGGTAGTTGTATAACGACAACAGCACTACAAATGTGTCGTTGTTTTTAGACGCCTGTTGTGGGTCGCAGAATCCTGTTTTATACCATTTTCTTGTCTTTCTCTTCATTGTAAAACACTTTTGAGCATCAATGAAATATTTTGAGAGGTTTTCCAACATGAGTAGCTAAACCCCAACACTGGGTCGACGGAGGAAGACGAACTTCATACATGGGTGATTTTATTTTATTTTCTATATGACTTTTGCATTAATTTTAATTCAAATATGATTTGAAAAAATTAGTTATCATTTTATTAGATGGGTCATGCTTGCTTAGATGTTTGATGTCCCATGCTTAGGATTTATGACTAATGTTTGGAGGATCTACTTTGGCAAAAATTAAGAGTCGATGTTGTTTTATTTGTTGAGCGATAATTGTTGAGAATGAATAATTGAACCTATTGATATGAGTTTGACCGAATCCTAGACCCAGTAACTATCTTCAACCTGTGACAATATTTTGTATATATATATTTTTATTAAGTCTAAAAACTCTGCTTTCACAAGTCTTAGAGTTCGAATCCTTTTTACTACAACCCCAGAAAAATCTTATTATCACTCATCGCATCTTATTCGATACACTAGTCCAAGATTCAGAAGATGTTTCAAAGGATTTCTCCTGGAATGAAGTCCCTGGAGACTTGTTAGCAACAGTCAGCAACAAAATGCCTCTCATCTCGTCTATTTTATCTAGCGATTCCGAAAGATGTCGACCATACAAGCATCCACAGCATATCATCATCACAATCAGTCAGGCACCAGATAACCTAAAGTCAAGATTGGACCAACAACGCAACCACAATATCCAAGATACTCATTCTTATGGAGTTAGAACCTATCTTGAGTTTTCCTGGCTCGCCTTGCTGCTGATTATAACTATCGGAGATTGTTTTTTCGCCGTTAATGCTCGCTCTACTACAGCTAATAAACGACGAAGAGGAACAAAATGATGCAAACGAAAGCACAGAGCCGGACGAGCAACAAAAACAGAAGATGGTCGATACCCCTTTTCATACGAACAACGTTTATTGGGTTTGAATAGAATAAGGATTCCTCCTTGCTATATGAATGGGAATAGATGAATGGCCACACCACGCTCATACTCCATAGCCAAAGGGAACACGCATATCCAAAGGAGTGGGGACTGATGCTCGTTTTGACAAGCCATATTTACCGCGGGAAACATGCCCTGACCAAAACTGTGTCTCGCCAAAGGAAGTATGCCAAAAGAGAGAATGTGCTCCACAGAAATTTTGCTCACAGCCACATAAGGAAAAGGAAACCCTAAAACTAGGTTTTTCATGGAAAGGGAATCAATGGAGGCCACTCGCCCGTGCAAGTCCACTTTGCATAATAATTGGCTTCATTATTATTAATGTGGTGGCTAATATTACTACAATACTGGTACCAGAGAAGAATCATTCATGTGGAAGTATCTCTACGAGTTTAAGGAAGATATGCCTATGGATACGGTTTACACCAACAACATGAGAGTAAAAAAAAGAAGAAACACGGAGATACATACTTGAAATGTGCTCGCCTGCTTTATTGCTACCACTCTACCGTTAGCACCAAGACGCGGAAAAAAAGCCAATAATACGAGGTAAAGAGGAAAGGTGATGCTACATAACACTTTTTGGATTTTGAATGGAGGAAAGCTTCTTGTTTGGGGCTATACACGGGAAGAAGCAACTGGACCCGCGCTAGCAAAGCTCCGTGGAGGCAACATGTCGCGGCTAAGCTAGAGCCAACAACTTGCATCCTTCCAGCACTAGCTTCTCTGCTCGATAGCCGATGCACCAACAACTTACATCCTTCCAGCACTAGCTTCTTTGCTCGATAGCCGATGCACCAACAACTTGCATCCGTCCAGCGCTAGCTTCTCTGCTTGATAGCTGATGCACCAATAGCTCGCATCCTTCCAGTGCTAGCTTCTCTAATCAATATCCGATGCACCAACATCTTGCATCCTTCCAGTGCTAGCTTCTCTGCTCGATAGCCGATGCACCAACAACTTTCATCCTTCCAGCGCTAGCTTCTCTGCTTAATAGCCGATGCACCAACAACTTGCATCCTTCCCGTGATAGATTCTCTGCTCGATGGCCAGCACCAACAGCTTACATCCTTCCAGCGCTAGCTTCTCTGCTCGATAGCCAATACACCAACAGCCTGCATCCTTCTCAGCGCCAACTTTTCCGCTCCTGACAAATGCCATCCACGCCCAAGCCAAATCAGCAGCGCCGCGGCCAAGCCACGCCATTGGCCCTACCAAACCAGCCACGCCATTGGCCCTACCAATCCAACCACATCATTGGCCCTGAAAATATAGTTGTGTCATCCTCTATTTCAAGCTACCCGCGCCATCCTCCCTGCCAAGCTAGTCGCGCCCATCCAGCAGCGCCAAAGCAACTCCATCTCCACCAGCCAAGGAAGTGCTATCTTGTCCGTTCAAAGCAGCTCCATCTTCATACGTTCTGTGACCTAGCCAGCTAGTGTCATTCACCGATTCGCGGACCAAATTGTGATGCCATCTCCACCAATCAGTAGCCAAAGTTTCAGCGCTGACACCAACACTCTATGAAAAAGTAAGAATTACGTAGAGTTGCCAACACAAGGATCATGGATTTCTCATGCCTTCCACAAAAAGTTAGTTGAATTTCCTTGGAAATCTCTTCACGTCTTGCTCTTTCGATTTTACTCTTATCTGTCACCATCTCATGCTTACCCCGCAACAATGCCACTATTACGTGCTAAGCATGGGACTTAATGTTGATGGTGGTTTATAGCTTAAGGTTAAAATCGTAAAACCTTCATCTGATGTGACATCACTCTGCATGGAAGCGATGCTGTGAGTACTAACCTCTCCACCGACATATTTATTGAGCCGCTCAATATACTTTTATCCATAACACTCTGTAAATTTAGGCACCTCGCCAATACAAGACCCACTTAGTACTTTCTTGTGCTATGTTCCCCGGCAGAACCCTTAAATCGGTATGGCATGACGGATTTATGTTCACTCGCAGTGGTGTAGCATGAACCTCCAAGTACTAAAGTTAAGGCCATCGCACAAAATGCTCAGACGGAAAGCACACTGCATTCTGTAGATAAGGATTTTTGTGTGGCACCATAAAAAATCCAGTCAATTATTGTGATAACTCACAAAGAACTCATAAACCCGACTAATTTGCAAAATTAGGGTTTCGCGCCCCGCGCAGTATACTAGACCACGTTGGTCCAAAATATAATTATCCAAACAAGGCAACCAAATCCGCCACAGCGCACTAGAAGTGTGGTTGCGCCCTAGCTTGCCGGCCCTCTTTCCATCGACCAATCAGGTCGTTCCAAATCCGTCACAGCGCACTAGAAGTGCGACCCGCCCTAGCTTGCCGGCCGTCTTTCCATCGACCAATCAAGTCGCTTCAAATCCACCACATCGCACTAGAAGTGTGATCGCCCCTATCTTGCCGGCCCTCTTTCCATCGACCAATCAGGTCGCTTCAAATCCGCCACAGCGCATTAAAAGTATGGTCACGCCCTAGCTTGCTGGCCCCACTTCCCATCTACCAATCAGGTCATTCTACAACCGCCACACTCACACAGAAGTGTAACCACGTCCATGCCTAGCGGCCCCCTGCTCTCATTGACCAATTAGGTTACTCCAAACCTGTCGCGTCCTCAAAAGAGGTTGCCATACTAAGTTGGCTTCCCAAAACACGCCAACTTCCCAAAACGCGCCAACATGCCGCACGCGCATACCGCACATGCCAAGCATGCATGCGAGACGCGCATACCAGGTGCGCATGACAAACATGCATGCTAAACATGCCAAACACGCCACTTACCGCAACATCCCTCTTGAATTCTTCATGAGTTTCACCTCCTAAACGAGATCAAACCCTAAATATTCCCGCGAAGGGAGATAAGAAATTCTTTTCCATTTAGAATAGAGGGGCATATCGTCAAAATACGAGTTGGTATGAGAATTCTACAACGATTTTAGTAAGGGTGCTAATTAGGGTTTCGGCATGCCCAAACCCTAATTTAGACAAAGTTTCCGGGCACCAACGGAAGGTAGCCATAATCAACGACTACCCTTCCTCCTGAGATGCAAAATCCTTTGGTTTGTGCCCCCAAACCCTAAATTGGCCACGCCACCGTGCCAAAAAAACATGCGCAAGCCATGCCGGCCACGCTTCCACGCCTATGGACACTAACGGAAGGTAGAAATAATCAACGGCCACCTTTCCTCCTGAGATGAAAATCTCAGCCGTCCAAGTTTTCCACTAAACCACAAGACTTGTGGCGACCTTTCGGCCCAAACCCTAACCGGTCGCGACACCAACTCGGCTACGATGCCAATTCTTTGGTCACTGCGCCAAACCATGATTTGGCCACGACACCAAATCCTTTGGACACGCCACCAAACTCATCAAGCGCCAACGCAAGGTATCCACAATCAACGGCTACACTTGTTTCATAAGATGCGATCTCGGCCATCGAATTTTGCCACCGAACTGGTAGACTTGTGGCAACCTTTAGGCAACCAGCCCCTTAAATTCAATGGCCGCTACGCCGCGCCACTTGTACCCCGGCATTCCACGGCTACGCCACTAGCATGCCACTATGCCACGTCCACGCCACTGGCATGCCACCACGCCATTGGCACACCAGCATGCCACAGCTACGCCACTAGCATGCCACAACAACGCCACTAGCATACCGCGACGCCACTAACACGCCGGTATGCCACATCTACGCCACTAGCATGCCACCATGCCACAGCTACGTCACTAGCACGCTGTTACGCCACGGCCGCGTCGCCGGCATGCCTCTATGCCGCGGCTACGCCGCTAGCATGCTGCAAAGCCACTGGCATACACCAAAAACGCCATTGCGCCATTTTCAGGCGCCAACACAAGGTAGCCACAATCAATGTCTACCCTTATTCCAAAGATACGATCTCATCCATCGAAACTCTCCACCGAACCGTTCAGCTCGCGGAAGGTTTCAGGAACAAGCCTAGCATCACACATGTTATTTACTTACGGCAAGCCTTTCAATTTTAAACTTTCAACACGTAGCAAACGCTACATGTTTTCCATGAAAACATGTCAAAACATGTCTCAAACTGGGGGATACTCATCAGGGTATTGGTCTGGCGGGTTACAGCGTGCGGCGTGCTATTCGCCCGTTACAAGAAAGTGTCATCAAAGTGAGGCGGTTAGTAATGGCAATAAATAATGGTGAAACGTATCCTTCATTATGGAAACATCAATTCCAGGTGTTACCCGTTACCCATTTCTTCCATTACTCAAACGTTTCCGCTTCTACGAGGCCAGGGTATGTTTTATTGCGACTTGTATAAATAGGTCTCACCTATTTCCACCAAACGACAAGTTTTGGTCAGGAGAACAATATAACATCCAGAAATCATCTGATAGCTTTTTCATTTAGCTAGCCAGTTCAACTTTATGATACACCTACACTTGCAGAATCAACTATTCTGGTCTCAACACTTTCTTCGCTTTCCTCCCTAAGACCAACCTTCTCCTTCACTTTGTGACCGAAGCAAGCCTGGAATTGCCATTTTTTTATTTAATCCAGGATTGTACAGATTGATCTCTCGAATAAAAAGTACTCCAGTGCAGTATATTATTTAGGGTTTAGACTAGTTTCTCACCCACACACACGAAATTACCAAAATCAGCAGAAATGTTTTTCGCCCATTAACAGTAGTATGGTATTTTTGTTGTTCATAACTGCTATAAGAATGCGTATACCTTCATCCATAATGGTTTTACTAAAGTAATATGGCCTTTACAATCTTCTACTTCAACAAGAGAACATTCTGAACCGGAGACAACTGCCTTAATTGCTTCCATTACTCGATCTTACAACAAACTCATACTTTGAGTTCTCATGAGTCTACTAAGCCGATGGTGGAAATTCCTTCTAAGGTATAAAAATTACTATCTTCTTTTGGTAGCTTATTTTCTGATGAATTACCTAATACCTTACCTCCATTAAGGGATTTGCAACATCAAATATATTTTATACCAGGAACTTCTCTTCCTAATGAAGCTCACTATAGTTTGAGTCCGAAAGAGCATGAATTTTTACAAGGACAAGTTTATGATCTATTGCACAAAGGATTGATTAGGTTAAGTAAAAGTCCTTATGCTAGTACAGCATTCTTAGTAGACAAGAAATATGGTGGTCATCGTATGTGTATAAATTGCAGGGTATTGAACATAATAACTATACCATATGGATTTCCAATACCTAGTCTAGATGATACGATTGATATGCTTTCTGGTGCTAAAATATTTACAAAACTTGATCTAAGAAGTGGTTACATCAAATACGAATTCGTATAGGAGATGAATGGAAGACTGCATTTAAAACTGGTGAAGGATTATATGAATGACTTGTGATGCCATTTGGTTTGTCCAACGCTCCTAGCACGTTTGTGCGTCTTATGAATCAAGTATTACAACTTTTTCTGGGAAATTTGTCATTGTATACTTTGATGATATTTTGATTTACAATCGCAATGAGGAAGAACATCTTGAACATCTATCTCAGGTATTTTCTGCACTACAAGAGAATGTATTATATGTGAACTTAAAGAAGTGCACCTTACTTACAAATAAAATGACATTCTTGGGTTATGTGGTTTCAAGTACTGGTATTTTTGTTGATGATTCAAAGTTTAAATCCATTGTTGATTGGCCTACTCCTACTACTATTTGTGAAGTACGAAGATTTCATGGGTTAGCCTTTTTTTATAGGAGATTTGTCAAGAATTTCAACACTATTGCAGCTGATCTTACGGATTGTTTGAAACGTGACATATTTGTGTGGACTGAAGAATCAGATAAGAGCTTCAATTTACTCAAGGAAAAGTTGTGTAGTGCTCCTATACTTGTTATGCCAAACTTTAACAAACCTTTTGGAATACATTGTGATGCTTCCATTGTTGGTATAGAGGTTGTACTCTCTCAGGAAGATCATCCAGTTGCTTATTACAGTGAGAAGAATTCTGGTACCAGAAAGAAATGGTCTACTTATGAACTGGAATTAATTGCACTTGTTCAAGCTTTGAAGCAATGGCATACTTATCTTATTCATAGTGAGTTCATAGTGAATATTGATCATCAAGCTCTTAAATTTCTAAAAACATCATCCAAAGTTAATAGAATGCATGATAGGTGGTTATCAACTATCAATCAATATACATTTTCAATAAGACATAACAGTGGAAAATTAAATCAAGTAGTTGATACATTGAGTAGGATAACTCATCTTCTTATCACTCTCAAACATGAGAGTTTGGCTTTTGATTTTTTAAAAGACCTCTATATTGAAGACAAGGATTTTCAGAGTTTCTGGGAGAAGTGTGGTTTTTCAACTGGCGTTGTTAATGATTTCCTCATTCAAGATGGTTTTCTTTTTAAAGGAAATCGTTTATGTATTCCACAATGCTCATTACGTCTTCATTTAATCATGGAATTGCATGGCAGTGGTCTTGGTGGTCATTTTAGACGTGATAAAACCATTTCTTTGGTTGAAGAACGTTATTTCTGGCCTTTATTGAAACGAGGTGTTCAAAAGTACGTACAAAAGTGCATGGTTTGTCAACAATCTAAGGGGACTATTCAAAACACAGGATTGTATACTCCACTTCCAATTCCAGAGGCTCCTTGGGTAGATATTAGCATGGATTTTGTACTTGGTTTACCACGTACTTCTAAAGGGAATGATTCTATTATGGTAGTGGTGGATCGTTATTCAAAAATAGCTCACTTCATAGCTTGCAAGAAAACAACAGATACTTCCCATGTTGCTTAATTATTTTTCAAGGAAGTAGTACGTCTGCATGGAATTCCCAAAACTATTACATCTGATAGAGACACTAAATTTTTGAGCTATTTCTGGAAATCTTTATGGATGCGTTTGGGAACTAAACTTCAATATATCACAATTGCTCATCCCCAGACAGATGGACAAACTGAGGTGGTCAATCGTTCTCTAGGTAATATGATTCTAGCTAAAATACTTGAAGGCAAAGAAAAACAATTGGATACTCTCCTTCCTCATATGGAGTTTGCTTTTAACACTTTAGTTAATCGATCTACAGGTAAGACACCTTTTGAAATTTTTTATTCTAAGGTCCCTAACCATATTTTAGATTTGGTAGTTCTTTCAAAGCTACAACAGTCGAGTACAAGAGCTGATACAATGCTTGAGAGAACTTCACAGATTCATCAAGAAGTGAAAGTCAAACTTACAAATTTTAACAACAAGTACAAAGAAGATAATCAACATAGAAGACTTAAGACTTTTGAAGAAGGCGAATTGGTTATGATTCATCTTAGAAAAGAAATATTTCCTATTGGTACTTATAACAAGACCAAGATGAAGAAATATGGACCATTCAAGATTTTCAAGAAAATCAGTGACAATGCATATGTTGTTGATTTTCCATCAAATTGGAACATCTTTAATATCCTCAATGTTCAACAAAAATATTCACATTTCATGGAGAGAATGAAGTTATTTCTAATCATTAACTCGAGGACGAGTTTCTTTAAAGAAGGGGGGACTTATGTAGTACATCTTTTGTCCAAGACAACATCAACTATGACTAATTGATCCCTTTACGACTGAAGCAACTTTGACAAGTTGTTCTCGTTTTTCTGAAGCAACTCTGACAATTTGATTACATTCTATAATCAACTTTGTTTAGTTTACTTGCTTTACAAGTCTTTTAGTTTTCCTAGTTTAGTTAGCTTTCTTTTTTCTATTCTGTTTACGGTTCTTGTGAACCTATTTAAAAGCCATGCCTTCTTGTTTAGAGACACACCTTATTATTATTATCAATCAAGATTATTATATTTATCAACTCTTTCAATTCTCTTATTCTTAATTTTTGATTTCATTTTATTTGTATCTCTTTCGTCTCTTCGTATCACCTGCAATCTCCGTATTGCTTTTCTTCCTATTAGTTCTACGTTACAACCAGCCACTCTTCTTTCCGCCAAGGCTCGGGGACTCGCGTCTGAAAAGGCGGGGGTACAACAACCACACCTAATAATTCGTCTGGCAATCTGTATGGACTAACTCCAATATACTTTCAAGAGAATCAACTAGACAGACAGACTCAATCTTAAGAAAAGTATATCAAAGAGTTATATCTCAATTTCTCAATTCAATACGCAATCAAACAAATAGGAATTTGCGAGCCCGATTGAATATAAGAAATAACTTGGACGGTATCAAAAACCAATATCCATGTATCAATCAATTTAATCAACAACCCAAAGGTCGGATTTACAATTGATTGAACTTACGTACAACCTGTGATATTTCAATTATATAAAAAATATAATGCAGAAAAGAAATAACACGGACACCAGAAATTTTGTTAACGAGGAAACCGCAAATGCAGAAAAACCCAGGGACCTAGTCCAGAATAAACACACACTGATTATAAGTTGTTACACCAATTTCCTACTACCTATTCGGACTAGATGCAATACTTGCTTCAGCAAAAACTCCTAGCACAACACCGATCGTATTTAGGAAGTCTTCTCATAAATCTTCTAGTAGAACCCAAAGCTCTCTTTAGAAGATACAACAACTGATTGATATGATTCGATTTTTGTTTGCACAAAACACCTATTTGCCCTTTAGATGTAAATGAAGGTTTTGGAAATCTTGTGCTTATTTTCATAAAAACAATTATTAGGTAAAATTAATATCAAAACAAACTTGTACATTAGGGCTTTAACTAACAATCAGTATACGTACACACAAGGAGTCCGTGAACCTGATTTTCGTAAGTGAACTTAGGCGATTCCAAATATCATTTTCCAAGTTAAGAAAACCCTAATAATTATACAATAAGAACAACTGGAATAAATCTGGATATATCTTGTTTAAAACTTCTTAAGGATTTTTACGAGATACCTTAATCGAAGTTTTATTTCTAGCTTCCGATTTCGACTAACAAGTGTTGGTATACGATCGGAAACTGAAATCTATCAAAACCAAGGGTTTATGATTAACAACTCTTGAATGGTTTTATATCAGAAGAGAAAACCTTATAATAAACGAGGTGAAAAAACTAGATTACAAGTTGTATGATCAATCATGAAGATTAAATCCAACTCAGCTTTGTGATCCCCAATACAGAGACTTTCATCTCACTCTTGTTCACGAAGAACAGAAGACATGGAAAATAACTTTATGAGCTTACACCAAATTTCCAAAGGGGATAAAAACGTGTAGCACTCATGAACCCTTTCTTTATAGTGAACAAGGTAGCTTAAAATCTAAGATAGGATTTTGACTATTTTCTTTTTTCAGGACTCTCTTAATTATGGGAGTCTTTCCTAAGTTACAACTCTTCCCAAAATAATTAATTAGCAAATATTGTATTTATGTGAATTTTTATCATATTTTAACTTATGAAGGAATCACAAACACTTTAATATGGTAATCAAATATGTTTGGATTAATGGCCATCTTTCCTAGATAAGGAAACATCACCAACTTGGCCAAAAAAGCCTTTTAGTCACGTAATTAGTCCCAAGTCCGTGAACCGTTACAAACAGTCAATGGATTGTTCCTACTAATGAACTGTAACAATTATAACAACACTTATAATTGTTACTTTAATAAATCACTCATAACTTCATCATTGTAACTCGGAATTGAGTGATTCTTGGCTCGTAAAATCATTCACTATAACATGAGAACATTTCCAAGGATAAAGGTTATTGTCACAAAAGTAGTGGCTCAAATAACCTCAAGTATATATACATAAATGTATATTAACCGTCATAGGAATTGTTCTGTAGAGTGAGCATTTGTTTCGATAGATTAGAAAGGTGGAATTGAACAAGAATTCAAACTCACCACATACCTTTGTTGATGAAGTCCTTGTTGATGTCTTATTGTAATCTTCAGTCTTCATCCTTCAAGAATAGCTCTTCTTAGGCCTAATCTAGTCTGAAACTATCTTTAGTATACTAAATCGAAATGCATTTTGGCAACTAAATTTTACAAGTAGCTTGACATACCAACGCTAGTGGGTTCAACCAAGCAATGCTCTAACAACATCGATCAACGACCCAACCGCCGCTAGGAGATGTGAATGGGAGGCTGGTCCTTTCAAGTGCTTTGTCATTGTCTCAGTCAAAGATAACGGGCACAAGAATCAAGTGGTTGTACAACGCCCAAACTCATTTCAAATTGGAGATGTGGTAGTCAAAGTGATCGTGTTTCAAGTTGGATACGTAACACTGAAGGTAACCGCTCAACCTGATACGCCTACAGAAAGGGAAAACGAGCCATAACTGGTGGCAGATGTTATCTTAGGTGGTTACTGCAAACTCATCAATGCCGACAAATTGGAAGGCGTGACAATTCACTCACGATGGCTTAATCCCTTCAATACCTAAAACGACGTGCTACCTTTTTCTCTAGCATTTTCCTTTTAGTATTTCCTTCAGCAATTTCCCTTTTTATGTGATATTTATAATTCCTCTAAAAATAATTGCACTGCTTGCATTCATAATTAGGGCTTCAACTTCAATTAAGAGCATCTTTCCTTAAAAATAGGTTTTCCTGAATCATCTCAAAGGAAAAATACCAAGTAAATCCAAACCCTCACAGAGCCATTACCCATTAATTAGAAACCGAAAAAAATCATCAAACCCTACAAGAAATATCTTATTCAAAAAAAATACTGAAGAAGGGAATATGAAAGAAAGAAGATCATCAAGTGACGGCACATACACTTTCCTTCAAGAACATCTGGCTTCAACTTCCACCCAACGGGGTTTCTCTACTCCTCACGACGTGCTTCCTAGCTTGTGACGGCTCACATTTCTGCATACCCAGGAGGCATGTCACGGACGTCCTGTATAATTTGCAAGGGAAGATCCAAAAAAAGGTTGGTTAAATCCTTAATTATTGCCATTGATTTTCCCTGCTTCGAGTTATTGTTGCCAACGACATGTGGGGCGTTGCTAAGGAAGTATCTAAACGGAGAGAACATGACACACCTACTAGCATTAAGGTTGCGCTATTTATGTGTTTTGGTTTCCCATCTGTTGTATCACTCTGGAGAAATGGAAGAATTTGTTTTTTCGTAAAAAGGGTTTTGGATTCTTTCGGGGGATTTTATTCATTCACCCATTAAAGATATGAAATTATCAAAACAATATATATGAAAGAATATTACTCAGTGAAGTATGGCTCCAGTCACATGAACAAAAAAAAAAACTTGAAGTATCAAAAACATCTACGAGCTATGAAAAGATTGTTTTCTCTACAGAAGGAAATCACAAAATGGGAAAGCTAATTGGCAATGCCAACGCCAAGGTCAGTGGCGTCTCCGCTAGAGTTATCTCAAGAACTTGCTCCAACACCCTCTCCAACAGCAGGCATCCACTCCGGAAGCTATTTCGGAAGCAGCTTTAGCACCCTCTCTGAAGCATGTTCCAGTGCCATCTCCAAAGCCTGCTCCAGCGCCATCTCCAAAGCTTGTTCCAGCGCCATCTTCAAAACTTTCTCCAGCAGCCTCTCCAACGGCCTCATTGTTTGCTTCAGGGCCCTCTCCATTATCCGCTTCAGTAGCATCCTCGACGATCGCTTCAAACTCTCCAACAGTAGTTTCGGCATTTTGGGCTGCACCAGCATCCTTCTCAACAACTGCTACTGTTTCGGTATTTTGGGCTGCACCAGCATCCTTCTCAGCAACTGCTCCAAAAGCCTCTCGATGATACTCTGGTTCGTCAACAACAGAGTCGAGAATTACGATACCGTCATGATCAGGGTAATTGAACTTGCTCTCGCCTGGAGGTTTCTTAGGCTCAATCCTTCGCCGCTTCAGTCAGGCAACAAATCTTTCAGCCCTGGCACTGGATCGCTGAGATGCTTCACCATACTGAGACTCGACACGATGGGACGCTTCATCATGCCTCCACTTTTCCTCCATGTTAACTGAATCCATGAAATCTTGGGCACGCATCCGAACAAGACGTAGATAAGCGAGAGGCATATACCCTGTATGATCCGACCAGCCTCACGAAACAAAGGATCAAATTTGTTCAATACTTCCTCATATGCAGAAACCCTGGGTTGTCGACTTCAAAGCTTCTCTCCGAAGAGTCGGAAAGATGATCATTAACAGGAGTTCCCATCATGTACTGAAAAAAGGCATTATGTCTACATTAATAACCTACACGATAAAATGAGGCAAAAAAGTAGCTGCGAGAGAGGATATGAAATAATACCTGGAAAGGAGATGAATACAATTATATAGTGATTTATATGAAAGAAAAGGCTCAGAGTGGTCCTTTATATCAAGCAGATCGATGAAAACTGGGAAAGAAAAACTCTTTTTCCTGCCGTATATGAAGGCTCTGGATATGGCATATCAACTGGATTAGATACTTATCTATATGGAATAATTGGATCACCTGGGCTACTGAAGGAGAGAAGCTTGTCGCTACAGAAGCAAAGCTAATGGAATAAATAATAAGAGATGGGCAACGTCTTTTATATACATAGCACTTTTGGAATTCGAGTAGAAGAAGGTTTCCTGTTGGGCCATGTATGGAAGAAGGATTTTGGTCCCGCGGTGTCAATATTCCACGACACCAATCTCAGCAGCCGAGCCAGAAGTACACCAACGTTCCATGGCGCCAATCCTCGTAGCCGAGCCAACCCCAAGCACCATCATCACTACTCCGTGGCTAAAGTCGCAACGCCAACATCAATGGTCCATGGCCGAAGTTGCAACGTCAGCAGCAGCACTCCGTGACCAAAGTTGCAGCGCCAACAACAGCACCCTGTGGCCGAGCCGGAAATACGCTAAGACGCTGATGCGTGTCGTAACCACAACAAATTAATCGAGATATTTCCCACTAATTAAATAAATAATATAGCGGTAGTAAGAGATCGTTCCCACAGAGAGCTGTGTAATTGATAGGTTATTTGAAATATCAAGATAAAGTAAATAGCAAAAGGGGGTTTTGGTTGTAAGATAAATATAAAGAAAATAAATAAAAGAGATGATTAAGGAATCCTTCGTCGTTACCAAGCGATTACTGGATTAGAATACTTATCTATCTTCCGTTAGAACCATTCATCACCAACCGTAGAATAGCAGGTACTCTTTGCTATCCCCAAAACTCCTTGTATCACCGATAACAGGTACGCTTAGTCACCAGATTCTATCCAACTGAGCCGCCTTGAGGTACGCTTACAAGGTGTAACTCAACCGAATGCTTTAGGGTTTGTGAATTTAGGTTTGATTCCAGCAGTTAAACTCAGTACGCTCGATTCACTTACTGGTGTTGTTTCCACACACAATTGCTTTACAGAATCTCTCTGTAAGGTCTCATGTTTTTCACTTGTGTAGGAGATGCACGACAATTACGGATCGCTCAACTCGCTACTAGCAATAGAATGATTAACAGACTAATCTAGCGTGCACTCCAAACCAATCTAAGAATCAATCATGAACCCTAGATATAATGAAAACAAACGATGATGATTAAAACTTCAAATAGACTTATATAATAATAAAGCTTCACGCTAGAACATTGAATTCATCCTTAACCAATGAAATTTAGTTACACATGAATTTACTAAAATCCACAAAATTAAATATAAAAGAAAAAGAAAATAGCTAGGTTTCCCTAAAAGGGTAAACCCTAAGATATGGATTAAGAACCTTTCCCCTCTCTTTATTTTTTTTCTCTCTGGAAGTTTTTTTTTCTTCTCTAGCTTTGGCTGCTTTATATAGGCATTAGTGAGCCGGGTACGATCCACAAAAGTCGTAGTCGATAAACATTCAAAGTCGGCTCAGAAGAATATGTTGTTTGAGAAATCAAGTGTTGTAGATCATGTGTGGAGGGAAGCATTCTAACACAGTACTCCTAACTTGTAATTGGCTACGCATTTCAGCGGACCCCAGGTGCACCAGTGTGTCTGCTTTTAAGGCTGAGTGTACATCAACTTAATATACTATAGGCGGCACCGGATCTCTTCTTTCATGCGTGTTTCTTCTCGATTGCCGCGTAAGAAACATTTCATTCTAATCTTGTATCCATATCTGTGATCACCTCCGTATCTTCTCGACTGGTTTCTAGGTCAAGCGACCCAACTTCATCCAAATCCAGCAGAGTCGTACCCATCAACAACAGCACATTCGTTGCTGTTTTCTCGGCTGAAAAACTCTGCCTGAGACCAGACCACTCGAGCTCGTATCATCCACCAAACCAATTCCATCTCTTAACCTTGTTGTAGAACTCAACCCATCAGCCACATCCAATCTTCATAACCACTGTCGAATATGTTGTCATCAACTACAGATCAACTCATCGTCACTGCCATCAATAGCATTAACCAGCTCGAGCTACAGACTCCACCATGTCTTCATAAAGAGTTCAACTCTTCTGAGCTTCCAATCTCTCGGTGGTCCAACAATCTTGAACAACGATCAGCACCACCAACTTTCGTTCTCCATCTTTGTACTTGCAGTCACCATACAAGCTCTTCATGCCTCTGCCAAGCTCAGTCCACAACTCTTCTTCATCTTTGGATGATGGTAGCAACCACCAATTCATCGTCGCGACTGCTGATAATGGCAGCAACAACTACAGCATGTTCTCGGGATAAACTCTGAATCAGGGCGTAACCCAAATCTTATCATCACTGCCTTCAGTAGCTAATGACAACAACAACTCAAACTCGAGCTCCAAGAATCCATGAACAATAGCACCATCCTTCATCATCAGGATCATCTTCAGTTTCCGGCAATGGCAGTAAGCCAAACCATCCGCGTTCGTCACAACATTAACACCCTTCATCTTCTCTGTTTTCTGAAGATCTCATCATGATCCATCTCTAACGGCACGAGCATCACCAGCAGCACTCTTCCCTGAACCGGTCGTGATATGGAAGTAAAGAAGAAGCTGGCAACCTTGAGTAATTAGGCCGGGTGCCATTTAACACGATTTGAATTTCAGCTTCCCCCGTTAAATGACATGACTGCCTTTAGCAGTTCCTTTGAAACTGTCCACCCCTTAACAGAATGAATGTCCCGTAACTTACAGTAGGGGTTCCAATAGCACTTGACCTTTAAATGACCATTTTACCCTTATAGTCTTCTAAGTTCTTGTTTTGCTCATAACTCCTTCATACAAACTCAGAATGACTCCGTTCTTTCGCCATTGGCTTCGTCTTTTCGTCCTCTTCAAGATGAAAAGTAGAAATCTTGTACTTGAACGAGTTCCATTTGGTGTTTGGCCCTTCTCCACTTGTAGCTAGCTTCTTTTATTGCACAATTAAGTGCCAATTCACTTCTTTTGGATGATTCACCTAATAAAACACAAATAAGAGAAAACAAGTGTATTATACAATAATTTGCAAGAAAACCAACAAATACTAGCATGGAATTGACACCAAATATATGTGAAATATGCACTTATCAGACGCTAACACAAGGATCATAGACTACTCATGCCTCCTGCCAAAGGTTAGTCAAATTTTCTTGGAAATATCTTCATGTCTTTCCCTTTCGATTTTACCCTTGTTTGTCACCGTCTCATGCTTACTCCGCAACAATGCCACTGTTACGAGCTAAGCAGAGGACTTAATGTTGATGGTGGTTTTTAGTTCAGGGCTAAATTTGTAAAACCCTGCATTTAATATGTCGTCACTCTGCAAAGAAACAGGGCAATGTGAAAGTGATGAGTGTCCAACCTCTTCACTGGCACATTCATTGAGCAACTTATATATATATATGAAATTTATCCAAAATGATGCATGTAGCAACAATCCCAGATATTCTGTAAATTTCGGCGCCAAGCCATATTATTCAATTAATATAAGTTTTTTTGGATACTTTATGTGTTATGTTCCCCGGCTGAACCCTTAATGTTGATATGGCATGATAATTTGTGTTCACTCGCAGCAGAGTAGCACGAATTTCCAAGTATCAAGGATAAGGTCCTTGCATAAAGTATTCAATCGGAAAGCGTACTGCTCTTTGGCAATGAACTTAAAGAACTATGTGTCAACACATAAAGTTCAATCAATCTTGTGATAATTCACAAGATTCAGATAGTACCCAGACTAATTTGAAAAAATTAGGGTTTTGCGCCTTGCGCAGTATATTAGACCTTGTCTGTCAAAATTAAACCTAGACGAACTAGGTAGTTAATCCGCCATGGATTAGTAGGTGCAAAGTCCTACCCAAAATCAGAAAACAAGGAGCCGCATAATAGGAACATCAACAAAGGGAGGCGTGGCCATGCCTTAGGCCAGACGGCGCCATTTATCATTGGCTACGCCCCATGTTGCCTAACCGGCCCTATTTCCCTCGACCAATCAGGTCGCTTTAAACCCTCCACACACACATAAGTTGTGGTTGGGCCCATACTTTCCGGCCCTATTTCCCATCGACCAATCATGTCACTTTAAACTTTCCACACCCACACCAGAAGTGTGGCCACTCCTGCGTTTGGCCGGCCCTATCTTTTCCGACCAATCAGGTTGCTCTAAACCGCCGCAGTATTAAAAAGAGAGGCAAAATTGCGCCAATACCAAATTGGCTTTCCAAAGTTGCGCCAATACGCTAACGTGCATGCCAAACATGCCATTCCGCTCCGGGATATTAGTAGCATACCAAACACGTCATGCCTCGCCAAAACACTAGTCGGCATGCCAAACATGCCACTTTGCGACAGAAGCATGCCGAACGTGGCAACTTACCATAAATAATGCACTTACGTGCCAACCCATCTTCTGTTCGTGTCCAACGCCATAACAAACTTCAATGTGGTGATCCTAACCAGAAACACGACCTTGCATGGTCGAAACCCTAGTTTCCAGTCGGGGTATAAATTATGCCACTTCGGGACCCACAACATGCCACGAGCCGTGCGGGACCCAGGAAACCCTAATAAAGACGCCATATCATAGCCACCTGTGGCAATCCGTACTCTTGTGGTCGTTTTCACATGATGGCCTGGATATGGTTCCTTTGGCGTGGCTATGGCACC
The DNA here is from genome assembly GCF_003573695.1 of Papaver somniferum. Classification (NCBI taxonomy): domain Eukaryota; kingdom Viridiplantae; phylum Streptophyta; class Magnoliopsida; order Ranunculales; family Papaveraceae; genus Papaver; species Papaver somniferum. The sequence goes on from NC_039361.1 coordinate 155,006,704, forward strand.
ATTTGCACAAACGTCGATGCACCACGGCCACATGTCGCATGTCGTATGCACTAATTAGGGTCTTGGCACGCCAAACCCTAATTCAGGCAAAGTTGCTACGCCAGCCAATCCAAGTAACGTTTCCCAGAGTATTGGGATTGATGTGGCAACAGGGATAATGTTTCCACGCCACATTTGGGTCTAACATCAATGTGCCAAAATCTAGCGGCCATGGATACGCCAGGTGCTACTTGCACTATCGTGCCACTGGCATGCGCTAACTATGCCATCCACGCCACCCTGCCGCAGCCATGCCGCACGTGTTAATTAGGGTTTAGATATGCCAAACCCTAATTTAGCTAAAGTTGCCATGCCAACTAGGTCAAGTGATTCTCCTAAGGCCTTAAGTTTAATTTAGCAACAGGGCGAATGTTGCCGAAGCCATATTTCGGTATAACACCAATATGCCAAAATAGCTACCACGGCTATGCCACTGGCATGCTGCCACTCTACGGCTACGCCAGGCGCCACTATGACAATGTAGACACTTTGCTATACAATAGGATGTGGCCATAACCAATGGTCACTCTTTCTCATGATATACAATCTCAGCCGTCCAAATTCGCCATGGAATTGACAGGTCTGTGGAAAATTTTAGGCGTCCATTCAAGGCAAGCCTAATATCACCACATGTTATTTTCTTACGGCAAGTCTCATGACTTTGACTTGCCACACGTAGAAATCTGCTACACGTTTTTCACGAAAACACTCGAGACATCAAACATGTCACAAACTGGGGGATGCTCATCAGGGTATTGGTCTGGCGGTTTACAGCGTGCGACGTGCCAGACGTCCATCATAAGAAAGTGTCAGGAAAACAGGGCAGTTAGTGGTGACAAGAAGTAGTGGGTGTAAAAAAAACCATTTCCTACACAGTGTAGGCGTGGATTCTGGCAGTTATACATTTTCTCCACTCTTCCATCACTCAATCACTCATACTTCCTACGAGTCCAGGGTGTATTCAATTATGACTTGTATAAATAGGTTTTACCTATTTTCCATCAAGCAACAAGTTTTGGTGAGAACAAAAACACAGTATCCAGAAAACACCAAAGGACTGATAGCTTAATTCCGCAAGCCAGTTCCACATTCTGATACAAGTCATAAAATAGCCAAACGTTCAGAATTAACCATTCTGGTTTCAACACCTTCTTCGCTTCCTTTCCTAAGACCAACACTTCTCCTTCACTTTGTGACCGAAGCAAGACTGGAACGGCCATTTCTTGGTTTAGGCCAGGATTGTACAGATTGATCTCTCGAATTTAAAGTACTCCCGTGCAGTACATTTGTTTAGGTATAGATTCTTTTCTCATCCACACACCCAAATTTACCAAAACTAGCAGAAACATTTTTTACCCATAAACAACTTCCCAGTTGTTAGAGTTCTCCTTTATAAAGTTTTCAAATCAGGGTTTGCAATCAATGTTACCTTGGTAACAAAGCATTCAATATTCACTGTTAGATGAAAATCTAATTATATTCAAGATAATATCTTTCAACCATTAGATCGAACTTAGTTTGTTATACACAAATGAAATGTACCATCATTTACATAAAGTTAACCGTACCTAAACGTGTACACTTAGTTGGTTCAACAATAGTTAACCAATGGTTAGCCATATGAGTACTTTCATATCAACCTTATTCATATTTATTATAACTAGTTCAAATGACTCAAATGAAACTAGTTAGAGAGTTATTCAATTGTTTATATAGTCATACAAGTATACAAGATACAATTGAAGAAAAATTGATTTTGATTCACTCGAATCATTTCATGAACATTATAGCCACGGTTTGCAAAAGATTGCATTCCTTATTATATAAATGTATTAGTTCATGAACAAACCGATTTTAGAATATAACCTACTTAAGTATGCAAACGGGTACGCATACCTAAGTAGCCGGACTGAGTTTGGTTACGCCAGTATGCGTACGGGTACACATACCATTTATACTTCCAAACTCCAGCAGAAATTCAAGGAACTTGAACTTCTGCCAGTACGCGTACGGGTACATATACCATGGTTCCCGGTTTTGGACTTTACACAAATGTGAATACACACTATGTTTATACCCAATCATGGTTACATGTTCTAAACCCTCATTTTAATCATTGAAATATTCTTGTAAGACGAAAATAGCTGTCTCACACAAGATATTAGCTTCAAAGAAATTTTTAAGTGATCGATTGATCAATACGAAACATTCCGCGTCTACATCAAATGAATGTCTCACACAAATCTTGTAAGATGTTACAAGGCGCTTTTCACATGATCATCTTCTGACTTTCGTCAAGAATAAAAGATGAACTCGGTTAAAGTGAAAGCTTAGCAACTCATATTCGAGAAATAGATAAGCGAGATAAACTCGGCTCGAAATACCAATGTGTATAATTGAAGTCTATATAGCAATACGACTTTTTGTCTCGAATAGGAGATAGAGCAGATATAATTTTGAGTGATAGATGGGTTCCAGTCTCCAATACCTTTTGTTGATGAAGTTTCACAGGTTCCCTTGAGTAGTTCTTCGTCTTCATTCGAAAAACTCCGTGAAGTATAATGCTCAATTACACTTACTATCCTAATCCGAGACTTAGCTATAAGTAGATTAGAAATCAATACTTATAGTTGTCAACTAAACTTGACAAACAATCTTGAGATAACAACGCTTGCGAGTTCGACCGAGCAGTGCTCTAACAGTATAACTATTATAGATCGGATACAAGACAGTAGTATCATTCTTACAAACTGAGAAAATTGTTATACGTCTGAACCCTATTACACGTACTCGTACACGTAGTGGAGTAGCTATATATCGAATTACAGATTTGTGATACGCATATTATGCACATCATGTGAAAATCTGTTTAACCCGTGAACCGGATCGGTATGCATACTCGTACGCGAACCATTCTTGAACTGTAGTTACAGAGTCGGGGTGAGATCCAAACTGGTACACAAATTAAAACATTTTTGTGTTCTTGAACTCAATAGCGTATCCAAACCGGTACGAAAACCAATTTAGTTATGGGAATCGATGACAGTCTTAAGGTTTCCAAACCTGTACGCAAACCCAAAAAGTTTTGTGAACTCCGAAACTTTGGTTTGGTGGAAAGTTTACAAACCGATACGCAAACCTAAAAAATTTTGTGAACTCCAGAAATTTGGTTTTGGTTAAAATTTTACAAACCGTATGGGTACTGTGACTGAACCGACTCACGAACGGCAATGGTATTTGTACCTTTTACACTTACTAACCATGTCGATTATATTTTCAAGTGTGTTTAAATTATTTATATGAGATAATTAGCATTTGATTAATTTTCTAAAAGCACTATACTTATTTGATCAAATGCTTGTGACTCAGAGTTAATGTCTTATGTGTTCACGAAAGTGAAGATTAAGCTTTCAAGTTCAAAACGGCTAGTTTTGGCTAACCATGTTGAAAAAATATTTGTACACGGTTTGGTTATGATTTCACCTAACCATAGTGTATATCTTGCTTATGTAAATCAGATTCAAAGATTCATCTAACGGTGGATATTGTTTGCTTGGTTCCAAAGTTATCTTAGCTTAAACCTAAAGCAACCTATGCTTTGAATATCTATAAAAGGGGAACTTCAAGTAACTGGGATATTTGAATCCCGACATTACTTTTTGGTGTGTCCTAGTTGTATCTAGAGTCGTCTTCTTCCTAACCTTTTTAGGGTTTAGCGACTACAAAGTCTTCATAGGGATTCTTGAAGCCGGGTCCAGTTATCTTTCCTTGATAACTTGATTATCTTGATCTTTATTGTTTGTAGAGCTTTTTCATCGATCAAGATAGGTAGAAATCATTAAAGTTCTCTTCGTCTCAAACTTTGTTGATTCTACGGGTTTTATACTTGTGAGGTGAATAATAATCTAGCATGTACTTCGGGTTGCAGAAATCTGCATTTTGAGGTTACCTAGACTTTATATATTGCTATCGATTTCCACACCTTTGATCAAGTTATTTGATTATAAAAGGAAATCAATATATAGGCTTAATTTGTGGGAGGAATATTTGGTTTAAAGTCTTCAATTGATTTGAAGCAACTCTTAGTTGGTGTGACGTAATCTAAGGGAATCAATTGCGCGGAGTCCTGCATGGATTCAAGAGGCGTAAGGAGCGTGACTATACTTTAATCGGTGGGATACATTTTGGGGCTCAACTACATTCAAGTCTGAAGTTAATTGGTAGTAGGCTAGTGTCTGTAGTGGCTTAATACAGTTTGGTGTTCAATCTGGAGTAGGTCCCGGGGGTTTTCTTCATTTGTGGTTTCCTCGTTAACAAAACTTCTAGCATCCATGTTATTATTTTTTTGCATTATATTGTTTTTCTTTATAATTGAAATATCACAGGTTGTACGTTGATCAATCTGAGTAGATACACCCGACTTAGTTTGTTGTATACAACTAGATTGATTCATGGACAATTGGTCTTTGGTACCATTTAAGTGATATCTTTGTAATTAGGTTCAAGGACTTGTTTCTGTAAATGTTTTAATCGCAAGAGAGAGATATATAATTCTAGATATTATTCCTTTATTGAGTTTAACTCTCGGAGTTGTATTGAGTTTGTCCATACAGATTGCTTAACAAAAAAATTGGTGGTGTATTTTGGTATCCCCGCGTTTTCAATTGGTATTAGACAGACAGACAAGTTAAGACCTAATAAGTTTGTGTTTCGATATCTCTTGGAATCTGTAGTCACGTACAAACATGTCTCCCGCCGATTTTGATTACTCTAAATGTTTGGGACTTACCTCAAAGGACAACTCCTTAGTTGATTCTTTCGAATCCAGAGGAAAAGATATCATATTATCAGTTATGGAAAATATATTTCCTTAATTACCAATGGATTAAAATCAGAATCTAAGTTGAAACTTACCAGAAGCTTAAAAAAATCTATTGAGATCGTTGACTTTCAAACCTCTAACATTAGAGATATTGAGGAAAAGTTTTCTCGGTATCTTGATGAGCTTGATAAGTCCCTCAACAAGGAACGTAAACTCTAAGGTTATATTGAAACATTTTCTAACTGTATAAAAAAAATTTGCTCAATAAATTACTATTCGTGATGAGAAGATTAGCAATCTTGAAGATATTGTTAAATAAAGTTCGATAAGATAAGATCGTCTACTTAAGTTTCACTCATTAGAACTGGACTGTCTTTGTGTTGAAAAAGAGAAACGTGTTACAGATCTCTTATTAGCTCTGAAACAGTGTACCCTCTTGAAAAAGGAAAACTCTGTTTTAAAAAGTATTTTTTCCTCCTTGACTGAGGTTACTGTCCCTGTGACATTACCTAACAAAGAAAAAGTTAATTCCGAAGAGATGTCCGGTAAGAAACGTTCATGTAGTCTGCCAGCATTTAATGAAGTTACTAGTAAAGATAGCGCAACAAAGGTTTCTATTCCACGAATCTGTTCACACTGCGGAAAGAAGAATCATATTGCTTAAAATTTTTATTCTAGAAAGAATCAGATTTATGATCTTCAAAAATAGCTTAACTTTGCAATTAAATAGGTAAAAAATCTGACTGCAATAGGTTATATTTCTGCAAAAAAACTAGGAAACTTATTGAAGGAATAATCAGGGTGATTCCTCAAGAAAGTTCCATAAGTACAATCATTTTCATAATAAAGTGTCTAATAACACTATAAATATCAGTTGTTTAACTGATAATGGAAGTAATCCTGGAGGACCTAAGTTCAGAAACTGGAATCCAAGTGATTCTGACTCTCTGAAACGAATCTCAAGAGGTCCACATCTTTCCTCTCAGATAAATCCTTCTTCAGAAAAACGTACAAGTAAATAGGATTTTCGAACTCTCTTGTTTCAAAGGAAAATAAATCAATTCCTCACACAAACGTAATAGAAGAAAGGAAAGAAAACAAAGACAACATCACAAGAAAGCTAATCTCCATGTATCACTTTCCGATACTAGTGATGAAACTCTGTCTCATTTTGTTGATTAACCTCGACAGATGAGTTCTTTGAACTAACTTGAGAGTTACGAGGAATTTACTTATAACAAATATTTTTTTTATATCAAGATTACTTAAGTTGGACTCTTGATTGATTGTTTTTATCAACATATTTTCAGAAAAAGGATTAAGTAATTGGCAGATTTTGTTCAATTAGTTTAATTCATTCCACAACAATATACATCTATGTGCTCAGTGGTGATACACTAAGTTTATTGAGCTTAGAATTTGTTGTTATGAGAAGATGAAAATTGTCTTTGTTTAGCTGTCAACCCGTAATATCTTCTTGTTCCTTGACCGTAACCGGTTCATGATGGACACATTTTTGTGTCCTATTTTTCTCGATTCTATATATTGATGGTGCTCATTTTTGTATTTATTTTGGCATTTTTATGTCTTTGTAGGTGTTTTTGGAGAAATAATCTCTTGCGGAGAAATTGGCTCGAAAAGTGGCACTTGGACCCCCAGAGAAAAGTGTTAAAGGCACCCAGAAGAATTTATAAAAACACCCAAGAAAACTATGCGCACCCCAAAAATTACTATTTCCGCCCATGTTGCTAAAGGGAGGCCAGCCACGGATAAGGGGAGGTCATCCTCTTTATTTTGAATTTCAGAAAAAGGAGGGAAATATTACCAGACGAGAGGCAGATTAGGGTTCGCATTTTTGGGAGGATTTAAAGAGATTCAATCTCGGAATTTTTGTGGGATGGACTTCTTAGAGCATTACAGGGTTGTTGCTATTGATTGGATCGAAGGAATTGGGCTTGATAACCCGGGAGAAGGAAACAGAGGTAAAAGAAGTTACGAGTCTCTGTTGGCCTGATTTTGGAAGACTTGGGGAGACTAAATCGTAGATAATCTTTCCTAAGATACGTAATTACCTAATAGAGAGTTTGGGATGGTTTGGACAGGTTAGTACCGCGTAAATAAGTCGGCACAGATATTATTGTCGTGACTTGCACGGAAAGGAAAGGAAGAAATTTAATCGATATTTTTAGGTTTCTGAGGTGTATAAAAGGCATTGTCGAGTTCCAGGGGAAGGGATGGAAGTTTAGAGAAAGTTAGGGGAAGTTTAAAACACAACAGAGCCGAAAAATTGAAGTTGCAGAAAGTCGAGTTCTGCTGGTGTAGAAGGAAGAACACGAAGAACATTAGACCCTTCAGAACAGTCGTTTATTATACAACACATCTCTTCTATGGTTTCCTGTAACAGTTCATATTGCAACAGTTCTCTGTAAAAATCTGTTTCTAACGTCTATAAAATGTTGCAAACTGTTTGCTTTATTAATCTTCTCTTGTTTTTCACCTTTTTGAGTTATGGACACCTATTTGAGCACGTGAATAATATGAGGAGCTAAACCCCTTAGTTGAGGTGACGGAGGAAGCCATTGTTCCATGAAAAGTGGTATATTTCTATTTTAATTAATTCTTGCAATTTCTTTTATGATTATTTGCATGGAACTAATATTGGAAAATTGATTTTTATTGAATGATTGTGATCCGTTTTGATGGGACATGCTTAGTTTAAGACTTTTAATGTTTCATGCTTGATGTATACAATTGTTACTTCAAAAATATACTAGAGGCAATAAATTAGAATCATTTTAAACGCAAAGAATTGCATGAACATTGATTAGATTAAATCACTTAATTGGTCAACGGTGGAATCTTGAGTCTCGGTGCTTTTTATAATCTTGATAACAACTTCTTAAATTTTCTATTGAGTTTGAATCTAAAATCGAATCTCTACAAGTCTCAGAAACGAACTTTTGCTACCACTTTATACAACACATCAGTTCACGAGTCCTAATTTAGAGGAGATAAAACACGCAAACCTTCTTCGATGGAGTTGCTAGGAAGGTATGAAAAATATATGAAGTTATAAGATTCTGAAATACTTGTTTTTTTATGTCTAGGAAACTTCTTGTGAGAATTTATTCTTACGTTTGAGAAGGATAACTAGGGTTTGGCATAGAAAATTGTGATTACACAAGCTATTTCCAACAATTTTCATCTTGCATGTTTTTAGATTTATTTATTTAAATTCTACAGTTGATGGGAGATGAACTTGCAGTATGTAATCATTATAGGTTTTAATTATTTCAAAAGTCTTATGAAGTATTTGTGTGTTTACGTTTTCGTGAATCAGCTAATATTTCATATATGCTCAGAAGTTAAATCTATTATGTTTTTTATAAATGGAGAATAGAACAAACTCTTTGAGAAATTCTCGCAGTATTGATATACTTGTGATCACACTTTTATTTTTTTTACTTTTTGACACACTCTGTAATACTTTCTTATGTTGAGTCATATCGATCAAGAATTATATTTTTATCCATGATTGGCGTAGAGATTATTTTAGTTCGATTTTCGAATACAAATCTATGTGCTTTCTTAATGTCCAACAAAATCCTTATTTTTATAAAGCAAGGTCACTCATGTTGTTCTCTTGGAAATGACATCAAATGGGGGAGAGTTCTTAAATGAACTTGTGATTAATTGCTATATCTTTGTGAAAAAAGCAGGGTTCTAACAACCACACCCAATATTTCGATTAGAAATCTGCATGGACTAACTCTAATATACTTTCTAGAGAATCAACTAGACAATCAGACTCAATCTAGAGAAAAGTATATCGAGGAGTTAATATCTCTCTCACTTGATTTGATCTTTACTCAAGCAAATAGAAATCTGCGAGTCTTTGTTAAATACAAGGATAATAACTTGGATGGTACCAAAGACCAATATCCAAGTGTCAATCAATTTAACTCAACAACCAAAGGTTGGATATTCTAATTGATTGATCTTAATGCACAACCTGTGATATTTCAATTATATAACAAAATATAATGCGGAATAAGAATAACACAGACACCAGAAATTTTGTTAACGAGGAAACCGCAAATACAGAAAACCCCGGGACCTAGCCCAGATTGAACACCACACTGTATTAAGCCGCTACAGATACTAACCTACTACAAACTAACTTCGGTTTGGACTGTAGTTCAACCCTAATAAATTTCACACTGATTCAAGGTACAGTTGCGCTCCTTACGTCTCTGATCCCAGCAGGATACTGCGCACTTGATTCCCTTAGCTGATCTCACCCACAACCAAGAGTTGCTACGACCCAAAGTCGAAGACTTTCATAAACAAATCTGTATCACACAGAAAAGTCTATGATAGTTAAATCTGTATCCCACAGATAGGCCTAAGAGTTTTTGTTGCGTCTTTTGATAAATCAAGGTGAACATGAACTAATTCATAATCTGGACTTATATTCCTGAAGAACGGCCTAGAAATATCAGTCACCTCACAACAATCTTAATCGTATAGTAGCAAAACAAGATGTTGCGGAATCACAAACGATGAGACGAAGATGTTCATGATTTCTTTTTATCTTGCCCTATCGGAGATAAATCTCAAGCCAATTATTCAATTGAACTTGTACGATAAAAAATGGCAAGATCAGATCGCTCAACTACAAGAGAAGTAGTTTCGTCTGGCTTCACAACCCCAATGAAGTCTTTCAGTCGTTAACCTACAGGGTCTCGGGAAGAAACCTAAGGTTAAAGGAGAATCAAATCTAGCAAAACCAACTAGTATCACACATGAGGCGTGGGGATTAGTTTTTCCAGTTGCTAGATGTCTCCTTTATATAATTTTCAAATCAGGGTTTGCAATCTAAGTTGCCTTGGTAACAAAGCATTCAATATTCATCGTTAGATGAAAAAACCTGATTTCTCCAAACTAATATCTTTAAATCGTTAGATCGAAACTTAGCTTGTCATACACAAAAGAAATGTGTTTCATTTAGGTTTGAGTAACCGTACCTAAACGTGTACACTTGGTTGGTTCACAAATAGTTAACCGAGGTTAGCCATATGAGTACTTTCATATCAACCATATTCATATTCTTTATAACTAGTTCAAATGACTTCAAAAGAACTAGTTGAAGAGTTGTTCAATTGCTTAGGTATTTATACATAGATATAACTGAAACAAAATCGGTTTGATTCACTTGAATCAATTCATGAACAATGTAGCCATGGTTTGCAAAGATTGCATTCATTATTGATTTATTATTTTAAGTTCATGAACTTCCGATTTGAGAAATAACCAGCATGGGTACGGGTACGTGTACCTTAGATACCGGATTTTAGTTTGAAACTCAGCAGAAATTTTCGGTTTGAAAAGTTTCGTGAGTACGCGTGGGGGTATGCATACCTAAGGTGACTGGTTTTCCAGTTTGTAAACTACAAACTCCGGCAGAAATTTTCGGTTGGAAAACTTCCTCCAGTGCGCGTACCCAACCTGTCTCCTTTACCAATGTCGCATGTACAAGTACATACAATTGGTTTCCGACACATGGATTTTTACACTGATGTGCGAACACACTATATATGCTTATATCCATAGTTGGTTACATAATCTCAACTCTACATTTCAATCATTGAAACATTCTTCTATAATGTTATAACAATTTTTATTCACGACTATCATCATCAAAGCTATTTTCAAGATTGAAACGTCATCATGCATTTCGTCACGGATAAAGACGAAAAGTGGTTAAAGCGGAAGCTTACCAATACGTATTTCGAGAAAAAGATAGCGAGTAAACTCGACTCGATATAGAAAATATGTATGTATGAAAACTATCATACTTATACGACTTTGTCTCAAGAATAGGAGGTATAGAGATAAACTTTTGAGTGATAGATAAGTTGAAGTCTCCACATACCTTTTAGTCGGATGAAGTTCTACTGGTTCCTTGAGTAGTTCTTCATTTTCGTAAGATGATCGCCATGGAGTCTGGAGCTCAACTACAACAAACTGTCCTAAACCGAGACTTATCTATAAGTAGTCTAGAAATCAAGATATACAGTTTTAACAACTAAATTTGAAAAACATGCTTGAGATAGCAACGCATGCGATTTCGACCGAGCAGTGCTCTAAAACTTTGTGGGAAGTGTGGCTGTGGAATTTGAAAGAGGATACTTGTATCTTTTTAATCTCCTAGATGAACGGTAATTATTTATTACTATGTGATATCATCTAAAAAAGTTGATGTGAGGAGTTGCATTTTAACTATGTTATAATGTGGAATCTCAAAACTTCCTTAAGACTTGACATATCTTTTGATTGTATTCATTACAATCCCGCGATTTCCGTACCTTTGTTAATTTTATTAAAAAAAAGGGGGAGAATTATTTAGTAGTTTCATACTACATACATATGTTTACGAATCATTTTGTAAGGGGGAGTGAATTAATAATCTATAAGGTTCACCTATTATACAAAAGATGTAAGTATTGATTAAGTGGGAGAAACATAACACCGTAGTATTACTTCAAAGTTGGGATACAATTGAACTTTGTAGAAAGGAAGAATACTATGCTTATGTATAACGGCGATTAAGTGTATTTGTTTTCAAAAGTTATCGCTATGGAATCAGTTCTTCAACAATAATGATGCTGATTTGAACACGTTCAGAATAATTGCAACTTGAAATTATGAATGGTTCAAAGAGTTGAAGATACCAAGGAAATCAAGACATGTCGGAATCAAGAAGTTGTCGAAGCTTTATTTTTTATCCATATGTATTGATAGTTTTGTCACTAAAAATGACAAAAGGGGAGATTGTTAGAGAATTACTCGGTCGAACTCACAAGTGTTGCTATCTCAAGCTTGTTGTCAAAACTATATCTTTATTTCTAGTCTATAATTAGTTAAGTCTCTGACTAGGATAAAAATGTAGTTGAGAAACGGTGGATCACGTTAGTCATCATCGCGTTGTACCATGTGAAGGCAAAGATCAACCATAGATTTTGGAGAACTTCATCAACAAAAGGTAAGTGAAGACTAAACCACCTATATCTCAAGTTAAATTCACTTTTATACCATTTGAGACGATATCTCATAACTAATTAGACTAGTATGCATAGACAAGAATTTCGAGTCAAGCGTATCTTGATAATTTCTCGAAATATAGTGACTAATCTTAATGAACATTTTTTCATACTTGATGAATTTCTGTTAAGGAAAATTTATTATTCGGAATCAAAATAACGATTCAAGTTTTATCATTCGAAAATAGCCTGGAACAGTGATATGTGTCATTGATGTTATTCGGGAATATTTCGAATCGATTTAGAGAGAAATATAGAACTACTATAGATTCAAATATAAGGCAGTGGTATCAGTATTACAAACTCGGAAAACTGTTATATGTCTGATCATTCTTGAAGATTATTCTTGAAGATGAAAAGTGGAGAAGTAGAGCTAAGATACAGAACATGAAAGGGTTGGATAAAAACACAAAATTATTTCACAAAATTGCTTCAGATACGAGAAGATCATATTGCTAAGATCAAGGTTAATTGTCAGATGACAATGTATCAGAATGTAATTAAAAGTGGCATTGTGGATTATTTCAAGAATTTTTTTTAGGAGCAGTTTTTTTCTAGACCTCATATGGATGCTTTTTTTTAATTCAATCCCTTCTGATGTGAGTGAGTGGTTAGAAAGAGAGATTGAGGAAGCAGAAATTTTGAAAGCTATAAAGTTTCTTGGAAAGAGTAAGGCCCCTGGACCAGATAGATATCCTATAGAATTCTATGAGAAGACTTGGGAAATCATTAGAATTGAAGTTTTGAAGGTTTTTAAAGGGCTGCAAGGAAAATGATTCTTAGATTGGAGGTTGAAAAATACTTTCATTGCTCTGATTCCAAAGAAGAATACTATTGAGGAAATCAAAGATTTGAGGCCAATAAGCTTAGTAAATGGAGTTTACAAAATTCTTTCAAAAGTTTTGGCAGAAAGATTTAAGATATCTCTTCCACATGTTATCTCAAAACAACAATCAGCTTTCATTAAACAAAGACAAATTCTTGACGGGTAACTAATTGCAAATGAGCTGATTGATTCTAGATTGAAGAGTGGAGTTTTGTGGTATTCTCTGTAAGCTAGATTTTTGAAAGGCTTTTGACCATGTTAATTGGATTTTCATTGACAAGGCATTTCAGAAGATGGGTTATGGTTTGAAGTGGAGAATATGGATTCAATGTTGTATGGAACATGTCAAGTTTTCAGTGGTCATCAACGGGTCTTCTGAAGGTTATTTCAAGAGCAAGAAAGGCATCATGCAAGGTGATCCTTTGTCACCTTTTCTATTTTTAGTTGTGGGTGAAGCTCTTACTGCTATGATGAAGAAATCTCAGGAGGATGGTTTCATTAATGGTTTCCAAGTTTCTAATTCTGGCACTAAGGTGAGTCATCTCCAGTTTGCTGATGATACCTTAATCTTTATGGATGCTGATGTGGAGCAAGTTAAGTTTCTTAGAGTTCTTTTATTGTGCTTTGAGTTATTTACTGGTTTAAAGATTAATTTTTCCAAAAGTCATTTATTTGTTGTTGGTTATAATGGAGATATGAATCAGTTTACTTCTCTTTTAGGATGTCACAACTCAATTCTGCCAAAAATTTATTTGGGTTTACCTTTAGGTGACAAATATAAAGAAATTTATAAGTGGGATGGGATTATTAACAAATTTACAACAAAGCTTGCAGGCTGGAAGAAACATTACCTCACAAGAGATGGTAAAATTGTTCTCATCGACGGTGTTCTCTCAAGTCTACCTGTCTATATCATATCTTTGTTTGAGATTCCTAAATCATTAAGTTGGAAAAAATAAATTTCTTATGGAATGATAACAAAGGACATAGGAAATTGCATTTGGTTAAATGGGATGCTATTTGTAGGAGGAAGAAAAATGGTGGTTTGGGTGTTAAAAAGCTGAAAATCATGAACAATGCTCTCTTAGTTAAATGGTTATGGAGATTTCAAATGAGTCAGATGCCTTATGAAGGAAAATAGTTGATGAAAAATATGGTACTGAAGGAGTAGATTGGCTTTCCAAGCAACCTAAGTGTGCTTATGGTGTTTCTGTTTGGAGGGGTATTATGCAAAGAAAAAAGTTCTTCTTACAAAACTGTAAATTCAAGGTTAACAATGGTCAGAAAACAAGATTTTGGGAGGATAATTGGTTGTTGGATGATGCACTTTGTAATGTTTTCCCTCATTTGTATGCAGTGGAAAGATCCAAGACTTTATCTGTGGCTGCTGTTTGCTCAGGTACCATTTCAGATCTTATGCAAAATCTTAAACTTCCAAGGAGACTATCAGTTGAAGCTATAAGAGACTATCATGAAAGTTTAAATAACTTCAGCTTGAATCCTAACAGTGAAGATATTTATCAATGGGAATTAACAGCTAAAAAGCATTTCTCAGTAAGCTCTTGTTACAATAAGCTCTTGGCTCCAGCTGATGTTGCAGGTGAAGAAATCTTTCAATTTTTGTGGCAATAAAAATTTTCACCGAAGATTGCTTTCTTTGTTTGGTGTTTATGCCACTACAGATTTCCCACAAGAGACACTCTCATTCGAAAAGGCTTCACAATTTCAAGTTCATGTCTTTTCTGCAACAATGATGAAACACTTCTCATCTTTTCTTACATTGTGAATTCGTCTCTGGTATCTGGCACCATTTTATAGAAAAGATGAATTTTTGTTTCACAATGCCATCTACTGTCCTTGCTGCATTGTTAGCCTGGCAACTGAATTTTGATACAGTTCAGAAGAAGTTATTATGGAATATGTTAGCTGCTGCGATTCTATGTTGCACTTGGAAGGAAAGAAATTCCAGAGTCTTCACAAATAAAGTTAATTCTAAGGAGCAAGTCATACATGTGATCAAATACACCTTATTTGAATGGGCGTTCTTTATCAAAGAGTTCGAAGATATGTCATTTAACTCTGTTATTGAGAATTGGGTTAATGTCTGTTTTCCACCTTAATTTGTTTTAGGGTTTTGGTTTTTGGCTTGTTTTGTCAAGTATTTTTTCCGTTTCTTTCTTTCTTTTCCCCCAGGCGGTTCAAGCCTCTTGTACCCCTATTCTTGATCAATAAAATTCTTTCCTTATCGATCAAAAAAAAATCTAAGCATGGTTATTCACTTAGTCCGTTTGCACAAGTCAAGACCGAAAAAAATAATTCGGTTGACGAGGTTTGTCAAAAAATTTGAATCATAATCACTTGAGCGGGTATTCAGTTCATTTAGGGTTTTAAAAAGGGATTTCCGTAGAAGAAAGTTGTTATTTATGGCTGAAGCTAAAATTGAAGTACTACTTTATTGTTCCGAGAATAAAGAATCGACCATTTCCGTGAAGGAGGCTTCATGGTAAAGCTCCCTCCGTTTCTTGAAAAGCGAGACTATCAGTTTCATATGGTGGTGGTTGTTTTCTTGTTATGTGTTTATCTTATGAATCTGCGGTTCGATAAGGTGTCGAAAGGACGGCTGAACTAATGAAAAGTTGAGAACCGAGGATTTTTTTTTTTTTAATAACTGATGTTTGTGCGTCTCCGTGTGATGACTATGTAAATTGAGCTATATGCATCATGGTCTAGTGGACGTGCTTAAACTTGTTGTCCATAAATTTCAGGACTGTCACATTCGTAGGGAGAGAATGGGAAATTGGCAAGCATAGAAAAAGTAAAATTTAGCTAGAGTTCGTGGAGAGGCGGATCAGAGAAGCTGAGTGCACATGAGCTGGATTGTAGCACGTGGATTGGGCAATATCCCATTTGGCAGGCCCCAGCGAACCATTGAAATACCGCCACGTAGGGTTGGGCGTAGAGTAAAAAAATACAGAAAAATGATACAGGTATCTCGTTTCCGAGACCGCCCTTTTAAAATCATTTGCAGGAGAGAAGGAGGGTTTACTCAGAAGAAAGAAAGAGGGTTTACTCAGAAGAAAGAAAGAGGGTTTGTCTGAGTTTCTTCAAGAGAGAAAAAAGAAGGAAGAAGAAGAAGGGTTTATTCAGTATGGTGTCGATTCAATTAATGGATCCTAAGGAAGAAGAATTAGAGACTGATCAATGCCTCAAAGAAGTCAGTGACCAAGGAGGATCGGAAGCTAACTGTGGTGAGTTCTCTTATTTGCCCTATTTTTTTTTTCTATTGCATCTGTGAAATGATGTTTGATCTATGTATTATGTTTTTTAGTCAATGGATTTGCTTGTTTTTCATTATGTATCATGTGAATGGGTTTCCTCATTTCTTTGTGGAACATACACTAACTTAGTACCTTGTATTTGCATTAAGAAAAAGTAGTCTCATAATTGTCTTGTTAATGTATCTTAATGCTATATACCAGTCACCAGCAGGAACTGAAATTTTATTTTGCTACCCGCTATTTGCGAATTTCAGATGATGCATCAGACATGCCAGAAGAGGTTCACCTCGAGAAGCATATTGAGGTTCACCTCTAGATGCTGAAGGTGATGATAGGAAAATTGTGAAATCATTATGGCTTTTTGACTCTGGGTCTTGCGAGCATTTTACAGGAGATTTGAAACTTATTAAACACAAGGAAGATTGTGATATCTTAGTGGGACTGGCGAATGGCACTCGTATGGTTTGTAAAAAGAAGGGCACAGCCAGAGTTAGTTTTTCTATTATACCTGTACCCTTCTGTTGAAGAGCTACAAAAGTGCCATCACCTAATCTCGTTCTTAGATCACCTCTTTCCTTATTTTTAATAAGTGTCAAATCTCCTGCAATATGCTGACTAGCCCAGAGTCTATCACCCATGATGCTTTCACAATTTTCCTATCATCACCTTCGGCATCTAGTACCATCAGACTTTGTTCATATATGATTAAAGATTATACTGGCAATGGAGAATACAACATAGAAGGATCCGAAAAGGTTGTGGCAATGGGTCGAATGTGCAACGGAGTATACTATCTCAAATCAGAGCCGCCACAGATTCAAACTCGGTCATCCTTAGCTGGTGATTCTAATAATAACGAAGTAAGTATAAAATTAGATCTCCAATCATTTTTATTAATTTTAGATTTGGTTTTATTTCCTTTAATGCTTAACCTTTCATTGGTTCAGTGGTTAAAGCAACTAAATACTCCTTTGAAGGATGCAGACCCAGAGATTGCTAAAATTCTTGATTTTGAGAAAGCTAGTCAATGGCAGGTTAGTACCTGGAAAATATCTTCTTTTTCTGTTGGAAATCATCAAGGTTACAAATTCTTGTTTCTAACTGAGAATGATTTCTTGTTTCTTTTAAACTCCTCACGAATTCGTTACATGTTTCTTTTGCTATGTTTGATGTTCAATGTTCATAGTGATTGAGGGAGTGCTCTAGGAAAATGTAATTGCCTGATTAGTTTGCTAGTAGACTTTCTTATACCTCCATTACACTTTCTATTAATAATAAATTTGCTTGTGCATCAAGTAGGTTATTCTCGCTGCACAGGCAGTAATAATAAATTTGTTATTGCCGATATACTTGTACAAGATTACAGGCTAACATAGTGGCAAACCAAAACATTAAAACTGATAGCCTAAATTTGGTTACCTTACCCCAATCAGTCTGAAGCACCCAAAATTCATTAAAATGTTGCTACCACGCTATAATTAAACATCTCGTCGTTTGTTTTAATTTACATTTGCAAATTATTTAGTGAAGAGAAGCAAACACCAAATACTTTTGATCTTAGTTTAGCCAGTTGCAAGCTTTATTCTCCTTCAGTGCATTAGTTTTTGGGGCGCCTCACAAGATGAGAGGTTCAATTGTAGATGATCTAATAATTTTGTTGAGTTCATTTTCAATAATTTTATGTTTCTTTTAGGGATTTGAATTGGTGCCTTCTGCGAGTGTCACGTCTACATCAGTGATGGATGTTCTCGGATCTACTATGACAAATAAATACACAGAGGACTATCCTGGTGTTGTATATGATGATGAAGGAATAACACAAGATTATCCTGATCTTAGTTATGACATTGAAGTAAGAGTGACACTCATTGAAACTCCAAGGCAAGCTAATTGTTCCTTTTGTTGTTGTTGTTGTTGTTGTTAGTGATTTGATTACTTCGTTAACTCTGTAATGATATATATGGACTCTTAAACATTATCTTTGCAGATCAATCGACAAGGCAGAAAGATTTTGTCAGTTCCGTGCTTTGAGCCTGTTTGGTTTGAACCCTGCTGAATGGGGAGGTAAAATTCTTTTGGAAATTCTTTGAGAAATTCTTTTTTCTTTTTCTAATTTGTCGTTTTCTAAATTAATTTAGTACAGTTAACGTGCAATCAATTTCTCGATCGACTGCCATGTTTGAAGTTTATACCGCACTCCTAACGCCACGAGGGAAAATTATGCATTTTCCATCGTACGAGGTCCGTATTTCCTATTCTTATTTTCTGGCTAAATTATGAAAAACTTTATAACTCACGCCCCTATAAGATCTTTTCCTCATGCTTGTTTGTTTGTTTTTCGGCAGACTGCTTCTGAACATTTTAACAGCCGCCCATATAAATTAGACAGGGCCGGCTACATTGAATATAATCAGGTGTATTTTCTGGAAAATAATCAGTTTCAAGAAAATTGTCATTCTTTCAAGTTAAAATGGTTAACTAATAATTCAATTTTAATTTGGTTCAGTTGGAGCAGCAAGTTGGTATGTTTAAGCCAAATCTAATAGTTGCTGGTGCAACTGGATATCCACGCTCCTTCAAATACGAACGAATGCGCACGGTAATATACTAAAATAAAGCTGATATCTTATATTATATATGTTTGGTGATGCATAGTATGTGGCTTAGAGATTGTTTTATTAGCTTGAACTTATATTTAAGAAAGAACTTCTCTTGGTTTTGATAGCAAAGGTAGGAGTAAATATTAAGCTGGAACCAACTTGACATGGATCCTTTGATTGAGAAGTCCCAAACATATTTTATACTTTTTGAAAGCTAAGACCTAAACATGTTTTGGTAGGATAGTCTGCCACTTGATTTTTGGACATAAACCATTTTGACCCTGACTTAGGAGAGACTTACATCGCCAGAAACTCTAATCGCTTACCACTTGACTATACTACTGCAACTGCTTGAAATAGAGTTGAAGTAGAACAGTGATACATAAAACCAACATTTTTGAACGTTCGTTTGTAAAGCCAAGTCTAATAGAACTTCGACCGACTTTTTTTTAATTTGCATCTATGATTGAGCTGAAGATACACCTTTCAAAAACTCTGTAGCATCATGAGTGATTAGACTAGTACATCATATACAAGTTCTCTCAGAAAATGAAGCACTAAAGAATCTCAGAGCGGAGCAGTGTGATTATTTTGAGTACCCACTTCAGTGTTACTCGGGCTTGTTTCAATAAGATTATCAGGCTCTGTACCATAATAGTTTTCAAGCTAAGGTCAAGTCTCCGAATTAATCATGTATAAAGTGTGTATAACAGCACAATTAGGATAAGTGTGTCTTGTTCTAAAATACATGGCTGGTGCTCCTCCTGATGTGCCACCAGGTTGTGACTATCATGCAAAAAGCTGACGAGCTTCAGGGTCATGACTACTCTTATAGATCCATTGTTTACAGAACTGAACATAATGGGTTGGTTGTTGTAATGATTAGAGTGAAAGTGAGAATCAACTGCAAAATTAGTAGCTCTGGACAATGAGTAATGCAGAATTAGATGATATAGGAAGTAACGGAGACGAGCCTGCGAAAACAATTCTTTGTGGTGAAAAAATATATTAGCATTGGCAAAGATAATCATTGACACGGGCTCCTTTGTAAATTCAGGCTTATGCCTACTCCTCAGTTTGTTGTCTTTGAGGCGGCGAATTCTCATCTAACTATTATTTAATTTCAAATAGAGTGGAGAGTGGAAAATCATTTAACTGCCCTCCCACTGCTAAAGACTATCACCACACGTAATTATGTTGGTTTATATTTTTTAATAGAGTGCAATGCTGTTTGTTTCATACTACTATGGATTGAGTACTTTTAATGTTCGGGTTTAGTGGTTATTTTTGTAGCTATTTCTTTTGTTATACTTTGTATAGAAATTTTGAATTTAAATTCTCCAACTATATGTATTATGTAATGTGAATTCTCTCTTCATGGGCTCTGTAGTTCTGCAACAAGACGAAAGCTTTTCTGGTGGCCGATGTATCTGATATAGCTGGCTTGATAGTCGCGGATCAAATTTCTTCTCCTTTCAAGCATGCAGATGTAGTGATCATTTCAACTCAAAGATCCCTATGTGGGCCACGTGGAGCCCTGATCTTTTACAAAAAGGGGCAGAAGTTTATCAAAAATGGAAAAGAGGTCAGTTAATGTAGTTTATTGTCTTCGCTGTTGATATTGTACTCTTACTATGAAATGTTTATTTTCAAAAATTAGTTACGTAGTACATATAACTTAATTATCTTTGCCTTGCAGCGTACAATTGAAGACAGCATCAATAAAGCTGTCTTTCCAGGATTTCAAGGTGGTCCCCACAACCAGACGATCGTGGCCTTAGCAGTGGCACTGAAGCAAGTATGTAAATCAGCAACTCTATAATTTTATCAATTTTCCTAGAATGCCCAAAAAGATCAATCATGCAACTAAAATGCTCATGCCCAGGGTTTAATACGGTGAACCATTTCCATAGATTCATATATAGTAACAGAAACCTTCCTTGACAAGACCTGCATGGCTGCATACTAAGAACAGACCAACAAACGTAACATAATCAGGTCTCCTCCCACTCACGATTGTCTGATTATAAAGCTTTGGAGAGCTTTTACCCTCACAGTTTGTGCGTAGCCAACAATCAAAGCTGTCGAAGAAACCACATCTTTTAAATGCATCAACACGACATCCACATTTTGCATAAATTGTCACTAATGAATTACCTATTGATAGAGATGAAACATGCACTTGTTTTCCAACTGCTAAGTAAGTTAATTCTGTGCAAGCACTGAAAACACTTGCGATGACAAAAAAGATCATGTTCAATTTCTGTGGCTCTCATTTCATAATAAAGTTTAAGTGCGGACCAGAGATTAGTAATGTCCATGAAACCACATCTCGGTCCCCACACTGAGGAATATTCTAAAAGCACAATATAATCTACCACATTTTGCGTTTATATTAACAAGAGCCCATAAATTTCCAGTTACCAAAACCAGTTTTTATAATTAGGCAATGAGTTAGTTTCTAGATACTGAACAGAAACTAATGTGTTTTAGTGGATCAGTAAAATGGTCGATCTTTATTTTCCTTAGATGCATCATCTTAAACAACAACAAAGCTTCTTCATTGCACCCTTTCCTTGCACATCCCACTATTGCTAAGTTTCAAGAAACCACGTCTTCGACTTCAAGAATGAGTTTTTTTCCCCTTTTTTTTTTCTTTTTTTTTTTCGACTTCAAGAATGCATAATATGCAGCACAAGCTGTTAATATACTTGGGAATGTGACCTGTGTACAATGTTTATTCTTTGAGTTACTAAACATCAGTAGCTGACTAATTTTATCTTTTTATCTAGGCCAATACACAGGAGTATAAAACCTTTCAGGAGCGGATTGTTAAAAACGCAAGGAAGTTTGCCGAGGTAAAGATTAATAATTTTTTGAGTTTTGTATTACTTATTCTGTATAGCTTAGTGAATCTGGTGATAATTTTACCTACTTTTTTGCAGACTTTAAAAGACTTGGGCTATAAAATTGTCACTGATGGAACTGACAACCATTTGGTTGTGGTTAACCTGGGAAACAGTGGTATTGATGCCCAAAGAGTCCTGAAGATAATGGAGGTTGCTTGTATTACTGCGGATAGAAACATGAGTCCTGATGGGATTCAAATGGGTAAATAATTTTATCCTTTCAATTTAAATTGTGTTATAAAATAATTCTATTTAACCTCTAATTAATTACTCTTGATTTCTGGTGTTTTAGGATCTCTTGTCCTCACCTCAAGGGGGTTTATCGAGGAGGACTTTGTTGCAGTTGCAGGATTTTTTAACGAAGCAGTGAAACTAGCCTTGAAGAACAGAAGCTCATGGCACTCAGTGGATGCACCCATCAGTGAAGGTTTTCAAGAGCTGATTCAACAGTTAAAGGACAAGGTTGTGAAATACGCGGAAAAATTCCCCCAAGTTGGGATTAGCAAGATGAATGTATAGATCCACAGAAGGCGCAGACACTCTATCCTCTCTCCCTGTCAGTAATCTTTGGAGGAATTTCTTTCCTGTTAAAATATTACATTACACAGCTTACAGTATTCGATCAAGAAAATGATCTCAAAGTCGTTCTCAGGATTTGAAACTAGGAGTGGCTTGGAATTGAATTATGATTTTGGGCATACCAAAATTTTCTTGATCTAGGAGTGGCTTGGAATTGAATTATGATTTTGGGCATACCAAAATCTTTCAAGGGATACCGAATAGAGACAAAAAAGGGTTATCAAATAGCAAAATCAGATAACCCCTTAACCCAAATTTTTTAAAATGGCAAATCTACCCTTTACGTATTAGTGTTAATTTCACTTCTATCGTATGTTTAATTTCACTTCTAACACACATGTATACTTCTATTGTATGTTTAATTTCACTTTTGTAGCTTGAAATCATCAAAAAAAATGTATTTTACATCATGGTTCGGCGAACCAGGACTATGTTCGGCTTAAATATATAAGCCGGACCCACTATATTGATGAACAGTTCGGCTAGCTGAATTTGTTAACGTTTTACGCCGAACCTTCATTTTCCAACTTCCAACCTATTTGCAAGATCCTAGTTCGGCTTATATTAAAGTCTAATAACAAGCCGAACCTATTCCTGAGAGTTAGGTTCGGTTTTCACTCTAAATATCGTAGCAGCCGAACTATATATTTTTCCAAGTTCGACTCATATTCAAAAAATAACATCCGCCGAACATGATACTGATTTTCCATGAAACACTTAAATTCATACACATTTAGCGGTTAGGCTTTTTATTACATATGTTTTCTATTGTGCAGCCTTTTCATAGGATGAACCAAACAAAAAAAGTGGAAATTATTAAAAGTATTAAGAAAGTGAAGTCTAATGATGAAGAATACCAAGGTCCATATTAAACTCATTAAAATCAATGATATCTTATCTTCAACTTCAAGAGAATAAAAAGAAAAACACAACGCGAGGTCATTCCGACATCAGACGAAAAAGTTATTGCCAAAACAAGATCGAAAAACTTGAGTGTGCAAAGAGAAGGTTCGGCTGATAACTCAGCAACACGAGCTAGCCGAACCTAGAGCCTGCAAATCAATATTTTCGAAGTGTTTACACAGAGAGGTTCGGCTTGAAAGTGACCTAATCGAGTCAGCCGAACCTGACAACCACCCGGGGTAAATTTCACTTCTTAGGTTCGGCCGGGAAGGTTTGCAAGGTATTAGCCGAACCTGACACTATTCTGGGATGTATTAAATACACATTTTGGGGTTCGGCTAAAAACTCAACTCAATTATCAGCCGAACTGTTCATAGACACTTTCAAGGTGAAATTTCAAGAACAGTTCGGCTCAAAACTCAACTCAATTATCAGACGAACCCGCTACTGTAACCGTCAAAAACCTAAGTTTTTAGCAATTTAACCCATTCAATCCATGAAAAACAACAAATAAAAGATTGGATTTGTAGTGAATACCTTCTTATCCTCATTTCAGTATTTGGAGCTTCAAATGGTTGAATTTCCGATTCAATTTCTGGTTCAATTATAGTTTTTACACCTTCATCTTCAATTGGTTCTTCTTCTTTAATTCATGGATTAGAAAAAGAAGAAGAGATATTTAGAATAGTTTATTTTTTGATTTAGGTTCAAGGGTATATACGTAATTGAACTACCCAATAGACACCCATTATAAGATCACCTAGGATGGAAAAACTATTTTGTATGTCCCGAAAGTTTTTGGTATATGCCCAAAATCATAATTCTTGGAATTTACGCATACATGTAGTTTTCTAACTTCGGCTTAATACCAATTTCTGCCTGTTTTTTTAGTTGGTGGTGCAGACACATCAATAGCTACAGCCACATCTTCATTACATGTATTCACATCATTGCAAGTTATTTTGTTGCTACGTTGTGCTTTTATATGTATTACTTCGTGGTCGGCCTGGACGCTTTATATGTTTTGGATAAAGTACAGAATCATCTATTACAACATCCACAAATGCTTCAGGCGAATCTTTCTCTTCCCTTTCATTATTACACTCATTAGTGGAAGAACTCTTTGGTTCAATCTCACAGTTCTTTAACATCTCCAATTTCATGTCTAACAAAAGCTTAATATCATTGAAATCATATTCCGAATTTACTGCTCTCTCTGCAACCTCACTAAAAAGAATGTTCAAGATGCTGTAACGATCATGCTCAACGGTATTTTTCCAAACCCCTACATTAGTTCTCATACTTGAATGGGACCTCTTCACATCTATCCTCCATCTTCTTTTTATGTACTTATCAGGTATCACGTCAATTCCATGCCGGATTAATATATTAAGTGCGTGTTTACAAAGAATCCATTTAAACTCGAATCCCCGACAACTACAAGAAACCTCGCAGTCATTTGCAACAAATATCACATCAAAGTTCATTAATTTCTTAATTTTTTGATCATCAACCCCGTCAATCCACACACTTTCACGAGTAACATGCTTAAATGTTCCAATAGGATCCTCTTTTCGTTCGATAATTTCACAATATATTTTTGAGGTCAATTCATCTTGAAGATTGGTCATTACGATTGAATGATGCTTTATGGGCCTATAGAACAACATATAAAACCCCTATTAGCATGTCCCCTTACCGCCTTGTGTATGGAAAACCTTTTCATTTACCTGTGGAATTAGAACATCGTGCATATTGGGCTGTAAATAAACTTAACTTTTCTCTTGATAAGGCAGGTACTCAATGGAAACTCCAACTCAATGAGTTGGAAGAGCTGAGAAATGATGCTTATGACAGTGCAAAGATGTACAAAGATAGAATACCATTTGCAACAAATATCACATCAAAGTTCATTAATTTCTTATTTTTTTGGTCATCAACCCCGTCAATCCACACACTTTCACGAGCAACATACTTAAATGTTCCAATAGGATCCTCTTTTTGTTCGATAATTTCACAATACATTTTTGAGGTCAATTCATCTTGAAACTCTTTGAACTTTGACATAGTATACATTCTTTGCACCTGTTTTTCCATTTCATAATAATTTGTAGTAGGAATCAATTCGGACAATGATTCCGCATCGGCATTGGTTTCTTTCTCTGCCTTATACCTCGTTACGAGTTCATATTGCTCTATAAATTGTTTCAAAGTTGTTTTCGGACCAAGATATCCATCAAAAAATGAATTCATACTCTCGTTTCTTTGTGTAGATTGCATTCCATCCCAAAAACAGTCTTTTAGGTATCCACCAACGCCTTTCTTCATATAATCCATTGAGCCACTCATTGTCAAACAATTCATACTTCTCTATCATCTCCATCCATTTTATTTCGAAGTCTGATGGATATTGTGTATTATAGACAACCTTTTTCATTGTATATTTAATACGCAAATACTTACTATGGCCTTTAAACTTTTCCGGTATTTTTTTCATCACATGCCATATGCACCATCTATGTCTGTTGCTTGGGAAGACTATCTTTATCGCGTTTTGCATAATTTTGGCTTGGTAAGTTACAATTGCAGGAGGAGCACATCCAGACATACAATCGAGTCACTGTCTAAATAACCATACAAAAGAATCTGTATCTTCATATGCAACCAAATCACATCCAAACAGTATTGATTCTCCATGGTGATTTACCCCAATAAATGGAGTAAATGGCATGTTGTATGGTTCACCAAGTATGTACTGTCGAAAAAAATAACCTCGCCAAACTCTTTATATTCTTCCTTGCACCTATCATCTTCCCATAATAAACTTCTCAAATGACCATCATCGTCAATATCCACTCTTGAATGAAATCCTGAATTTTGTGATTCCATCTTGTTAAAATACTTCAGAATTGCAACTGCATCTCCTTCCCCCAACCGTGAACTACGTAGCTTATCAATCAGATTTCTACAATCTTTCTGACTACATGTCATATTCTCGTGCCCACCAAATCCATTAACACATACACCATAGCTTTTATACAACCTCACACCCGATCGATCAAGGAGATCCATTTATATTTTTTACCCAAAGATTAACATATCGGTTACAACGAAAATATCTTGCATTTTATGGATTTTGTTCATGATTATGCTCCAAAACGAGCTTGCTAATTACATAACCAATTAGATAATCTAATCGTAACACTAGCTTAGCTAAGCAACCACATTTAATTGTGGTTTGAGGTTGTAATATTTTTTCAGAAACAGAATCACGTTTACCTGCTCGAGCACAAGTAAATGTGTAACTTCGTATCTCCCCTGCGACATTTTTCTTAAATGTGCTTTTCATTACTGGAAACCCATCTTGTTTTCCAAATGCTTTATAAAACTCTCCTGCATCATTTATGCTTTTAAACTTCATACCACCAGCTGGCTTTATATTAGGTTTAACACCATCAATATCAATGGAGTCTGACTTCGTAGGGATTCCTCCTACATCAACAACAAGAATTTAGTAAACGACATTTAGGAAATGATTACTAACCTCAAACAAGTTCTAGGCATGACTGTTTTCCACAAATATCTTTCTTATCAACAGAAAGCATCAGTTTTTAAACCCAACATATTTCATTAACATCAAATCCAAAAACCCCCAAAACATATTTCATTTAGGACTTTCTACAAACAAGTCCTAGGCATGACTGTTTTCCACAGATATCTTTATATCAATAGAAAGCATCAGTTTTTAAACCCAACATATTTCATTAACATCAAATCGAAAAACCCCCAAAACCATATCTGATTCACAAGAAATTTTTATATATCTGAACCGGTATTACATGTACTCGTACACGTCGCAGAGTAGCTATATATCGACTTACAGATTTGTGATGCGCATATTACACATATTATGTGAAAATCTGTGTAACTCGTGAACTGGATCGGTTGCATACGCGTATGCAAATTATTACTGAATTGTGGTTATGGAACCGGGATGAGTATGTAAACCGGTACGCAAACTAAAATAGTTATGTGTTTATGAACTCGGAAGCGTTTCCAAACTGGTACGCAAACCAATTTAGTTATGTGAACTCCGGAACCGACGACAGTGTTAAGGTTTCCAAACCGTTATGCAAACCTAAAACGTTATGTGAACTCTGGAACTTGGGTTAAATGTTTACAAACCGGTATGCGTATTGTGACTGAACCGAGCCACGAATGGCAATGGTATTTGTACCTTGTACACCTACTAACCATGTCGATTATATTTTTAAGTGTGTTTAAATTATTTTATGAGATAATTAGCATTTGATTAATTCTTTAAAAATACTAGACTTATTTTATCACATGCTTGTGACTCAGAGTTAATGTCTTATGTGTTCATGAAAATGAAGATTAAGCTTTTAAGTTCAAACCGGCTAGTTTCGGCTAACCATGTTGAACATAGTCTTTGTACACGGTTCAGTTACTATTTCACCTAGCCAGAGTGTATCTTGCTTATGTAAATCAGATTCAAGTATTCGTCTAATGGTGGATATTCTTTGCTTGGTTCCAAAGCTATTTTAGCTTAAACCTAAAGCAACATATGCTTTGATTGTCTATAAAAGAGGATTTTCAAGCAACTGAGATCTTTGAATCCCGACACTACTTTTTGGCGTGTCCTAGTTGTATCTAGAGTCGTTCCATTCCTAACCCTTTAGGGTTACAAAGTCTTCATAGGAATTCATGAAGCCAGATCCGGTTATCTTTCCTTGATAACTTGAGCATCCCGATCTTCATTGTTTGTAGAGCTTTCTCCATCGATCAAGATAGATAGAAATCATCAAAGTTTTCTTCATCTCAAACTTTGTTGATTCCACAGGTTTTATACTTGTGAGGTGAATAATAATTTAAGCTGCACTTCGGGTTACATAAGTCCGGATTTTGAGGTTATCTATACTTTGTATATTGCTATCAATTTTCACACCTTTGATCAAATTATTTGATAGTAAAAGGAAATTGATCGATGTTGTATGCGTCAAAAATTATATTAATTTCTCACTACTCAAAATATAGTATATAGCAAGGATAAGAAAGAATTGTTTCCACAAAGAGGACTTGGATTGTTATAAGTTTCAATTTCTTATGCAAACAATGGAGGTGTTGTTTGTTTTTATGTAAACTAAAAGTAAAACAAAAGCAAACAAAAAAGTAGACACGCAAGTCAATATGTAAAGATATTGGTTAAGGATTTCGTTTTCATTCACTAACATGTTTTTGTCTTAATAACTATAATTGATATGTAATCTCTCATTATCAAGAGCCCTAAGATACCTTGATCGCAAGAATATCCCACTAATTTTCTCTTGTCATCAACAAACACATTAAAATATGCGAATATGAATTCTATCTAAGAGAAAAACCTAACATGTAAAAGCACTAATCAAGTTTAATTCCTTAGATGCATTAAGTTCTATGAAATAAGGCCAATCAAAGCAATCGAACGTGTAAAAGCACTAATACGATTTAACAAAGGTTATAATTCATTTGTGACCACTATGATGTATCACTAAAAGCAATATTCACAATTGTGCTGCTTGCAATCAAAAATTTATCACTTTTGTGTATAATACACTCTAATATAGCAATAAGGAAAGTAGACACGAAAGTGTAAGGGAATCCATCCCCATTGTTATTTTTTATATTAGTTATAAATTAAATTAAGATAAAAATTAAGTTAGTCATTTCCTAATTTTAGGATACCGATATAAGTATAGGGTGGATGGCTAATGGCTTGAGCACATCATGATCCCATAAAAATACAAAAATGAGGGGTGCCCAAAAAATCATTCACAGGTTCAGATTTATTAAAATATTTGAATATAGAGGAAATATACTGGGCGAAAGAGCTCTGCAAATCGGGCGAATATACTGAGTTGACTCGGTAAATGCTCTTTGCTTCCATGATTTCTGTCTTGCAATCTCTGATTATTCCATAATGATTTTTAACATAATTCTTTATGAGTTTCTAGTTATTGGTCGATTCTTTGAATTTTACAGAAGTAGTTTGATAGATCTTAGGTCTTAGTTGGTGTTGTCTATATCATTTGTTTTTAGTCTTCAAAGGAAAAATTTTCCTTTTAGGTTTTTTCCAGTTCTTTTGATTGATTTTATGTTTTACTGTTTGATATCTTTTCGTTGCTAATGACACATTAATTTGTGCAGGTTCCCCTTGTTTAAATCATGGATCATATCCTATATTGGATCTCTGTGAATTGGTCTTGTATCAGTATTTTGATAGTATTATCAACTGTGGTGGTTTTACCAATAACAATCCATCCCTTTCAAGAAGTATTGCGACCGGTTAAAATTTCAATTATGCAGCTTCCTCGGTATGAGATTTACAGTGTTTTTCCTTGTCAAGTTTTGAACTCCATGAATAACCAGATGAGTTACTCGATTCCTCTTCCGATACCAAATTAAAATTTTGAAATCTCAAACTTTCCCCCTAGTAATCTCCGGAAATCTCGTAGTCATCCAACCTGTGCGATTTACATGCAATTACAGCTACACGGAATAATACTTTCGTCAACCATGATATATTATAGGCTTCCTTTTAGGAAAGAAAATATCATCTATATATTGCAGTACAAAATAAAAAGGAAAAAGAAAACCCCTTAGGTCAATAACTTATACCATCAACCTGTGAGCTTCGTAAAACCCTAAAACACAGGAAAATTTTAGCCAATCTCGCACATATGGAGGCCAACCAAACAAACAATGATCTGCACAACATCATTGCAAGTATGGAAGCTATCTCCATTAGGATATGCAAAGGTGCTATTGGGTCTTCAAGAACTCTCTCTGAATCAGCAAAAGCTTGGTCAAACTGTTTCATATGAAAACTTATGGCTGATGAAGAGGAGATTGAAACTTCACAGATTAAGGATGAGCTCGATATTTTATGGCAGAAATATAAGAAAAGAGAGACAAAGGTGGTGGGAAAATATCTGTATGTTTTCAATTTTCACTCTCAAAGGGATATGCAAGATGTTATCAAAAAAACCCCTTGGAATGTGATGAAAAGCTTACTGGCTTGCAAGAATACTCGACATCTGTGGCTTATAAGGATTATGTCTTTGCAACTCAAGCTTGGAATGTGCAATTCAAAGGATTACTCCTTGAACATCATCATGTAGCTGTAGTAGATGAAGCAATTGAAGATTTGGGGAAAAAGATCTCGACTGATCCTAAAAACTGCAGGCCTAGGGGTGTCAACTACATCACTGCTCGTGTCGAGATTGATCTCAAAAAACCTCTAAAAAGAGGTGAATGGTGGAATACCAATTCTGGTGAGACAAAATGGATAAGATATCACTGGGTTAGACAACCCTATAACCTGTGTGATAAATTCTATGTAATCGACCATGATGAATCAACTTGTGAAGCAGTTGCTGAATTATTGCGTGAAAGATCCATGACTGAAGAAGAATATGCAGTGCACTGTGCTAAAAATAACAACATTGCAGAGGAGATGGCTAATACTGAGGTAGCTGATCAGGATAATGAGTATGTTTATGTTAAAAATGAACATGATATGGAAGTTGAGAATGCTAGGATTTCAAAAAGGGCTAGGAACCAACCTGAGCAAAACAATAGATCAAACCCTTCCATTTTAGTCCCATTTTAACTAATCACGGAGGAAACAACACTGACATTGTTGCTCAAGCTGAATTGATGGAAACTGTGGATGGTGGTATATACAAGAACAATAATGACAACACAAAGCTGATTTTCATGCATGAACAAGGGGACCATGCTGTTCTGGAAACAACTCTCTCCCATTATTTTTTCTGTTAATAATTTACTATACTTACATGTTGTTTTAGTTACTTTGCATAATTCTGAGTTATTTTTGAGTCAATACCATCTTTTAGAGTTCATTCAATATATTTTTATAAAAATGAGGATGCTAGCTTGAAATTGTCAAGGATTTGCATAAAAAACAAACTAGAGATCATCTCAGAGACCTAATGCATAAATATAATCCAGACATTATCTTTTTTTCAGAAGCTAAATTAGGAGAAGACAAAACGAGGAAATTTACTAGATCCTATAGGTTCCAAAATAACAAGTTTATCCCCTCTAGAAGTCTAGCTGGAGGCTTAATCCTTCTTTGGAAGGATGGATTTCAATTTAACATTGTTAATTCGGAATCTTGGATTGTTAATTGTTTAGTGCAGGATGACCCAAGTAAACCTGAATGGGTTTTAACTTGTATGTATGGATCTCCATACCCTAATCAGAAGGAAAAACAGTGGACTTATATCAAAAATTTGAGTTAGGATATCAATCAGACATGGGTTATCATTGGCGACTTAAATTTGGTTTTTCCAAATGAAGGCAGAAAGCAGATTGGTAGTTCTTCTTCTCATACTTCTAATACTTCTTCAAGGGTGTTGATGGGTGAAAATCGCTTCTGCTGATTTTGGAAATTTTGTGTGTGTGGGGGTAAGAAACGGATCTAAACCTTCAAAAATGTACTGCACGTGAGTACTTTTTGACTCAAGAGATCAATCTGTACAATCCTGGCCTAAACCAAGAAAATGGTCGTTCCAGGTTTGCTTCGGTCACAACGTGAAGGAGAAGGGTTGGTCTTGGGGAGGGAAGCGAAGAAAGTCTGAGATCAGAATAGTTGGTTCTGTGAAGTAGGACGTTTGCGACTTGTATCAGAAAGGTCGACTAGCTAGCTGAAAGAGAAGAGCTATCAGACGTTTTTGTGTATGGTAAAGTCTTCCTGACAAAAACTTGTTGTTTGGTAGAAATAGGTGAGACCTGTTTATACAAGTCGCAAATGAAACTGATCTCATGGGAAGTTTGGAAATTGAGAGGTGAAGGAAAAGTAACTCCCAGGCGTTATGCATGCGTCCATCATGAGGGGAATAAAGCCGTGTAACCCCCAGATGTTATACATGCGTCCATTATGAGGGGAGTAAATCCGTGTAACTCCAAGATGTTACGCATGCGGAAATAAATTGTTTACCGTTACTTTTACCACCACTAATTACCCTCCTTCATGACACTTTCTCGTAACGTGCGCATTGCACGCCGCGCGTTGTATATACCGCCAGACCAATACCTTGATGAGCATCACCCAGTTTGTGACATGTTTTGATGTCTAGAGTGTTTTCGTGGAAAACGTGTAGCATTTTGCTATGTGTGACAAGCCAAAGTCGAGAGGCTTGCCGTAAGTGATTAGCGCGTGATGCTAGGCTCGTTTTGGCTAGTCGCCTAAAACTTGTAGCGAGCTTACCAGCTCGGTGGCGAACTTCGACAGCCGAGTATCTTGTGAAGAAGAAGGATTGCCCTTGATTACGGCCACCTCTTGTTGCATAGCGCTAACGGCATGCTGGCGGAGCCCTAGAAGGCTTTCGGAGTCGTAGCATGCGGCGTTCTGGCGAGGCCGAGGCATGGCGTCCTGCTGGCGGAGCGGTGGCTTGCGGCATGTTGGAGGAGCTCTGGCAGGCTAGCGGAGCCGTGGCATGCGGCATGCGGGCGAGGACGACGCATGGAAGCATGCGGGAAGAGCTCTGACAGGCGGGAGGAGCCGTGGCATACGGCATGCGGGCAAGGTCGAGGCATGAAGGCATGCTGGCGGAGCTCTGGCAGGCTGGCGGAGCTGTGGCATGCGAGCGAGGCCTAGGCATGGCGACATGCTGGAGGAGCTCTGGCAGACTGGCTGAGCCGTGGCATGCGGGCGAGGTCGAGGCATGGCGGCATGCTGGCGGAGCTCTGGAAGGCTCACGGAGTCGTGGCATGCTGCATGCGGGCGAGGCCGAGGCATGGCGGCATGCTGGCAGGCTGGCGGAGCCATTTCATGCGGCATGCGGGCGAGGCCGAGGCATGGAGGCATGCTGGAGGAGCTCTGGCAGGCTGGCAGAGCCGTGGTATGCAGCATGCGGGCGAGTTTGAGGCATGGCGGCACGCTGGCGGAGCTCTGGCAAGCTGGCGGAGCCATGGCATGCGGCATGCTGGCGAGGGCGAGGCCGAGGCATAGCGGCATGCTGGCGGAGCTCTGGAAAACTGGAGGAGCCATGGCATGCGGTATGCGGGCGAGTCCGAGGCATGACGGCACGCTGGCGGAGCTCTGGCAAGCTGGCGGATCTATGGCATGCGACATGCTGGCGGAGCTCTGGCAAACTGGCGTAGCCATGGCATACGTCATGCTGGCGAGGCCGAGGCGTGGCGGCATGCTGGCAGAGCTCTGGCAAGCTGGCGGAGTCGTGGCATGTGGCATGCTGGCGAGGCCAAGGATAGCGGAGCCGTGGTCAGTTAGGGTTTGGCGTTGGGCCAAGAGTTTGTGCAAGTCTTGCGGTTAGTGGTAAACTTGGACGACTGAGATTTGTACCCCAAGATAAAGCATGGCCTTCGATCATGGGAGGCCAAGGCTTTAGTCTCGGGTTCCGTGGAAGGCTTTACCGGACACTTGTCCAAATCATGGTTTTGTGTGTTCGAAAACCTTAATTGGTGTGTGTAACGTTTTCCTTTGGTAAAGTGCGTTTGGCGTGCGCATCTGGGATGCACGCCTATCATGAACAACATGCACATGTGATATGTTTTTGGTGCGTCTTGAGAAGATGGTGCATTTTGGGGAACCAACTTAGCATGGCAGGTTCTTTTGAGGTTATGGAATGTTTGGAGCGACCCCATTGGTCGAAAGGAAGTGGTCCGGCCAGCTAGGGGCGCGAATTATTAGTTCGCGCTGCTTGGAGATTCTGCACAAATGAAGATGCACAATGGGTGAAAGCCATGAAAGCAAAGTACTTCTCAGCTACAAGCTTACTGCTTGCTAGCCCAAAAACAAGCTGTTATTGGGCATGAAAAGGGATACAAAAACAAGTCACTTTTATAAAACAACATAACAGGTGGAGATTAGGGAAAGGTTGCCACATTAAGATATGGTTGGATGTTTGGATAATGGGTCTAGATAATCCACCAGAACCACATATTGGAGTGAACGATTCTGAGAGGTATATATGGGTGCAAGAATTTATTTTTCATGACACCGGAAGTTGAAATATCGTTTTAGTTCAAAGGCTCTTTGATACCCAAACTGCCAACTTAATCTTACGCATGAGAATTCCAGAATACGGTGAAGACAAGTTAATTTGGAATCTGACAAGAAATGGGATCTTCTCCTTAAAATCAGCTTATAATAGACTTTTCGAAATCAGCAGAGGAAGTTTACAGTCTTCAACTTTCATCCCAGGAACTAATATTAGTTGGAAGGAGTTTTGGAGAATTCAGATATGGCCAAGAATAAAACACTTTTTTTTGGAAGTTTTTTACTGATATTTTACCTACAAAGAGAGGATTTCAAGAGCATGCAGATATATAAATCAGCAATGCCCTCAATCATTCTAATGAAGATGTGATGCATATTTTGTTTACTTGTCCCTTTTCGAAAGCAGTCTGGTTACAAATTCCGGGTGGTTCAAGAGTTCTTACAAGCAATCAAGACAATATTGCAACCATGTTTGAAAATTGGTACCATCTACATTCTCAGAATTCAGGTGGACAAGATTGGCTCCACGCTGCGATGATAATGTCTTGGACAATTTGGAATACAAGATGCAAAGTGGAATTTCAAAAAATAAAAGCTGATCCTATGACAGTTGTGAGGAAAGCACCGAGTTTTACAAGCTACATGGAGAACCTTCATAGGAAATGCCTAAACCCTGGCATATAAGAGCAGCTCCCTATTACTAGAACTATACACTGAAATCCACCTAAAATTTCTTTTCTGAAAGTAAACTGTGACGCCTTATATGATTTAAGCTCTGGCCTAACTGGTATTGCTCTTGTTTTGTGTGACCATTCAGGTACATAGAGGGGAGGGCTCGTCAATGCTATGCAGGAATAGCAAGCTCAGAAGCAGCAGAACGTCTAGCTTTCAGTCATGCTGTTAGATGGTGCGTGGAGTTGAAGCTGCCAAGAATTATGCTGGAAACGGATCTTAAAGGAATTGACAGTTATATAAACAAGGCGTCTCGTACAATAGCATGGGAAAATGAAGCCATTCTGCTAGATGTAATAGAAACTTTAAATTTTTTTCAAACCTGAGAAGTTAGTTTTGTCCCAAAGAAGTGTCATAAAATTGTTCATTCACTTACAAAGTACAGTAATAGGTTTATAATTTCTAAAATTTGGTTAGATGATCCTCCTAGTAATGTTGAGGCTCAATTATTGTCAGATTAACTTCATATTCATGGTTAATAAACTCGTTCCTTTTGCATCAAAAAAAATTAGCGGGCTAGCTAGAATGGTGATCCGTGTCATACCTCTTAGATGAATTGCCACGGTTGATAAACTTTAATCAACTCGTCCTTGTATCATTCACAGCCGTTGATAGCAATATTTGCGATCCGAGGGGAACATTTCAAAGTAATAATACCCGTCGATAACATCACAATAAATGAATTACCACCGTTGATAAAGTATGAGACCCTTTTTTCTCTATCATTCACACTTCTCGATAACAATATTCGCGATCCAAATGAAACATCTTAAAGTAATAACACCCGTCGATAATTCAGTAATCAACGGCCAAAATTGATTACTATTCCCACCTCGGATCGTTGTTCTCACTATAAATACCAAGCCCCATTTCTCATTTCTACTCACAATTCACAAATCAAATTCTATATCTCTCCCTGAACTCGTTTTTAATCCCAATTTCTTATACCAATGGCTCGTACCAAGCAAACCGCTAGGAAATCAACCGGAGGAAAGGCACCAAGGAAGCAATTAGCAACAAAAGCTGCTCGGAAATCTGCACCGGCAACCGGAGGAGTGAAGAAACCCCACAGATTCAGGCCAGGAACTGTCGCTCTTCGTGAAATCAGAAAGTACCAGAAGAGTACCGAGCTTTTGATCCGTAAACTTCCATTTCAGCGTCTGGTTCGTGAGATTGCTCAGGATTTCAAAACTGATCTGAGGTTCCAGAGTTCAGCAGTTGCAGCCCTTCAAGAAGCAGCTGAAGCTTACCTTGTTGGACTATTCGAAGACACTAATCTCTGTGCAATTCATGCTAAGAGGGTTACCATTATGCCTAAGGATATCCAGCTTGCTCGTAGAATCAGAGGTGAACGTGCTTAGAGGAGGAGATTAACAAGGTCTTTCTGTCTTTCAATTTCTTACTGGATTTTTGTAAATGTTTCGGGGGATTTCTAGGGCTAGCTAAGGATGAATGAAATGTGGGTTTGTAGTTTCCAGATCTAATGAAATGAAAAAAATTTAGTTGATGTTTATTTTCAATCCTGAAAGTTTCTATTGATCTGATAAGATGAAATGAACAATTACTGTTATCATTTTGAACCCTAAAGCCCTATTATGCCTCTTTAATGAATCACCTCTTCTCTAACTCAAAATTCCAAGAAAGATTATGTTGGGTGTTCTCTCTGGTTTTGGTATCTCGTTCAGATGTTTAAAAATTGAATCTCCTTTTTAGAAAATTTCCTAATTGATTTTATTGATTCTGAGATTGACAACCCTTTTTATGTGCTATTTTAGACTGAGTTTCAATTTTGTTGCTTTCATTCATCTGCTCGTACATTACAGCCTGATTGGGTTTTTCTTTTAGGAAGTAATAAGTTGTGCAATGCACATCGAATCACTTTGGTTTGTTAATTTGATTTACTTAGATAATTTTTGGATATAGTTATGCTAAGCTCAATGATTTAGAGTTCACATATCTATGCATTCTGGTTCATATGAGAATTGTAACCAAAGGGAGGCTATGCATTCCACTTTAATTTTTTTTCGCTACAAGGGCTTTCGGTAGGTCTATGCAAGCATAATCATTACAAAACTCAGATAAACATTGTTGCTCAGCATGCATGTGGGGGGTGGGGGTCAAGGAATGGTATTAGGAATGCACACTGTTTCCGTTTTCGATCTGTACAGTTTCTGTGCTAAAAACTGGAAACTCTCAATACGTGCTCAAGGCTATGATTTCAACAATTCTATGCTGACTTATGTGCTTACTGTTTTGCAGGGAAAAGAATTAAGGTGGCTGAAAGATGAGGCACAGAAGGAGCAAAATATTGTGAGAAAGAAGAAGCTAAAATGATATCAAGAAGCAACTGGAGTAGTTGTCGGAAGAACAAGAAAGACAAGAGATACGACATAACTGATTTCAGAAAGTTACAAGGCAGGCAAAATTGATGCAACACTTACTTAAAAGTAAAAAGGATAATCTGTCTTCAGGGTTCACGTGTTATGACTAACCCCAGATTTAGCTTATGTGAATAATGCCGTGGTTCCTTGGGAGGTAAATGATTTGTAGTTTTTATTGATGAATTCCGTGGTTTTGTTTGCCTTATCGTCTTTGTTCCCTTAACGTTCTAGTGGTTTTGATTATTGAATGATTTGTTTTGCCATGGCGTGGTTAGCTCTAAGCCTCTAGTTTTCACCGATGATAGTAGCCAGCTTGGTGCGGAGGATTGCATCGGTCACTGAGAACTTTAACTTACTTTTCTTATTATGCACTGTGGAGTACTTTGGCTATCTATAATATATGTGATACATGTCAGTTTGTACATTCTGGAATATCTTCGCTTATTATTTTGGTTTCGTTAGCCTGATGTTGTTTCTCGAGATTATGGAGCTTCTCCGGTAAAATTTGACTTAAAAGTTCGTTTGCTGCATAGTTTTGAATGAGTAATGATCTGCTTGTCTGTGGTAGATTGCTATTTGAATTATGGCAGTATCTGCATCATGATTTCCCCTACTATAGATTTTGTTAGGTGTTCCGTCTTGCTTCCATCTTCATTAAATTTTATTCCCTTTTGTTGTTAGCAAACAAAGTCATAGAAAGTAACTGAACATATGGTTGCTGTACATGCTGAGATCGATTGATCATGTGACTAATTTTGTCGTCCAACTGACATATATGTCATTCGTCATGCAGGAAATTCAATCTGGAGTGCTCATGTTGCTCTTGCAATTGGCCAGGGGGTGTCATCTGAACTTATACGAAGGAGTAGGATGCTATTCTCTGACTTTCAGGACGGTGTCAAACATGTAATATCTTTTACATATTGCTGACCTGCATCTTATCTTGTCATTGAATACCTTGATTGAAGTTCGTCTCTTCTGAGTTGTAAAGCTGTTTTACGGCAAAACCGGCAAAGTCCTTCGGACTAAGTCAGAACTGCAGTGTCAGATAGCTGAACTGACTGCATATGTATCTCTTCAATTACAACCCATTCCAATGGGACCCTTCTTTTTTTATCTGGATAACTACTCAGCTTTGCTTCATTATCTATTGCAGATGATAAAGTGAATGGGGAAGTTGCGGCATCTCTCATTTGAGAGCTACTGGAGAATAAGGAGATAGATAAAGAAGATGAACATGAAAAGCTTTCAGAAATTTGGATTATCTTCATTAAAAATTTAAAATAGATGTATACCTTTTTTTTTATTGTTTCGTTTTTCTCAAATATTTGTTTAGTATTTCAACTCTCAAACAATAACAGGAGACAGAGAAGCAATGACACTTGGGTAATGATATTAGAGAAAGCAAAGAAATGATTTCATTTTGCAAGCAGGGAGGACTAGGGATAACTGGTTATAGTAGAGATTTGCGATGGAGGACAGGAAAGAAAATGAAGCAAGTGAAACCCAATATTTTCTTGATATTATACACTTGATGTTAAATTGAAATCAGATGGAATGGAAAAACTCTCTTCACTGAGCCAGGTTAATACCGACTATGATAGTATGACTTTTTTCAGGGTTTAAATCAGTAAGTGCTCTCCATTATGCCGTGCTCGGCTCTTGTATTTATTGATGTTTCGGAAACAGTTCGTTTGGTTTGATCTCAGTGGTGACAAACTTGCATACATGCACAGAAAAACTGTAGAAACCGCAGTGACAGAAAAACTGTAGAAACCGCAGTGACATGACATTTATATAAGAGAGAGATTGAGCTTTCTAGCTCACATGTTTATTTTTTGGGTACCAATACCGCATCCGAGAAGTCGCTACATTTCAAATTGCCTTGATAAATAGATAAATAAATAGTGTGGTTTGCCTCCTTGTGGTTCAAGATACAGAAGATGGCCCTGGTATAAGATGAACAACTGATCTTGGGAGCCAGGGAAACAGGCTTAACAGGCCGTCTTGTGTGATTAGGATCAATATTGTCATTCGAAATTGGTTCCCATTTACAGTTTGCCAGCAATCCAAAATTAAATGTACAGGATAATACCAGTAATTTATGGTACAATAACAACAAAATCATTTTGTGAAGTTGACAAGAAGATATTGCAGTAACAATTTGTCATTGAGGCAACCATGATATTACAACTGACACGTCACAACAAGTGGTTCAAATTTGATCTAAATTTAAAAGATGTCGGGGCATCTACTTCATTCGAGAGCCGGCATTACTATAAAAGCGAAACAAACTATCATCATTTTACAAAATGGACAAAAATATAACATGATCAGACTTCTCAAAACTCAGACTCTTCGACCCCGAATCGTAGGAAACTTGACTACTTGTTTTCTTTCCTTCAAAGGAAGCATTTATGTTCCTCATTTTTCTGTATGACACGAAGGAAAAAAAAGAAGAAAGAATAAGGGGGTTGCAATTCATTTGGGATTTACAGTTGCTTCTTCCAAAGCTTCGTTTGCTCGTGTTCATTTATTGCCAAAGTAGACAAAATCAATCAAGAACCTGCTCTCTTCAAGTAAGCCAATACACCAAGTCCAGCGACTAGGGCAGCCCCAGCAGCTACTGTGCTATATGCATTAGCCCACGCATCCTTGTGTGCATGTTCCAAACTTCCACCTCCGCCTCCCCTCCTTCGGCCACCCGCACCTGAGTAATCTAAGTGCAGCTTTAAACCCTGTGTAACATCTTTGTTGTTAGCATTTTTTCACTTTCAACGATTTGCAACTAAATGACCTCCCTTGACCTTGCAGATGGAATTATAAATCTCCCCATCCTTTTAGACATTCTTAGCAAATTAACAAGAATTTAAGATGTTACGTTCATACTTTCCACCCAACTTGCTTAGCATGGTCAACAGCTGCAGCAAGGTCACTGTCTGATGCTAGCATGACTTTGTCATGATCTTCATCCTCATACTAAAACATACCCAAATGGTGCAAATTAACCGAGGGTAACCAAATGATGCATAAATTTAAGAAAAAATTTGAACTTATTTAAGGGATTACCAGAATTTGCGGCAGACGCGTTGGGTCTATATCATCCCCAAGCCTTTGAAGAATGGAAGTTATGAGCTCGGTTAAACTACTGGTATCTGATATTGGAGAACAGCACAAAACATTAACTCCACAACAATATAGTGTGAAAACAATACTCATTTATTGAGTCAAATGATCATTAGACAAGTATTAAAATGTTGTCCTGAGATCTTGCATACCACAGTTGAATCTGTGCATCCTGCCCTTTTTATCTTGGATCTTGAAACCAAACATATTCGGCATGCTCGGAGATGGGAAAACAGAAGATGATCGCCCTGGTTCTGTGCCCTCAGATTGCAATTTCTAGGATCCCTCACTGAAAAAGAGAATACATCAATAAAAAAGGAAAACAGAAGTGGCGTTGAGGTATCAGAAAAACATCTTATGTAAAACCTTCGGGAATCTTCATCTTCATCAAAAGGCCCCAACATCATGGCTGAATCCCAAAACTTCTGCATCATATTGCTTGCCACCTCGTTTCCAGCTCCACTACTTCCCACCTAGCCAATAAGATAGACCGTCAGCATCATGTCACTTTCCTTTTCTCGTTAAAACAATGATCCAATTTTCAGTAACAATGATATACAGCGAAATGATATTTACAAGAAAGCATGCCTAGATTATTCTCGGACATGAATCATCGAAATAGTACCATTTACTTGTAAATCCATGGACTAGTTTCGCCTAAGATCTTAATAGAAAGTTAAAGTTTTGTGTTAACGAATACCATCGCTCAATCGCCTATACATGCTTAAAGAAAAATGTGCAACTAAGAGTTCCAAATTGTGAATATAAAGTCCAAGTAGTTACCGGTGTATAAGTAATACCAGAAGAATTTGTTTATGCCTATACAATTTTTAATTTCTACTTATAAACATGAAAAATAGATATTCAGCCTGAAATTGCTGAAATGGCATCAACAGATAATCTACTAGATCGCTGATACTCTTAGCTGTTTGAATCACTAGTCACTGTTCAAGTGCTGACCAACATGCAACTAAGGAAGACTCCACATCATGTAGAATATAAACAGGACACCGTTGGTAGATAGTCTAAGATGGTGGTGGACTTGTAACAAGCCATTCATAAATAAATGGGATAATAAGATGATGGTTTGCCCGTGATAAGGGATACGGAGAGAAAGAAATAGTCAGATAACATACCGTGGCTACAGCCGCATGGGTAATATGAATTACATCAATAACGGAAACAATTTTTCCATCTGTGGACAAAAATAAAACTCGTTAAAAAACCTTAACCGTAAAAAATACATGCTTTATTTAACGTTCCGTCTCTCTCTGAATCTCAAGCTTACCTCTATCAACAACAGGAAGATGTAAGAACTTTCCGTCATGCATGGTGTGCAGAGCATCAACGATTGGGGTGTCAACTGTTGCACATTCTGGATTCGGGGTCATAACCTGAATATTTAGTCATTCAAGTTAACACCATACAATCTATGTGGCAAGAAAGGATCCAAGATTATAAAATCAGGGATGACCAAGAGGCAAGAAGAGAATACATTACAAACTGCTGCAATTAAAACTACCATACACGCGTGTCCACCAATATTTAAACCTAATATTTACACTCTGGAGACGTGCTGAAATAAAATCAACAAACAAGTACCATACCTTTTCAACAAGAGTTGTATCAGGAGATAGATTTGGTGCAATAACTCTCATCAAGATATCCTTAGACCTAATACAGAATTGCATACAAATATTATGACAGAGGATTACTTTAGCCAATCAGGTTACATTACAACAAATAAAAGTTATTTACTGCAAGAATTTTAATGGATGATTTTCCATGTTAGCTGCAGAACGAGCAAATAAAATCACAAGTGAGAAGAAACTCACGTAAGTATTCCCCGTGGTTTGTCATCCACTGTAACAACTGCAGAGCTCAATTTAAGTTCGAGCATTTTCTTAGCAGCACTCAAAACCGTATCAGTAGGAGAAACTGTCACAATCCTGCAATCACTAAACCCAGTCAATCAAGGTAAAACAAGCATACTCAGCATCATTATATAGGAACACCAGCCATAAAATAAAAATCAAATAAGAGGATATTACCTACTTTGAATTTTCTGGAATAATAGTTGAGAGAGATGGCTTAAACATTCTATCTCTAAGAGTTTCAATAAACGTATTAGGACCTGTACACCCAATACGAACAAACTGAGAGAATGCTTTTTTTAATAGTTAATGAGGGGAAAATGAAAGAAGCGTAGCACGATAAAATTGCAGAAGTATCCACATCAATCTCCACAAACCAGATATTGAAGCACCCCAATGTTTTTCAACTCCTTCAACAGCTGCAGCAATAGCTTTTCCTTTCTCAGCTGCCCTTTCAAGACGTGCAATAGCATCATATAAACACTTGGCTATATCAAGTAATGCAATGACCTCTCCCTTCTCAACAACAGGCAAATGTCTGAATTTTCCTGCATAGATAGATTTTGGTTAGTGAATATAAAGAACCAACGGACAGTTCATGAAAAATAATGAGTTGCAAACCCAACCAACCTTGAACCATCTTTTGTAAGGCCTCTACA
The DNA here is from genome assembly GCF_003573695.1 of Papaver somniferum. Taxonomy (NCBI): domain Eukaryota; kingdom Viridiplantae; phylum Streptophyta; class Magnoliopsida; order Ranunculales; family Papaveraceae; genus Papaver; species Papaver somniferum. The sequence goes on from NC_039361.1 coordinate 155,049,579, forward strand.
GCTAGAGTGTCTGAAAGAACGAAAACAGGGTTCCTCGTCATTACTTTGGAGACGGGTGTCTCCTCAAGATTCAGCTCGCGGGCAACAACTCTTGTGGCTATGTCCTTTACCACAAACAGTTAAAGATCTCAATCAGATACAATTAAAGTTTCGTGAAAGAGCATAATGAAACAGACTAGTAAACTAGTAACACAGTTGTTAAAATAAATAATGAAACCAAACCTTATCTGTTAAAATTCCGCAAAGCAACGCATTGGAGTCTGTCAACAACAAAGCGTCAACCCTCCTAGCAGCCATACGTCTACATATCTCATGTATAGTCGTGCTTTCAGGTATTGTCAGCGCCTTTGACAGCTTCAACCTCTTTACTGTACGCTCAGCAGTCACTACCCTGCTCCCATATATATAAACCATGAAACGTTATGAAATGTCTCTCATCAATCCTAAATCCGACAGTTTGCAAATTATCCTATAATAGACTAGTGTAAGAATACACATCAACATCTAATGCCCGCTCATACAACCATACAAGGTTATGATTTCCAAATCTAACCATAACAACTGCAGAGAAGATGCGGAAACAATAGTGTACAGTGTCCCAATAAAATTTTATTCAAAACCTCACCCTCATCGTACTTGAATTCATTAGTCATTTCGTCCGCCGATTCATTTGTATAGGCATAGCAGGTGAGTTGACCAGAGAAACAGATTACTAATTTCAAATTCTAGCTAGCAATCAAGCAAATCCTTGACTAAGGTTTTACCAATCAAAAGAAACTCTAATTATCACAAATAATTTTTCATTTTCAAACACTGATTGATTGTTCAGATAACGATTAACCTAATTGGATAACATACAAGAGAAATGAAAACTTACGAGGCGCGAGAAGACATAGATCTCCGGTGAGTCGCATCAGAAACTCCATTTTCTAAGCTTTTCTTCGTATTCAAACTCAAACTCCTTCTGGAAGAAGAAGCACCTCCTCCTCCTCCAACTAGATCATTACTGCTCATCCTTTTTCTCAAACCAATCAAAACTCTTCTGGTTCTTCTTTGGCGTGGAATGGGAGGATGGAGGGAGCTGGCACGTCTGCCGATTAGGGGTGGGACTTGGGTTGGGTCAACCCACCCAACCCATGCCCAACCCGAATTTTGGGCGGGTATGGGCAATGTAGTTTAAAAGTTTGGGCAAGTTCGGGTACAATTTTAATAAACCCGAATTAAATTTGGACAAGCACGGACACAAAAAACTATAATATAATTATATAAATAACAATTTTATAATTATATAAATAGTAATGTTATCTATTAATAGCAATTTTAGTCATCATCCTCAAACCTAACATGACTCTTTAACACGGGTGCAGAAACCAGTAACCCTAAATTACTCTCTTTTCTCCCTATAAATACAACAAGTAGGGAAGCGGAAAAGAGAAAACTAGGGCGCAATTCTAATCTTCTAGGAAAAAAAAATGAGTAGGTGTGAAACAATAAACCGAATGATACTAGAGGCCTGTGCTCGTAGAGATGAGGAGCAACGACAAGAAAGGATGGACGATTATGGTAATTACCTTTGGATCTCTGAATCTTCTTATATTTATTATGATTTTGTTAAATTTGGATTTGCTTAATTTAGTTAATATTATCGAAATCCTGCTAACAATTCAAGGTCTCTGAAAGATGAAATCTAGACAGACAATTTTAGGCTTACTAGTTAGATCTCTAAACACCCTTTTAATCTGTATTTTTTTAGATCTCGGCTCAGATCGGTTCCCTAATCTTAAAACTAAACAATAAGATGGTGCATTTTTAGTTTCCCCTATGTTCCAATTTTTGTTTGTTTGATTTTAATTTTACCACTCAACTCTCTGAGGAATTTGTATTTGCAAACCGTTAAAAAAATTGTTATAAAATCAAATTATTTTGCAAGTAATAATCGATTGATTGCGTGGAAATAACTGTTCATTTTTTATGCAGTTGCTGCCGGGTTAACCCCTGAACAAATTTTAGCAGCTGAAAAAGCCTATTTCGATAAATACAGATTTCGTGGTAGAATGATTGGGATGGCAATCAGCTGTGACTTTCCATCTGGTAACTCATTTATCTTATCAAGATTGAATTTATTCAATTGATTGAATACTATGGTTCTCATTGAGTTTTTCTTTTTCTTCTAAAATTACGGACTGTGAAAGTAGTTCTATAGTTAAAAGAATGAGATACAATTATCTCTGTTGGTTAAACCTACAACATATTTCTTTGGGAGAACATTGCAAATTGGTTTAGATGACTAGTAGTTGTTTAATTAGGCTTAGCTATGGCCTAATCAGTCTCACTCGTAAATAAGCAGATAACATAGCTCATCCTTCAACCGTGTTTTCATTTAATCAAGATGGGGCGTGCATGACATCCAATTGAATTTACTTCTTTAACTTAGATGATTACACAATATATGATCTGTCTGTTTGGTTTGGGGATTTTAATTTTCCGACTGTTATGTAGTTAATGTTCAGATACTTGTATATGTTGAAATGAAACAAAATGGTGCACATAGTAGTCTCTTCAAAATTAAGTTTCTGCAGCAAGAAAATTCTGAAGCTATGCATTTTCAGTTCTCTGTTGTTTAAATAGGCAACATATTTCTTTGGGAATTGCAAATTGGTTAAGATTACTAGTTGCTCACCCTTCCTCTGTGTTTTCTTTTACCAAAGATGGGGAGTGCATGATATCTGATGCCAGTTACTGTCATGTAGTTGCTCTTCGGACGCTTGTACATGTCCAAATGGGGAACAAAATGGTGCATTTGAAATCTTTGATCGTCTTTTTCGAAACTAAGTTCTGTGTTTTACTTTTGTAATTTTTGTTTGATTTTCAGTTCTCTTGTTTTCTATTCGTCTGCTTCTTTTTAGAGTCATGATCTGTTCTCGGTGTTTTTAAATTAGATAGGGTTCTGCTGTTCTTAGGCTTAGATATGCTGAGCTGGTACTTCAGTTAGTTCCCTGGTTTGATTTTAATGTTGCATAAACGCAGGTCAGGAGTTTGGGAAGAGCGATAGTGAGAGCGAGGATGAGAAGAAGGCCGTGAAGGAGAAGTTTGAGGATCTCCGCATCAACACATAGAAGCTACTAGTCCTTGCATTCTGGTTGTAGTTTTCTGCCAGGAATTCAGATTTCCTGGTTTGTAGTTTTCTGTCAGAATTCAGATTTCCTGGTTTGTAGTATTCTGTCGGAATTCAGATTTCCCGGTTTCAGTTATAAGTATGTTAACTTGCAAGTATTTAACTATGTTATACTATATTCAGTTTGAAGTTAGATTAGTTTGTTTTTCCTTTAAATTGAGTCTGATAGTAACATCATACAGCTTTAATGTTAGTACTGGAATTTTGAATCTCGGGATTTAAAATAAGATAACTGGGACGTCTTCCTTCCCATTTGATTCATGCTTACAGGGATTGTTTTGGAGTGGATTGCAAGAGAATAGAGATTATCTTCGTGAAAAACAAAGTTCCCATGAAGTGGTAGATCTATATTTCCAAATGGTCCACTCTGAATCCAATTTTGCTGCGAAAGAATGCCTTTTAACGGGGTTTTATAATCGGCAATGCTATTTGAAGAGCTGTAATGCTCCCCACTCTGCTCCGCTGTCGTCCTCGTGGCGATAAAAAACCAAACTGCAGAAAGCCATGTGAATTTTCGGTGTTTGACCACGGGAAATTAAAGTGCATTTTGAATTTTGAATACATTTCTATATTCGTACGGTTTCTCAGTCCTGTATTATTGTTCTCTATTCTGTATTGTTAGTCTCTTGAGTGAAGAAGGAGAAATTATCTCTTAAATTATCTCTTGGGTGAAGTAGGAGAAATTAGCTAAACAAGAAGCAGAGATGCGTATAATTGAAATCGAAGAAGAAAATTCAAATGCTAAAAATAAGATTAGTAATTTCTATAATAATAAAATAAAAATTGACCAGCTACTCTAAATATTTCTTGTGAATCAGATATGGTTTTGGGGGCTTTCCGATTTGATGTTAATGAAATATGTTGGGTTTAAAATGTGATGCTTTCTATTGATATAAAGGTATCTGTGGAAAACAATCATGCCTAGGACTTGTTTGTAGAAAGTCCTAAATGAAATATGTTTTGGGGGTTTTTGGATTTGATGTTAATGAAATATGTTGGGTTTAAAAACTGATGCTTTCTGTTGATAAGAAAGATATTTGTGGAAAACAGTCATGCCTAGGACTTGTTTGAGGTTAGTAATCATTTCCTAAATGTCGTTTACTAAATTCTTGTTGTTGATGTAGGAGGGAATCCCTACGAAGTCAGACTCCATTGATATTGATGGTGTTAAACCTAATATAAAATCAGCTGGTGGTATGAAGTTTAAAAGCATAAATGATGCATGAGAGTTTTATAAAGCATTTGGAAAACAAGATGGGTTTCCAATAATGAAAAACACATTTAAGAAAAATGTCGCAGGGGAGATACGAAGTTACACATTTACTTGTGCTCGAGCAGGTAAGCGTGATTCTGTTTCTGAAAATATATTACAGCCTCAAGCCACAATTAAATGTGGTTGCTTAGCTAAGCTAGTGTTACGATTAGATTATCTAATTGGTTATGTAATTAGCAAGCTCGTTTTGGAGCATAATCATGAACAAAATCCATAAAATGCAAGATATTTTCGTTGTAACCGGTACGTTAATCCTTGGGTAAAAAATATAAATGGATCTCCTTGATCGATCAGGTGTGAGGTTGTATAAAAATATAAATGGATTTGGTGGGCATGAGAATATGACATGTAGTCAGAAAGATTGTAGAAATCTGATTGATAAGCTACGTAGTTCACGGTTGGGGGAAGGAGATGCGGTTGCAATTCTGAAGTATTTTAACAAGATGGAATCATAAAATTCAGGATTTTATTCAAGAGTGGATATTGGGGGAAGTATTTGCGTATTAAATATACAATGAAAAAGGTTGTCTATAATACACAATATCCATCAGACTTTGAAATAAAATGGATGGAGATGATAGAGAAGTATGAATTGTTTGACAATGAGTGGCTCAATGGATTATATGAAGAAAGGCGTCGGTGGATACCTAAAAGACTGTTTTTGGGATGGAATGCAATCTACACAAAGAAGCGAGAGTATGAATTCATTTTTTGATGGATATCTTGGTCCGAAAACAACTTTGAAACAATTTATAGAGCAATATGAACTCGTAACGAGGTATAAGGTAGAGAAAGAAACCAAGGCCGATGCAGAATCATTATCCGAATTGAATCCTACTACAAATTATTATGAAATGGAAAAACAGGTGCAAAGAATGTATATTATGTCAAAGTTCAAAGAGTTTCAAGATGAATTGACCTCAAAAATGTATTGTGAAATTATCGAACAAAAAGAGGATCCTATTGGAACATTTAAGTATGTTGCTCGTGAAAGTGTGTGGATTGACGGGGTTGATGACCAAAAAATTAAGAAATTAATGAACTTTGATGTGATATTTGTTGCAAATGATATTCTATCTTTGTACATCTTTGCACTGTCATAAGCATCATTTCTCAGCTCTTCCAACTCATTGAGTTGGAGTTTCCGTTGAGTACCTGCCTTATCAAGAGAAAAGTTAAGTTTCTTTACAGCCCAATATGCACGATGTCCTAACTCCACAGGTAAATGAAAAGGTTTTCCATACACAATGCGGTAAGGGGACATGTTAATAGGGGTTTTATATGTTGTTCTATAGGCCCATAAAGCATCATTCAATCGTAATGACCAATCTTCAAGATGAATTGACCTCAAAAATGTATTGTGAAATTATCGAACGAAAAGAGGATCCTATTGGAACATTTAAGTATGTTACTCGTGAAAGTGTGTGGATTGACGGGGTTGATGATCAAAAAATTAAGAAATTAATGAACTTTGATGTGATATTTGTTGCAAATGACTGCGAGGTTTCTTGTAGTTGTCGGGGATTCGAGTTTAAATGGATTCTTTGTATACACGCACTTAATATATTAATCCGGCATGGAATTGACGTGATACCTGATAAGTACATAAAAAGAAGATGGAGGATAGATGTGAAGAGGTCACATTCAAGTATGAGAACTAATGTAGGGGTTTGGAAAAATACCGTTGAGCATGATCGTTACAGCATCTTGAACATTCTTTTTAGTGAGGTCGCAGAGAGAGCAGTAAATTCGGAATATATGATTTCAATGATATTAAGCTTTTGTTAGACATGAAATTGGAGATGTTAAAGAATTGTGAGATTGAACCAAAGAGTTCTTCCACTAATGAGTGTAATAATGAAAGGGAAGAGAAAGATTCGACTGAAGCATTTGTGGATGTTGTAATAGATGATTCTGTACTTTATCCAAAACATATAAAGCGTCCAGGCCGACCACGAAGTAATACATATAAAAGCACAACGTAGCAACAAAATAACTTGCAATGATGTGAATACATGTAATGAAGATGTGGCTGTAGCTATTGATGTGTCTGCACCACCAACTAAAAAAACAGGCAGACCACCAGGCAGCAAAAATAAAGAAAAATAAACTATCAACTCGAGAGGATACGGGAATGTGCAGGTAAGCCAGCCACTTTTTCGTGAATAATGTTAACTTAATTTCATTATTTCATATGTATCATTTTTTTTCGCAATGTCATAACTAATATGGTTGGAATTGTATAGGTTGTGCCGCAACAAGAATCCAGTGGATTACTATCACAGCCGGCTCATATGTATCCACCAAATGGACTACGAAGTGATCCTATGTATCAAGCTAATGGAGTAGCACAGCAGGTGCATATGTACCATCCTTGGGAATTCTATCCGCATCCACACCCTCATTACGGAGGACTGCTAAATGATGTGAGTTATTTTCAGGTGCAAGGGTCGGCACCAACTTCGCCGCATACAATGCTGAATATGCTGATGTTTGGAGGGTAACCAAAAAAAAAGGAATCATCCACAAACTACGAAGTCGCGTATATTTTGGTAATCATGCAGCTCGAGCGTGTTTTGTAATTATGAAAATTACTTTGCTACATACATCGCTTAATATTTTGGTATATATGTATGTGTGTACATACAATACATTTTAATGCTTTTTAGCTTCCCAGCAATATTGTGGTGCTTACAATTGTCATTTTTGATCTGCAAATGATAGCATCGACATTTAAAAGATCGAAAGGTTTGATTAATTCCCATTTTTCTGTGATCCGTTTGAAATTCAGTGTCACCGGGGTGAATTTTAGACATAAAATTCAGTTGGATGTGCTTGTTCATAAGGGAATGTGTTATTTCAAATTCATAAGAATGTCGCCAACTTATCAGTTGGTTGTTAATTCAATAAGAAGAGAGCTAAAAAATTTATGCTCATCTGCTCTCTCGTAAGCTTGAATGTATACGGAGATACCATTTTGACCATAGTCTCATTGAAAGGCTGAAATTACAATCACACTTCGCATAAACTATCAACAACAGTCTCTGTTAATTGACAATTTTCCATTCTCATTTAGACAATAAGGCAAACACCTAGTAAGCATTACAAATAAATACTTCTACTCAGTAAAACACAAAATTTGAATGAACCCATTTTTTGAACTAACGAGTACAAGGTGAATACAAATTCAAAATTAGCACATCAATCAAGTTAGTTGATCTAAAAAGCATTCATTTATGCCAACAGACTATACCACATTAACCTTCTCCTTTACATCAATTGAGAATGGAAAAAAAAAACTACAGAGAGAAGGGAGATTTGAAGATATCATATAATTTGTTCACAGAGATGAAGGAGAAAAGACAGTAGTTGTCTTGTACATATTTGAGCAGATGAATTATTTCAATCGAGCCCAAATTTTAGAAATTCAGAATTTTACATTCCCGCCTAGTTTTGGCCAAACATTAAAATTACGTGTCTTCCTCATTTTGGTTTTTTTTCATCCACGTCCGCAGACAGCTCATCAGGAAGGAAGATGGAGAGTTGAATAGCATTGTCGTTTTATAATATAGAAACGGATATAGAGATGAAACAAATAAATAAATGGTGGCTTGGAATTTTTCTTTAGTAGAATCAATCAAATTTTAAGGCAACACGATAATCATGATGATCTGCCTTTTAATGAATGAGAGGCAGAAGCCTTTACCGGTGACAAATCTACTTGGAATAGCCAGCCAGCCCATATGAGATGGCTCTGGTAATATCTAGGAAATGGCTCTACTTTAACCTTCATCCTCAAAGAACAAAAACAAAATAGTATTATGAATCTGGAAAATTTGGGAATCCATCTTACGTTCTTGGAAACAAATTGAAAATTTGTACATTACTGAAGAGGAAAGAAATGCTCCACTCCCGTGGACATCCGTCGTGATATATTAGTACCATCTTATGTATCATCACCATATGCATGAAATGCTAAGTGTCATCAAGGTCGTTTGATAACTCAATACAAATGAAACTTTGTATTGGTGACTACGTATTGGTGACTGGTGGATGATATCTGAAAAAGCACCGAGTTGCAAAATGTCAAGTTTTCCTACATATTTGACATTCAACTGTGGAGAAACCCACAAATGGCCTTCTTGCAGCTTCATCATAAACGTCACCACTTGAGCTAGTAGACCCAACACCATTCTTTGAAGTTGAACCATTATTCTTGAAATTCTTTGATTTTCCCTTATCATTTTTACCACCATGATGAGTATTCCTTCCATATAATGTTGTAGGATTTGTGGAATAAAAACTAGAACCCCCTTCTTGAACTTGGTTTTGATCACTAAGCCACTACTCATGAGTTAGCAGCCTAGCCTTCAATTCACCAAATATATAGGGTGTTTCACGATTTTGAGCAGCTATAACAAAGGTATCATAATCTCTACCAAAACCATTAAGAGCATACATCATGAGATCAGCATCAAATACTTTATCTTTAATTGCTGCAAGAGAATCAGTAATGGTTTTCAAATTATGCAAATGATTCCAAGGTACTGATTGCGTAACAAATTACGTCTTGCACCAAATTGAGACCTAAAACTAGCTTCAAGGTACTTCCATATCTGGCAACAAGAACTCATTCCAAGAACATCCCCCGAAATTGTTGGAGTAAACGTTGCTTTCAGGCAATTCACAACAAAACGATATTCCTTTCTCTAATAAATCCATTTTGGATTAACAATGTTAACACCATTAACAGAAACTTCAGATGGAGGTTCAACAATCTCACCGTTGACATACCATACAAATCCGTAGAAATAAAAACAGACTCGAACTGATCACGCCAAAGCAAGAAATTTGTATTATCTAATTTTATTTATATGAATTTTCCTATGTTGTTAAAAGGTAATGGAAAATAATCGGAATCTCTATTGTTTGAAGCATTAGCAGCAGAAGGTAAAGAACCATCTTCTTGATTCAAATTATTTTGTGAATGTGAAGAATTATTCACCGTTCCTCGAGTAACCGGCATTGACGTGAACGTAGTTGAAAAAGATTACAATTGTAAAGATGAAGAAAACCTAATCAAGATCTCAAACTTCAATCGATGAACATATGAAAAATTACAGAATCAAGACTTTTAGAAGATCAGCAAAATTGATTAATACGTATTTGATCTTGAAGAAACAACACTTAACTTCTCTAAAATTTGTTTAAAGATTTATTACAGAGAAAATTTTCGGACCGACCTAATGATACCATGAGAAAGTTATTACAGGAATTATTGATATTATTTCACAGAGTTGTTTCGGTAGTTCACATGAATACAAAGAAGGGGTATTTGTACATTGACTAGCATTGGTCAAGTCATGTTGACTTGACTGACATATCCTAATAGGCCTAGCCGTTGCTGCTAATGCAAGCCAGAAAACAACTAGATTAAGATGTACGCAGCTGATAAATAAGACAATTAAACAAAGGAATAACAATTCGGGAAAAATCAGATGAAATAAATCTAAATTTTACCTAACCATACCCATAATCTTAATCGTCCAATCAACATTGGCCTAGCCTTCCCTGCTAATGTAAGCCATAAAACGGCTAGATCTACACAACTAAGAAGAAGGAAATTAAACAGTGGAATATCAATTTCAGCAAAATTTAATGAATACAATTCTAAGATTTACTTCCGTAACTGAACTCATAAATCTCAATCATCCAATCAACATTGGCCTAGATTTTCCTGCTAATGCAAGCCAGAAAACAGCTAGATTAAGATCTATATAACTAGTAAAGAAGAAAATCATAAAGAAAAACCGATCCAAGCAAATAAAGTTACTCCATTATCAAAAGTAAAGAAAAGAGAAAGGGTTTGGATTTTGTTTTGAAAAAAAAGCACTATTTGAGAGCAGGAGAGAGACGGAGAGTATCGAAGTAATATGAACTAATTTTCACCGAATGGGTAAAAATTGCATTAAAAAATAATAGAACATCACTTCCCAAAAATAAAATATTAGAAATTTTACGAAATTACCCGTCATCAAGCATGTACATGACTCTTTAACACGGGTGCAGAAACCAGTAACCCAAAATTACTCTCTTTTCTCCCTATAAATACAACAAGTAGGGAAGTGGAAAAGAGAAAACTAGGGCGCAATTCTAATCTTCTAGGAAAAAAAAATGAGTAGGTGTGAAACAATAAACCGAATGATACTAGAGGCCTGTGCTCGTAGAGATGAGGAGCAACGACAAGAAAGGATGGATGATTATGGTAATATGAACTAATTTTCGTATCGAAGTAATATGAACTAATTTTCACCTAATGGGTAAAAATTGCATTAAAAAATAATAGAACATCACTTCCCAAAAATAAAATATTAGAAATTTTACGAAATTACCCGTCATCAAGCATGTACATGACTCTTTAACACGGGTGCAGAAACCAGTA